>NC_064821.1:195444394-195754271 GCF_024166365.1 Elephas maximus indicus
GTTTTTAAAATATACCAAACCTTTATGTTTTACTAAAATTTTATTTTGAAAAACGTTTAAACCTTTGGTAAAATAGCAAGAATAATATGATGAACACCTATATGCCCTTCTCCTGGACTCATCCATTGCTAAGATTTTTGCCACATTGGATTATTTTTATCTGGGCAGTGACTGAGGCGTTGCTGTTAACGGGGTAGGTAAGAAGAGTGGGTGTGCAGGCTGCCTAGGCCACGTGTGTTGCGCTGTGGGATGCAGCTGTGGGTGGGAAGAGAAGACAGAAGGTACAGGCTTAGGCTGGGGACCAGGGGCTTGCTTTTCTCATGGTGCCATGTTCCAGTATAGTATTCCAAGGATCCAAGAATTGTATATTCAAACCTGGACATCCAGGCCATCATGGAGGTATATGTTCAAGTAAGAGGATTAAAAAAAATCTTATTAATTCACTGCACTGGTTTATAACTTTTACATTTCAAAACATGTATTATGAAGGCTTCCGTTTGTACTCTTGTCCTGGGCCCTGAAAAGTTAGGAAGGAGAAGGTAGACATTGCTTTTCCATTAATTTCATTTGTATGCAGACATCGCTTTTCTTACTACCTCACTTCCATTGGCCAAAACTGAGTTAACAATTTTGAAAAGAAATCAGCAAAATAAAATTAAAAAAAAAATATATATATATATATATATATATATATATATATATATATATATATATAACTTTTAGTTAGATTTTGCGTTTTCCCAAGCCAGGCAATTTATTGCGAAGCCATATATGAAAGAATTTAAAATTTAGATACTAAAGTAGAAGTACCCAACACTGGTAAACAACATTAAACTATGAGTTATCTGGGTGCTAAATTTCAGCTGTGATTACCCATTTTTATCTGGAACTGCACATCCCGAAAGCCCTGAACAGACTGCTTTAGACAGGCGTACTTTTAAACAATGACACTAGAGGGTGATCTTTACTTTATAGGAGTAGGGCGAGTTTACATTTTACTCATTTATTCCAGTTTAATTGCTTTCAATAGATTGGTACCCGTGGCGTCTGTTTTCATTTAATTCAGCCCATTTCAAGGGGTGCGAATTCAAAGCCTCTGGGAGCCGAGCAGGCAATGTAGAGTGAAGGGAGGAAGGTGTAAGAAAAATCAACTGTCAGAATGCAATAAAAATTTAACGCATTTTACTGAACTCTTGGCTATATGTGCACCATAACACAAGCCTGTGTGATATTGGAGATTATGTTTTGAATCTGATTTTGAAAAATACAAATTGGGATGAAGGTACAATTAATTATTAATTTTTCATCCATTATTCATTATTTCTTAATTGGCAACCGGAAGCCTGATACCTTTTCCTCTGCACCAAGAAATCAGCGTGACAGCTTACATCTCAAGGTATAATATTCAATGCAGATTCTCCTTTGTATCCTTTAAATAGGTGCGGTATTTAGTTTTTACTGTTTTACAAGGGAAAGCAGCTGTTTGCTAATGTAAACTCTGCTGACCAGGGGTGGAAACTTCACACAACGGCTTTTATATTTAGAATAACTATTTCTGAGATATTTGTGGAAGTCTGACATTCTTAGACTGACGTATTTGTTTTTCAGTGTTATATTGCCTTACTGCTCAGTTTTTTCTATTTGTAATTCTTCAGCCTCACTGTCAACATTAATTTTAAAAGGCCAATTCAACCACGGTAGTTTATTTTCAGATTTTTATTTTCTGAATTCAGTTTTCAATTCCGCGATTTGGAACATGTAGTTGTATCTATCCCTTTTAATTTGGAAACTGATTTCAGTGAATAGGATCATGATTTGGGGTGACTACTCCCTGGTAGCATAGTGGTTAAGTGCTAGGGCTGCTAACCAAAAGGTCGTCAGTTCGAATCCACCAGGAAACTCTATGGGGTTGTTCTACTCTGTCCCATAGGGTTGCTATGAGTTGGAATTGACCTGACGACAATGGGTAACAGGTACTCATGAATACTTCTCTGAGAACTAGTCAAAATGATCATACGGGTTGTGTTGTCAACAAAAAAAGGCAAGTTTTTTTTTTTTAAATCTAATACAGGTTTCCCCTGCTGTCTGAAAGTAAAGCGTTCCTGTGAAAACTTTCGTAAGCAAATACGGCATAAAGCGAAGAAACAATTATCATTAATTTATATGGGAAAATTTTTTGAATATTCCCAGACTCAAAGAAAGATAAAACGCAGACAGATGCTCAGAGACACAGTTAAAAGCTATGGTGGCTTGATGCCGAGATGCTGAGTGTAGTTCCCAGGGAAGGAGTTGGGTGACGCCACTCTTGCTCTGGGTGCACACTCTCTCTTCAATGGCTCAGTGCAAAACAAATGCTGAACACTATTTCCGCTTTTAGCTTTTTTTTGGTAAAAGCAAAAATCCTCTTCGGATTTCTTTTGAGTAGCAAAAACAGATGCTAATGTAGGACTTTTATAAAAGTGAGGTGGCCTAAAGTGAACTTTCAAAAAGCAGGGGATACCTGTGTTTGGTGGGAAGCTGAGGGTGAGATTGTTCATTGAATGACATGAATGAGTTATCGTCTTTTAGTTCTCTTGGGCACCATGCCACAGGTAAAAAAAAAAAAAAAATTTTTTTTTTTTAATTCACGTAGAGCTGTCCACCATAGTCTGCATCTTATCAAGTAAAGCAATGACCTCTTGGTACTTCGAACCGCAGGTGTTTACCTAGCTCATGGCTGTAATTACTGAGTCTGAGATGTGTTCCATTTCTAATTTTTTAGCAGAATAATTCCTGAGAAGTCATGTAATGATGTATTTAAGTTCCCAATCATTGCAAAACACTGCCATCTTGAATTTAAATTTCATAAACAAGTTCAGTGTTAGCACTAGCCATTGTAGGATCACTCTTTATCATCTGTGGACTGGTTTTGTCCAGGCTGTATTCAACTTTTCAAAATTTGTGTTAGATTACAAAAATGGTCGCAAATCCTCTTCCTTCCTGTGTCCATGTTCTTACAATGTGACTTGGCAGTTTGTTTCATTAAGAAGGGGCATCTATTTCTTTATCTCTTGAATATGGTCTGGCCTTGTGTCTTGATTTGGCCAACGGAAGTGGCAGAAGTGGTGCCATGAAAGTTCTCAGCATGGGTCTCAGGAAGCCTTACAGGCTTCTGCTCTCACTGCTTGGAAGACTACAGTTGCCACGTGAGTAAGCCTGGGCTAGCTTGCTGAGTGGGGCAGTGCTGGTTCAGTGGTAGAATTCTCCCCTTCCATGCTGGAGATCTGGGTTTGACTCCCAGCCAACGAACCTCAAGCACAGACACCACCCATCTGTCACTGGTGGAAGCTTGTGTGTTGCTATGATGCTGACCAGATTTAAGCAGAGCTTTTTCCAGACTAGGTTGGTCTGGGATCAAAGGCCTGGCCGTCTACTTCCAAAAATTTGTCAGCAAACAGCCAGTGGATGCCAACGGTCTGATCCACAACCTATCATGGGAATGGCGCAGGACCAGGCCGCGTTTCATTCTGTTGTGAGTGAGGTTGCCATGAGCCGGGGGCTGGCTTGATAGCAGCTAAAGACAACAACAGCTAACAACAACAATAGCTAACGACAATAACAGCTAACAGCAACAACAGCAAACAACAACAGTAGCTAACAACAATAACAGCTAACAGCAACAACAGCTAACAACAACATTAGCTTGCTAAAGGTTGTTATTAGCTGCTGTCAAGTCAGCCCCCTTCTCATGGCAAGTTGCCAAGCTGCAGAATCAC
This sequence comes from Elephas maximus indicus, assembly GCF_024166365.1. Lineage (NCBI taxonomy): Eukaryota > Metazoa > Chordata > Mammalia > Proboscidea > Elephantidae > Elephas > Elephas maximus. The sequence continues at coordinate 195,448,150 of NC_064821.1, forward strand.
AAGATAAATAAACGGTTGTTTTAAGCCACTAAGTTTTGCGGTGGTTCGTTACACAGATTTAGTAACTAAAACGACTTTTCTCAATACACTATTAGCACCAGCATTCAAGTTTTTATTCTAATCTTAATTCTTTTTTTTTTTAATAATTTTTATTGAGCTTTAAGTGAATGTTTACAAATCAAGTCAGTCTGTCACATATAAGCTTATATACACCTTACTCCATACTCCCACTTATTCTCCCCCTAATGAGTCAGCCCTTCCAGTCTCTCCTTTCGTGACCATTTTGCCAGTTTCTAACCCTCTCTACCCTCCCATCTCCCCTCCAGACAGGAGATGCCAACACAGTCTCAAGTGTCCACCTGATACAAGTAGCTCACTCTTCATCAGCATCTCTCTCCTACCCATTGTCCAGACCCTTCCATGTCTGATGAGTTGTCTTCGGGAATGGTTCCTGTCCTGGGCCAACAGAAGGTTTGGGGACCATGACCACTGGGATTCCTCTAGTCTCAGTCAGACCATTAAGTCTGGTCTTTTTATGAGAATTTGGGGTCTGCATCCCACTGATCTCCTGCTCCCTCAGGGGTTCTCTGTTATGCTCCCTGTCAGGGCAGTCATCGGTTGTGGCCGGGCACCATCTAGTTCTTCTGGTCTCAGGATGATGTAAGACTCTGGTTCAAGTGGCCCTTTCTGTCTCTTGGGCTCATAGTTGTCGTGTGACCTTGGTGTTCTTGTTCTTCGTTCTCCTTTGATCCAGGTGGGTTGAGACCCATTGATGCATCTAGATGGCCGCTTGTTAGCATTTAAGACCCCAGACGCCACATCTAATCTTAATTCTTAATGATATTGAAATAAATATATTTAACCCAGGTAGCATTATTTATGTTTACATGCTTATCAATTGCAATAGAAAAATGCACACTTATCCTTTCAGTTTTAAGTCATAGTTTCAGCTTCTGGAACACAAGCCGATACTTGATTCTCCACAGGAAATGTAATTTTGCTGCCCTCAATAGACATTCCTTTTATAGATTTGTCCTCTGTGAAAGTTTTTTTTGTGCTTGGGAGATTTTTTGTTTTTACTTCACACACAACTGCATTTTACACTGGCAATAATTTATGAACATTAAAATGAAACCCTGTTTAAAGTTCAGTTCTTTCTTTTTCAGTTCGTTAAGTTCTCCATCATGTATCTTTCTCTACCCTGCTGTAATTCTTACTGTAATTTGTTTCATAACGGTACCTTTATTTGTATTCAGTCACAAGCACACACTTTGTATATACATACGTCTACTTTTTACTTTCGCAAAGAAATGATCTCATCCTCTACTTTTGAAATCACAAGTTCTTCTTATTCTGTCTTTTGTATTCCTGTTTTTGGTAGAGAATTGAGTAAAAGTCATATGCCCCTCTCTTCTTAAATCTACTGTAAGTAAAACAACTGGACATTTGAGGTGATAAATGGCATCTGTCACTTAGCTTCGGTGTTGGGGAGACAACAGGAAGTGGTAGAGACCCTGGTCAGTTGGAGAACACAAGCTGCATCCAAAGGCAGCAGCTACTATTTAACTCAGAGTGTTCTTCCCAGCTCTGAGGGTCTGCTGTTACCTGACGGTCCAACTTTTTTAAAAGAAATCCAAAATTTAAATTTTTATGTGAAATCTCCTGATTTCTCGATTGCAACTAACTTAAACAATTGTTTTAAATACTATGTGAGCCAACAGTGTTCATCAAATGAAGATGTGTGTAGCAGGACTTTTATATTTCCTCTAGGGCCAATACAGAGTATTCTGCAAAGTTGCATCCTTGTTCTCCAGTCTTTAGGTCCAGTTCTTGGCAATTGGATGGCGTGCCCACCTTGAAGAACTCCAGAATAAAAACAAAACTTCTAGGAGCCCAGCATAAGTGTTGGTTGCCAGAGCTGGGTTAGGGTTATGTTAGTTGATGGGAGCTAAGGATGGCAAAAATTAAGAAAGAAGCAAGAAGAAATTGAAACTGATTTTCCTATATCGTACTAAGTCATTCCAGCAAGTGTACGGTTTCATAAGGATCACAGGACACATCTAATTTTTTTTTTTTCAAATCCCATTTCAGAGTAGAAAGTAGAGAGTTATGAAAATGTATAGGCAGCTGAATCACATAAGTCTGTGATTGGATCTACAGAATCCAGGACTCCTGAGATTCATGCTTTTTTCTATATTCTAGGGTTTTTCCAGGCAGGGAAAGAACTGAGGGTGCATAGGTGTGTGTGGCTCTAGGGATGACGTATGAGAGCTAGGGCATACCATACGTAAATAATTTTAGTTATCTCTGGAGCTGGGACTGGCTAGAGCTTGGCACACTCATGAAGATGGCCATGGATAGAGACTGGAATATAAACGGTACCACTGGCTTGGAAAATCTTGATGCCCCGAAACTAGTGTCAGAGTTGTGGTCATTGAGGTTCCCATGAGGCTAGGATGAAGATATGTATAGGAAGCAGAGGTCTCAAAGATCCGATCACCACAGCTGTACTCTGAAATTGAAGAAGGGAAATAGGGGTATAGGCCTGATTAGTCAGACCCTGAGATGCCCGGATCTTGTCTTTAGTGGGTTTGTGTGTGTGTTTTGTTTCATTTTTTTTTTGATGTCTTGTGTACAACATACCCTACCTACTAGCACTTTAATTTCTTTCTAGGTAAACTGACCTGATACATGGTCTCGGTGGAGAGCAGTGCGGCCTCTCATTTTTAAAGTCCAAGCAGCAAGTTTCTTCCATTCCCCAGTCAGGGGATAGACATGTGACTTAGGCTCAGCCAGACAGGTCTCTCTCCCAGGATTTGGCAACTTGAGCGGGTGGCACTAGGGTGTGGGACGTTGCAATGGATGGGTCAGTGTGTTGACGACTCCATTTCTGACCCATACCATGGCATGTGCTGTGGTTCCTGCTGCTGGGGCCCTAATACATTCCTGCTTTAAGTCTGGTCCTCCAGTTTTCCGAGTCCCTGATATCCTTCCAGTAAAGCACCCTCATTCAAAGAAGAGAGCCAGAATTGGTTTCCATTGCTAGAACCAAGAACCCTGACTAAAGTATTCTCTAAAGACTAGAAGAAGAGACTGAGACTTTCTGCAGGAGTCTACTCCCATGGTAGGAGCTCTGTATATGTGCCTGTGCTTGAAACCCGGCGTGGAAAAAGATGATGGCAGCAACATGAGTAAAAGTTACTAGAGATTCACTGGTAAGTTATTTTTGGAATGTCTATAAAGGACGATACCTCCCATAATGATGGCGATAACAATGATCCTAATACTAAAATGACCATTTATTATATGCCTTCTTGTCAATGGGTATTTATTAGAAACATCTCACTCAGACTTCCAACATCCAATGATAAAAAAAAAAAAAAAAATGATATAGGAGCAGTTAATCCCGTTTTGTACATAACTGGGGTTCAGAGAAGATAGTAAGCTCCCAAAGCCAGACAACTGATAAATGGCAGTCAGGATTCTCATCCAGTACAATTTTTTTTTTTGGCTCTGCCATGTTGCCTCTCTTCCAAAAACAGAGAGAGGAAGAGAATATCCCAAAATATATCTTGTGGACCTCATGTTGTTATTCTTAAGTCTCTGCAGTTATCTTTTCAACCAGATATTTTCAGACCCACATCCTGTTTAAAGGTCTTACTGGTTTGTCCACTTTTGGTCACATGTCAGGACTGTTAGGTCCAAAGCATAGAGACAAACTGCTGGTTTGAGTGTAGACTCTAAACATGTCCGTGTGTGTGTGTGTGTGTGTGTGTGTGTGTGAAACTAGATTGCTCTTTGTGCTTCTACTTCACCAGAGACACTTTGTTAGGTTTTCCTTTCTCCTCCCTCCCCCCCCACTCCTTCTTCTCCTTACTTCTCCCCCTCACAGCCTCCTCCTTCCCTTCTTCCTCCTCCTGTTCCATCTCCTGCTTCTTCCCATTTGTCTTCTTCCTGTTATTTTCCCACCTTGCCTTTGTTGACGGTGTTTTCATTATTTCTGCAGCAACCAGGGGCTATTTTAATCTATCATTCCTCTTTTTCAAGGTTTGTTTTTTCCCCTTTATTTTCAGAACTACACCCACTGTCTACTCCACCTAAACATGGTTCTGGTAACTTTACAAGAATCTAAAATCTCTCCTGCAATCCAGAGCAAAGGGGCTGATGGTGGTGTATGATGGAATGTAGGCGTGAGGATGAGGAGAATAAAAGGGACCATCTGTGGTATTTGGGAGACCAGGAACTCTGCAAAATTCGACATAAAAAAAAGAAGAGAGGCCAGTCTCTGCTTTTAGGGACCAAAAAAAAAAAAAAAAAAAAAACCCAGTGCCATTGAGTCGATTCTGACTCATAGCGACCCTATAGGACAGAATAGAACTGCCCCATATAGTTTCCAAGGAGCTCCTGGCGGATTTGAACTGCTGACCCTTTGGTTAGCAGCCGTAGCACTTAACCACTATGCAACTAGGGTTTTCCTTTTACAGGCAGTTGCAGTAAATTGTCCTACAAAGGCAGATTCATATTTGTCTCAATTATTTTATATGTCTTATATAAAAGCCCTATTTTACAACTATTTGAAATTTCTAGGAGTAGGGATTGAGTGGTTAGGAAGTTAGAGCTGATAGCTTTGCAAAATATTCTAGAAGGGAGTTCAACTTGCCTTAGAAAGCCAAATTTTCTTTTCTTTTTTTTTTTCCTTTTAAATTGATGTCAAGTTGAAAGTTAATCTAGAAACTTTATCAAGAATTTTTTCTTTTCTTTTTTTTTTTTTTTGAGAGGGGAAGGGAGATCTTTTGCTAGAAACTTAATGATGTCAGGGTAGTTTTTCATGTAATTAACTCCATCAATGTAGTATAATTACATTAATTTGGCATGAGTAAATGGATATAAAAACTTACCATTAATGCAAAGGCTGATCTCAACGTTTTATTTTCGCAACTAGTTTTCTTATTCCAATTAGAAATTACTTATTCTATATTAGTATGTTCAATTTATTTCCATTGGCCTTATGAGGCAGATCATGAAGATACATATGACAATATAGATTAAAATGTATGCAGAGAGATGATTAAATATGAAGGGAATAGGGTGAACAAAACCAAGAGCAGAATTAGAACATGGACATGTATACTGGAAAGTTCTGCTCAATTTTTAAAGTGGATTTTCAGGTCTTGGGCTTTTTTTAATCAAAGCAAAGAGGGACAGGCAAACAGTGACAGGATCTGCTCCTCACAGACGGCATTAAGGAGAGTTTAATGTTGTTCTGGTGTGAGGATTAACAATTATTGACAGGGACCCCAATTTTGTGGTGCGTGTGGTTGGGTCCACATCTCCTCATATTGCTTGCCAAGATAAGAGCCCTTTGGCACAATTTGTGGCCAAGGGATCATGGCCAAGTCTCCCCGGAAGGGGCTCTAAGGAAGTGGTAATTGTGGCCTAGCCCAAGGCCCCTGCTCATGTGTGCACAGTATGCTCCAACTTACATGGGCCCCCTTGCCCTTGGTCCCATCCACAGCCTTGGTGCTCCTGGCTGAGGCCCAGGGCTGTGCTGGTATTACCTCAGAGTGGAATAGTGGCTGTCTTTGGGATGAGGAAAGCACATCAACAAGGAGAACTATAAAGATGGCTCCAAAGGGCAATTCCTGGTCCCTGAAGAAAATGAAAGGCCTGGAAGTGGGGCCAAGATGACGGAATAGTCTAATGCTTCCTGTTGTCTTTCTTATGACAAAGACCCCCCCCCCCAAAAAAGTGACTTGATTATGTATTACAATCTAAGAGCCCTAACCATCAAAGACAAAGCTGAAGAGTCAGACTGAGTGGCGGGGGAAGGAGAGACAATTCAAAAGCAGTGGAGAAGTGCCAGTTGAAAGGTAGCTGGGACCCTCCTGGCTGGGTCAGCTAGTGCCTGGCTGAGGTGAGCAGTAACGTTCAGGATGCATCTCACTACATTGGGTGAGGCTGGTAGTGAGTCTGCATATGCCTCTGGAGCCAGGTGGAAGCAGTGCTGGACCTGTGAAAGTTAAGTGCAAGTGTCTAACCTACTATGTGGGGGCAAAATACCGCCCCCCCCCCGAGTTTCACAGCAGAGAAGCGCTTCCTTCCACTCATTCCCCCTCCACCCTGCTCCACTCTGACTCCAGTCTGGCAGTATTCAACAACTGCCATGCGCCCTAAGCCCAAACTCAGGGCTATCCAGCCCCAAACCAGCCTTGTGGCTTTAAAAAATGCCACACACCCTACGCTGTGAACTCAGGGTGGGTCAGGAGGCCCTGTCCCTTTGCCTAGGCACTGGCATAAGGGGTCCACAGACTTGCAGCATCTTTTACCCCTGGCTAGACCTACGTGGACCAATTCAATGCTGCATGCTCTTATTAACATAAAACAGCAGGGCATACACCAGAAGCCCATTTTCAACTGCAGCAGCCAAGGGGGAGCTGCAGATTTGTGATACTTGACACCATTCTGCCCCATAAGCAGAGGCCTCAACCAACCACGGCAGGGGCCAGAGGGCTGGTGATACCACACACTCCATCTAGCCACTCACTATAGGGGCCTGAGAATAAGTGGTGCTTCCCAGTTCCTCCAGCCAACAGCACCAGATTCCCAAGGACCGGCTGCAATATCCCCCCAATATATGTTTGGGGGACTAGGACATGTCCTTCACCCAGGCAGCTGGGGGCAGCTGCCAGCCCCCTACCTTGCTCCTCACATAGTGCCCTACTGCAGTCAAATGCCTGTGCCAGTTCCAAACACCCCTACGTAGCCCTGCTCATCTAGGACTGTAGGTGGAAGTCTGTACCACACGCTTGATGACTGACAACCTGGCCACACTTGTGTGGCCACGCCCACACAAGAAAAGTGAACAGACTCCTGGACTCATACACCTAGTAGCTGCTCTAGCCACCTGGAGACAGGATGTTACAGCTTCAAAGACTCCAATAACCAATGTAGCTTCATACACCCAGCCTACTTGGGAATATTAAGACAAAACAAAACAAAACAAAAGGTTAGGACACAGTAAACAAACATAAAGTAAATAAATATAATAACTTATTGATGCCTTGGAGACAACAGTCAATATCAAATCACATAAAGAAAAAGGTCAAGATGACTCTGGCAAATGACCAAAATAAAGAACCAGGAAATCTTCTGAAGAAAGATAAGGTAATGGGACTACCTGAGATGAAATTCAAAAAGCTAATATACAGAGCTCTCCAGATCAGGAAGGAGATCAGGCAAAACTCAGACTACGCAAAGGAATACACAGGCAAAGCAATAGAAGAGTTCAGGAAAATAATACAAGAACGAAATGACAAATTTAATAGGCTACTAGAAACCATAGAAAGACAGCAACTAGAAATCCAAAAGATTAACAATAAGATTTCAGAATTAGACAACTCAATAGACAGTCATAGGAGCAGAATTGCAGAACTGGAAGTCAGAATTAGTGAGGCTGAAGATAAATTCCTTGACACCTATTTTTTGAGGAAAAAATCAGAAAAAAGAACTTTAAAAAATGAAGAAAGCCTAAGAATTACATGGGATACCATTGAGAGGAAAAACCTACCAGTGATCAGAGTACCAGAATGGGGGGGAAGGGGGTAATAAAAAAATCTTCTATCCAAGAGGATTTCTATCCAGGAAGCTCAACGAACGCCATACAAGGTAGATCCCAAAAGAAAATCATCAAGACATATTATAATCAAACTTGCTGAAACCAAAGACAGAGATAGAATCTTCAGGATGGCTAGGGATAAATGAAAAGTCACCCACAAAGAACCAATAATACTAGGCTCTGACTACTCAGCAGAAGTCATGCAGGCTAGAAGGCAATGGAGTGGCATAGATAAAGGCTTCAAGGAAAAAAAAAAATTGCCAGCCAAGAATTATATACTTAGCAAAACTGTCTCTCAAACAGGATGGCAATATTAGGGCATTTCCAGATAAACAGAAGTTAAGAGAATTTGTAAGAACCAATCCAAAATTACAAGAAATATTATAGGGAGTCCTCCAGTTAGAGAACCAACAACAGCAGACAGCAATCCAAGACTAGAAAACAGGACAGATCAACCACTTATCAAGCCAGATAAAGAAGTCACGAAAACAAGTCAAAGCTAAAAGACTGAAAACAGGGAACCAGAGACATCAATATGTAAAGAGTGACAGTGTCAAAACAGAAAAAGAGGAAATAAACAGTGTAGCCATAGAACTTCGATATGGAGAGGAAGTTAAAGTGATATCAAGAAATAAAAGATTGGTTTAATCTTAGAAAAATGAAGGTAACCACAAAGGAAGCTAAGAAATCTACCCATCAAAATAAAACAGGAGAAAAACATAAAGATTCTGCAAACACAAAATCAACATAGTAAAAAAGATAAAAAGAAAATATGTAAAGAAAAATGACTCAGCACAGAAAATCAAGTGGAACAAAGTCAACAACACACACAAAAAAATCAAAATGACACAGTAAACTCATACCTATCAATAATTACACTGAATGCAAATGTACTAAATGTACCAAGAGACAGAGAGTGGCAGAATGGATAAAAAAAAACAAGCTCCAACTATACACTGCCTACAAGAGACACACCTTAGACTCTAAGACACAAACTGAAACCCAAAGGATAGAAAAAAGTATATCAAGAAAACAACAATCAAAAAGAGTGGGAGTGGCAAAATTAATCTCTGACAAAACAGACTTTAAAGCAAAATCTACCACAAAGGATAAGGAAGGACACTATATAATGATAAAAGGGTCAATATGCTAGGAGGGCATATCCATAATAAATATATGTGCACCCAAGGACAGGGCTCCAAAATACATAAAACAAGCTCTAACAGCATTGAAAAGAGAAACAGACAGCTCCGCAATAATAGTAGGAGACTTCAACACATCACTTTTGGTGAAGGACACAGCACATCTAGAAAAAAACTCAATAAAGACATGGAAGATCTAGATACTGCAATCAATCAATCAATCAACTTGACTTCATTGACATACAGAGAACACGCCACCCAACAGCAGCCAAGGATACGTTCTTTTCCCATTGCACACGGAACATTCTCCATAATAGACCACATTTTGGGCCACAAAGCAATCCTTACTAGAATCCAAAACATTGAATTATTACAGTGTCTTTTTTGACCATAATGCCGTAGAGTAGGAATCAATAACAAAAACAGCAAGGAAAAAGAAATCAAATACATGGAAACTAAACAACACCTTGCTTAAAAACTACTGGATTATAGAAGAAATAAAGGATGGAGTAAAGAAATTCATAGAATCAAATAAGAATGAAAACACACCTTACCAAAATCTTTGCAAAAGCAAAAGCAGTGCTCAGAAGTCAATTTATAGCAATAAATGCACACATTAAAAAAGAAGAAAGGGCCAAAATCACAACATTAACTTTACAACTCAAACAAATAGAAAGCAAGCAGCAAAGGAAGCCCCAAGGCTCCAGGAGAAAGGAAATAATAAAGATCAGAGCAGAAATAAATTACACAGAGAATAGAAAAACAATTGAAAGAGTCAGCCAGACCAAAAATTCGTTCTTTGAAAAGATCAACAAAACTGGCAAACCACTGGCCAAACTGACAAAAGAAAAACAGGAGAGGAAGCGAATAACCCGAATAAGAAATGAGATGGGTGATATCACAACAGACCCAACTGAAATAAAAAGGATTATAACAGAATACTACGAAAAATTGTATTCCAAAAAATTTGAAAACCTAGAAAAAATGAACAAATTTCTAGAAACACACTACCTACCCAAACTAACACAAACCGAGGTAGAACAATTAATAAACCCATAACAAAAGAAGAGATTTAAGAAGTAATTAAAAAAACTCCTAACCCTGGCCCGGAAGACTTCACTGGAGACTTTTATCAAGCTTTCGGAGGAGGGGTAACACCAGTTTTACTAAAGGTATTTCAGAGCATAGAAAAGGAATGAATTCTCCCGAACTCATTCCATGAAGCCAGCATAACCCTGATACCAAAGCCAGGTAAAGACACCACAAAAAAAATTAAAAAAATAACAGACCAGTATCCCTCATGAATATAGATGCAAAAAATTCTCAACAAAGTTCCAGCCAATAGAATTCAACACCATATCAAAAAATAATTCATCATGACCAAGTGGAACTCATATCAGGTACGCAGGGATGGTTCAAATTTAGAATATTAATCAACATAATCCATCACATAAAAAAAAAAGATATGCTAAGCAAATAATACGAGAAGCAGGACTACATGAAGAAGGATAGGACATCAAGGAAGACTCATTAACAACCTGTGTTATGCAGATGACACACCCTTGCTTGCTGAAAGTGAAGAGGACTTGAAGCACTTACTCATGAAGATCAAAGACCACAGCCTTCAGTGTGGATTGCACCTCAACATAAAGAAAACAAAAATCCTCACAACTGGACTAATGAGCAACATCATGATAAATGGAGAAAACATTGAAGTTGTCAAGGATTTCATTTTACTTGGATCCACAATCAACAGCCATGGAAGCAGCAGTCAAGAAATCAAAAGACGCATTGCATTGGGTAAATCTGCTGCAAAGGACCTCTTCAAAGTGTTGAAGAGCAAAGATGTCACCTTGAAGACTAAGTTGCGCCTGACCCAAGCCATGGTATTTTCAATAGCATCATATGCATGTGAAAGCTAGACAACGAATAAGGAAGACCGAAGAAGAATTGATGCCTTTGAATTGTGGTGTTGGCAAAGAATATTGAATATAGCACGGACTGCCAAAAGAACGAACAAATGTCTTAGAACAAGTACAACCAGGATGCCCCTTAAAAGCAAGGACGGCGAGACTGCACCTTATTTACTTTGGACATGTTGTCAGGAGGGATCAGTCCCTGGAGAAGGACATCATGCTTGGCAGAGTACAGGGTCAGGGGAAAAGAGGAAGACCCTCAACGAGGTGGATTGACACAGTGGCTGCAACAATGAGCTCAAGCATAACAACGATTGTAAGGATGGCTCAGGACTGGGCAGTGTTTCGTTCTGTTGTGCATAGGGTTGCTATGAGTCAGAACCGATTCGATGGCACCTAACAACAACAATAACATAAGAACCACATGATCTTATTAATTGATGTAGAAAAAGCGTTTGACAAAGTCCAACGCCCATAAAAAAAATACCTGATTAAAAACTCTCAGTAAAATAGGGATAGAAGGGAAATTCCTCAACATAATAAAGGGCATTTATACAAAGCCAACAGCCAACACCATTCTAAACGGAGAGAGTCCGAAAGTATTCCCCTTGAGGAAGGGAACCAGATAAGGATGCCCTTTTTCACCACTCTTATTCAACATTGTGTTGGAGGTCCCAGCCAGAGCAATAAGGCAAGAAAAAGAAATAAAATCATCCAAGTTGGTAAGGAAGAAGTAAAAGTATCCCCATTAGAGATGATATGATCTTATACACAGAAAACCCCAAAGAATCCACAAGAAAACTACTAGAACTAATAGGAGATTTCAGGTTACAAGATAAACATACAAAAGTCAGTTGGATTCCTCTACACCAACAAAGAGAAATTCAAAAAAGATAATCACCAAATCAATGCCATTTACAATAACCCCCAAGAAGATAAAGCACTTAGGAACAAATGTAACCAGAGACGTAAAAGACCTATACAAAGAAAATGATAAAACACTACTGCAAGAAACCAGAAGAGATCTACGTAAGTGGAAAAACTTACCATGCTCATGGTAGGAAGACTCAACATTGTGATAATGTCAATTCTACCCAAAGTGATCTACAGATACGGTGCAATCCCGATTCAAATTCCAACGGCATTTTTTAACGATGTGGAGAAACAAATCACCAACTTCATAGGAAAGGAAAGAGACCCCTGACAAGTAAAGCATTACTGAAGAAAAAGAACAAAGTGGGAAGCCTCGTACCACTTGATTTTAGAAGCCATTATACTGCTGTGGTAGTCAAAACAGCCTGGTATTGGTACAAGAGCAGACCCATAGACCAGTGGAACAGAATTGAGAACCCAGGCATAAATCCATCCACCTATGGGCAGCTGATACTTGACAAAGGCCCAAAGTCCATTAAATGGGGAAAAGACAGTCTCTAACAAATAATGCTGGCACAATTGGACATCCATCTATAGAAAAACGAAACAGGACCCATACCTCACACCAGACACAAAAACTAACTCAGAATGGATCAAAGATCTAAATATAAAATCTAAAACGAAGAAGATCATGAAAGAAAAAACAGGGACGATGCCGGGAGCCGTAACACATGGCATAAATAGTATACAAACCATAACTAACAATGCACAAACACCAGAAAAGAAACTAGATAACTTGAACTCACAAAAATCAAACACTTACGTTCATCAAAAGACTTCACCAAAAGAGTAAAAAGAGAACTTACAGACTAGGATTAAATTTTGGCTATGACATATCCAATAAGGGTCTAATCTCTAAAATCTATAAGATACTGCAACACCTCAAAAACAAAAAGACAAATAACTCAATTAAAAAATGGGCAAAGGATATGAACAGATACTTCACCAAAGAAGACATTCAGGCAGCTAACAGACATCTGGGAAATGCTCACCATCAGTAGCCATTAGAGAAATGCAAATCAAAACTACAGTGAAATACCATCTCACGCCAACAAGACTGGCTCTAATCCAAAAAACACAATATAGCAAATGTTGGAGAGGTTGTGGAGAGATTGGAGAACTTATGCACTGGTGGTTTGAATGTAAAATGGTACAACCATTTTGGAAAATGATTTGGTGCTTCCTGAAAAAGCTAGAAATAGAAATATCACGAGATCCAGCAATCCCACTCCTAGGAATGTACCTGAGAGAAATAAGAGCTGTCACACGAATAGACATATGCACACCCATGTTCATTGCAACACTATTCACAATAGCAAAAAGGCAGAAACAACCTAAACGCCCATCAATAGAGGAATGGATAAACAAATTATGGTACATACACACAATGGAATAATATGCAAGAACAATAAAGAACAAGGATGAATCTGCAAAACATCTCACATGAATGAATCTAGAGGGCATTAGGTTGAGTGAAATAAGTCAGTCGTGGAAGGACAAATATTCTATGAGACCACTATTATAAGAACTCAAGAAAAGGTTTAAACACAAAAAAGAGCATGCTTTGATGGTTACGAGGGTGGGGAGGGAGAGGGAGGGAAAATCACTAACTAGATAGTAGACAAGGATCAACTTTGGTGAAGGGAAGGACAATGCACAATATAGAGGAAGTCAGCACAACTGGACCAAAGCTAAAGCAGTTTCCTGGACATATCCAAACACTGTGAGGGACACAGTAGCTGGGACTGGGGCCTGGGGACCATAGTTTCGGGGAACATCTAGGTCAATTGGCTTAATAAAGTTTATAAAGAATGTTCTACATCCCACTTTGGTGAGTGGCATCTGGGGTCTTAAAAGCTTTCTAGCAGACATCTAAGATACTTCAGTTGGTCCCATCCCACTTAAAGCAAAGGAGAGTGAAGAAAACCAAAGACACAAGGAAAACATTAGCCCAAAGGACTAAGGGAGCACATGAACCAGAGAACTCACCAGCTGAAGACCAAAAGAACTAGATGGTGCCCGGCTATCACCAATGACCTCCCTGACAGGGAACACAACAGTGTCCCAGACAGAGCAGGAGAAAAATGTAGAACAGAACTCAAATTCACGTAAAAAGACCAGCCTTAATAGTCTGACAAAGACTGGAGGAACCCCTGAAACTATGACCCCCGGATGCACTGTTAACCCAGAACTAAAACCGTTCCTGAAGCCCACTCTTAAAACAAAGATTAGACAGGAGTATGAAACAAAAATAACACATGTGCGGAATGTGCTTCTTAGTTTAATCAGATATAAGAGACCAAGTGGGCAGCTCCTGTCCAAAAGCAGGATAAGAAGGCAGGAAAGGGATAGAAACTGGTCAAATGGATACAGGGAACCCGGGGTGGAAAGGAGGAGTGTGCTGTTACATTGTGGGGATTGCAGCTAATGTCACAAAGCAATATATGTATAATTTTTTGCGTAAGAAATTAATTTGAGCTTTAAACTTTCACTGAAAATCAGTTAAAATGGAAGAAGAAAAAAAAAAAACAGAGAATGCAAGGTCTGGGTCATAAGCAGGTCATAAGTGATCTGGATATTCTCCTAATCTTCTATAGCATCCTCAGGGGCCACTTAGCCACTGGCCTACCCTGAGGAGTGCCTGGCAGATAATCCTTCTTTCCCTTGAAATAGGTGCTCTTGTAGGAGAAGCACACAGGTAGCCTGATCCAGGTCCTGGAGAACCAAGGGCCCACAACATTTTCTTACTTACTGTAGCTCCTTCTCTGTCCTTTTCATCTCTGCTTAGCTGAGGGCTTCTATGGGCTCCCTCACCACCTCAGCATAGACGACGGAGGAATCCTGGGAAGGAAAAAGCTTGTGAAGAGAAAGGAAGCTAGCATTTCCACGAGGGCCCACTGTGTCCAGTGCACTGATCTAGCTACTTCACTTAAGGAAGAGGGAGGCCCGGGGACAGAAACGCAGGGAAATTGGACTCACCATGCTCTCTGGACGTGTTTGTGGATGTTCTGCTGGGGAAGAAATAGAAATGATGAACAGCGAACAACACTGGGCTGTTACAGCCCAGTCGTTAACTTCCGTCCGCCAGGGTTCAGCCTTTCTCCCAGGACAGGACATAGACACCAGTAGCAGACGCCACTTTCTCTCCAGATATGCAGAATGGTGGTCACTGTCAGGGCTGCGGGGCAGCAGCCACAGCTCTAAGGGGCTCTGCCAGCAGCAGATCTCCCCCCACCCCCAACCCCTTCAACTCTAGCAAAGACTTCATCAGAGCCAGAAGCACTTCCCCAAAGCTCACCTGCATCCTCCGGTCCCTGATCGATGATCCAGACCTGGGAGTAAGCCACATCCAGACACACTGGATTCACTGAAAGGGAGGGCAGGGTTAGACAGGGGGCGGTGGCCAAGGGCACACCCAGGCACTCTTCCAAATACCTGCTCCATGCCTACCTTGTAGCTGTTGTTAGTTGTCAAGTTGGTTCTGACTCATGGTGACCCCATGAGTGTCAGAGTAGAACTGCTTCACAGGGTTTTCAAGGCTGTGACCTTTTGGAAGCAGATCGCCAGGACTAACTTCCAAGTCACCACTGGGTGGGCTCGAACCACCAATCTTCTGGCTAGTAAATTGAGCGCTTAACCATTTGCACCACCCTGGTTCACACCTACCTTAACACCTCCCAAATGAGCCTCTGCAGTACCTGGGATGTCAAGGACACCTCTAAAAACCATATCTTTGGGTCTTTTCTCTACACTTTCTCTCTTCCTCCCTGGCCCAGACCTGGAGCCCATACCTAACAGTAGTGCTCACCTTTGCTGCACATGGGCTGCATTTCCTTTGTAGGGGCAAATGAGTTGCAGTAGGTATGCCCTCGGGAGCCTGCAAGACACAGAAACCTATGTCAGTTTCTGGGATGGTGAATCAAAAGGAGGAGAATAAAGGCTGGTGAGAGGGCTAAGGGGTAGGTAGGCAGAGTTTCAGGGAACCTGGTACCCAGAAAGGCACAGGGGCTTGCAAGGTTGGTAGCCTGATGCCTGACATAGCTATGCATGGTCAGTTTGAGTGAGGCCTATCAGGGGCAATGCCTGAGGCCTGGCATGACCAAGAGAAATCTAAGTTGGGGACATCTGAGTCAAATTCAGAGACAATTACCTGGTTGAACATTTTCATGAATAGCATCTCTCATCATTTCCTTCAGAGGTATTGATTATGAAAGTATCTTTCTATCACCTTGGGCTAATGCCCTAGAAAAGATGCTTAACTTTCAGTAATACATAGTTTAACCAAGGAAAAAAAGGAAACTGGGAATATAAGCAATCAGGAAAGCTTAGTACTCTCTGATATGCCTCAAAATTAAATTGTCAAATTTAAGGGGCTAAAGAAGCCCTCCTGGTGCAGTGGTTAAGAACTCAGCTGCTAACCAAAAGGTTGGCAGTTTGAATCCATCAGCCTGTCCTTGGAAACACTCTGGGGCAGTTCTATGTCTTATAGGGTCGCTATGAGTCACAATTGACTCAATGGCAACTTTTTTTTTTTTTTTTTTAAAGAGGTCAAGTTCACCAGCGTGGGCTCTGGAGTCCACTGCTCATGCATACTGCAGTTGGCCAAAGTGGTTCAGAAAAAGATTCAGACTTTGATTAAGGAGTAGCTTGAGGTGCAAAGGTTGAAAGTGATCTCAAAAAAGAAAATTGAATGTATTTATGTGAGTCTATTTTATTATCAATACAAGGTTTTATATATACTTAATGCAATGCTTCTTTTTTGTACCCCCAAATATGTCATAAAATATTCTCTTAAATGTACATCTTTGTACAGAGTCTCGAGAAAGACTGTCGGGTTCAAAACTAGACTTTTTCATGTACTAGCTGTGTGACCTTGGCTAACTTACTCACCCTCTCTGTGCCTAATTTCCGCATATGTAAACAATATTCTATACAATCAATTAGTAGATGTAAAGCACTTAGAACAGTGCCTGGCACATAGTAGGTGCTATGCTAAGGAATAGCTGCTGCTGTTTGGAAACATTGCATTATGTTATTTCTGAAAGTGGCATTTGGGAGGGCAGTCAGTGAAGATATCTCAGAGATAGTGACATTTGCACTAAAATTTAAACGAGAAGTAGAGGTTAGGAAAGGGGAAGCAGGAGGGAATGTCAGATGCCCAGTCCCAGCGAAGGGGGGCTCACAGAACATAGCACATTCAATATTTTTTTTATTTTTGAGCCAAACTCTCTATTTTGAATGCTAACTTTCTATTTTCCCATATTCTCCATTTTGAATGCTAAATAAATCAGAAGGAGAATACCAGCATTCTTCACATAGTGCATGCACAATAAATGAACCAATAAATAAATGAACCACATGTTGGAGGTGGTGGCACCAGCACCTGCAAAACAAAGAATTAGTGTCAGCCAGGGGGACAATTTCTCCTTAGGCTGGAGTTGACATAAAAAGAATCCACGCATTTTGAGTATCAGTGAATGACTTGTCCTGGTCTGGGACACCCCTTGCTGAGAGGTTTCCGGATAGGATAAAAAAAAAACAAAAAACATTGCTGTCAAGTCAATTCCGACTCATAGTGACCCTATAGGACAGAGTAGAATTGCCCTTCAGGGTTTCTAAGGAATGGTTGGTGGATTCGAACTGCTTACCCTTTGGATAGCAGCTGAGAGCTGAGATAAGTAGCCCACATTTTACATGACTGCCTGCATATGGGCCCTCTGATGGGAACTTCCTGGTCTGTCCTAAGGGGTCTTTGTCTCCTAGCACAGTGCCTGGCCCAGAACTGGTACTCGATGTATGTGGAATGAATTAAAAAAATGTGAAAACATATGACTGTCTTCCCCGGGCAGACAGCAGGTGCTTTACACTTGACTACGTAGGTAAGTTACTCAACTTCTCTGTGCCTCTGTTTCTGTATCTGTGAATTAAAGATAACAGTAATAATAACAATAATAATACCTTTCAAATGAGGATTAACTCAGTTAATGTATGCTAAGTGGTAATACCCCCATGTGTCTGTCAGTTTGTCGTACTGTGGGGGCTTGTGTGTTGCTGTGATGCTGGAAGCTATGCCACCGGTATTCAGGTACCAGCAGGGTCACCCATGGAGGACAGGTTTCAGCTGAGCTTCCAGACTAAGACAGACTAGGAAGAAGGACCCGGAAGTATACTTCTGAAAAGCATTAGCCAGAGAAAACCTTATGAATAGCAGCAGAACATTGTCTGATACGGTGTTGGAAGATGAGCCCCCCAGGTTGGAAGGCACTCAAAAGATGACTGGGGAAGAGCTGCCTCCTCAAAGTAGAGTCGACCTTAATGACATGGATGGAGTAAAGCTTTTGGGACCTTCATTTGCTGGTGTGGCACGACTCAAAATGAGAAGAAACAGTTGCAAACATCCATTAATAATGGGAACCTGGAATGTATGAAGTATTAATCTAGGAAAATTGGAAATCATCAAAAATGAAATGGAATGCATAAATATCGATATCCTAGGCATTAGTGAGCTGAAATGGACTGGTATTGGCCATTTTGAATTGGACAATCATATAGTCTACTCTGCTGGGAATGACAACTCGAAGAGGAATGGTGCTGCATTCATGGTCAAAAAGAACGTTTCAAGATCTATCCTGAAGTACAACGCTGTCAGTGATAGGATAATATCCATACGCCTACAAGGAAGACCAGTTAATATGACTGTTATTCAAATTTACGCACCAACCACTAGGGCCAAAGATGAAGAAATAGAAGATTTTTATCAGCTGCTAAAGTCTGAAATTGATCGAACATGCAATCAAGATGCATTGATAATTACTGGCGATTGGAATGCAAAAGTTGGAAACAAAAAGAAGGACCAGTAGTTGGAAAATATGGCCTTGGTGATAGAAACAATGCCAGAGATTGAATGATATAATTTTGCAAGATCAACGACTTCTTCATTGCAAATACCTTCTTTCACCAACATAAACGGCGACTATACACATGGACCTTGCCAAATGGAACACACAGAAATCAAATTGACTACATCTGTGGAAAGAGACAATGGAAAAGCTCAATATCATCAGTCAGAACAAGGCCAGGGGCAGACTGTGGAACAGACCATCAACTGCTCATCTGCAAGTTCAAGCTGAAACTGAAGAAAATCAGAGCAAGTCCACGAGAGCCAAAATATGACCTTGAGTATATTCCACCTGAATTTAGAGACCATCTTAAGAATAAATTTGATGCATTGAACACTAGTGACCGCAGACCAGACGAGTTGTGGAATGACATGAAGGACATCATCCATGAAGAAAGCAAGAGGTCAGTGAAAAGACAAGAAAGAAAGAAAAGACCAAGAAGGATGTCAGAGGAGACTCTGAAACTTGCTCTTGAGCGTCAAGCAACTAAATCGAAAGGAAGAATTGATGAAGTAAAAGAACTGAACAGAAGATTTCAAAGGGCCTCTTGAGAAGACAATGTAAAGTATTATAATGACATGTGCAAAGAGCTGGAGATGGAAAACCAAAAGGGACGAACACGCTCGACATTTCTCAAGCTGAAAGAACTGAAGAAAAAATTCAAGCGTCGAGTTGCAATAATGAAGGATTCCATGGGGAAAATATTAAACAACGCAGGAAGCATCAAAAGAAGGTGGAAGGAATACACAGAGTCATTATACCAAAAAGAATTAGTCAATGTTCAACCATTTCAAGAGGTGGCATATGATCAGGAACCAGTGGTATTGAAGGAAGAAGTCCAAGCTGCTCTGAAGGCATTGGCAAAAAACAAGGCTCCAGGAATTGATGGAATATGAATTCAGATGTTTCAACAAACAGATGCAGCACTGGAGGTGCTCACTCATCTATGCCAAGAAATATGGAAGACAGCTTCCTGGCCAACTGACTGGAAGAGATCCATATTTATGCCTATTCCCAAGAAAGGTGATCCAACCGAATGTGGAAATTATAGAACAATATCATTAATATCACACGCAAGCAAAATTTTGCTGAAGATCATTCAAAAACGGCTGCAGCCGTTTATCGACAGGGAACTGCCAGAAATTCAGGCTGGTTTCAGAAGAGGATGTGGAACCAGGGATATCACTGCTGATGTCAGATGGATCCTGGCTGAAAGTAGAGAATACCAGAAGGATGTTTACCTGTGTTTTATTGACTATGCAAAGGCATTCAACTATGTAGATCCTAACAAACTATGGATAACACTGCGAACAATGGGAATTCCAGAACACTTAATTGTGCTCATGATGAACCTTTACAGAGATCAAGAGGCAGTTGTTCGGACAGAACAAGCAGATACTGATTGGTTTAAAGTCCGGAAAGGTGTGCATCAGGGTTGTATTCTTTCACCATACGTATTTAATCTGTATGCTGAACAAATAATCTGAGAAGCTGGACTATATGAAGAAGAACGGGGCATCAGGATTGGAGGAAGACTTATTAACAACCTGTGTTATGCAGATGACACAATCTTCCTTGCTGAAAGTGAAGAGAATTTGAAGCACTTACTAATGAAGATCAAAGACCACAGCCTTCAGTATGGATTGCACCTCAACATAAAGAAAACAAAAATCCTCACAACTGGACTAATGAGCAACATCATGATAAATGGAGAAAAGATGAAGTTGTCAAAGATTTCATTTTACTTGGATCCACAATCAACAGCCATGGAAGCAGCAGTCAAGAAATCAAAAGATGCGTTGCATCGGGTAAATCTGCTGCAAAGGACCTCTTCAAAGTGTTCAAGAGCAAATATGTCACCCTGAAGACTAAGGTGCGCCTGACCCAAGCCATGGTGTTTTCAATCACATCATATGCATGTGAAAGCTGGACAATGAATAAAGAAGACCAAAGAAGAGTTGATGCCTTTGAATTGTGGTGTTGGCGAAGAATATTGAATATACCATGGACTGCCAAAAGAACAAACAAATCTGTCTTGGAAGAAGCGTGACCAGAATGCTCCTTACAGGCAAGGATGACGAGACTCCGTCTTACATACTTTGGACATGTTGTCAGGAGGGATCAGTCCCTTGAGAAGGACACCATGCTTGGCAGAGTACAGGGTCAGCGGAAAAGAGGAAGACCCTCAACGAGGTGGATTGACACAGTGGCTGCAACAATGAGGTCAAGCATAACAAGGATTGTAAGGATGGCGCAGGACCGGGCAGTGTTTCGTTCTGTTGTGCATAGGGTCGCTATCGGAACCGACTCGACAGCACCTAACAACAACAAGTGGTAATAACGTTATTTGGCACATACTAAGCACTCACAACTGAACCAATAAGCAACATCACGATAAATGGAGAAAAGATTGAGGTTGTTAAGAATGTCATTTAACTTGGATCCACAGTGAACACCCATGGAAGCAGCAGTCAAGAAATCAAAAGACACTGCACTGGACAAATCGGCTACAAAAGACTTCTTTAAAGTGTTAAAAAGCAAAGATGTCACCTTGAGGAGTAAGGTGCCCTGACCCAAGCCACGGTATTTTTAACTGCATCATATGCATGTGAAAGCTGGAAGACCAAAGAAGAACTGACAACTTTGAACTGTGGTGTTGGCAAAGAATATTGAATATACCATGGACTGCCAAAAGAACGAACAAATCTGTCCTGGAAGAAGTACAACCAGAATGCTCCTTAGAAGCAAGAATGGCGAAACTACATACTCTGGACATATCAGGAGGGATCAGTCACTAGAGAAGGACATCATGCTTGGTAAAGTAGAGGGTAAGCGAAAAAGAGCAAGACCTTCAATGAGATGGATTGGCAGAGTGGCTGCAACAATGGGCACAACCATAGCAACAATTGTGAGGATGGCACAGGACCGGGCAGCGTTTTGTTCTGCTTGATAAGATTGCTATGAGTCGGAACGGACTCGACGGCACCTAACAGTAACAACAAGCACTCACTATTTGCTAGCTATTGTTACTATTGTTGTTATTATTATTGCTAGTTTTAGTATATGAGTGTTCCCAAACCTGGTAACGTGTTTGAATTACTCAGGAAACTTAAATAAATACAGACTCTTGGGCCTCATTTCCAAAAATTCAGATTCAGTAAGTCTGGGGTGGACAGTTATTTTTTGTTTATGGTTCTGGTGTGCAGCCAGATTTTTGATGGTTACGTGATCCAGGGCCATATTTCACTACTCCATGGGGTGCCATCCATATAGACTACAGTGTGAACATCACACAATATGGGGTTTTGTTCAGTGTGGTGGCCCTGATGTGATTCCTATGGTTTCTTCCAGTTTAAGAATCTGTGACTCTGTCCTATATCCCAAACAGACACAGCCCATTGCAATTCCTTAGTATAAACTCAGGACATATTTGCTGTATTGAAATTAAGGGACCCACAATTTTGAATTCTTGAAGATTTTAACTATTTGATCATCACGGATTTGCTTTGCATGGGTATAGTTCCATCTGGAAGGTGTGAAAGGTAAATATTTAGATGGAATTGGCAGAATAATAATGAGTACCCTCAGCGGGGATTAGTTCCACCCTGCTGGTGGTAGTCTGTTTCCTTAAAGAAACCCCATGGGGAAGTTCTATTCTGTCCTATAGGGTCTCTATGAGTCAGAATTGACTAGAGGGCAATGCGTTTGGTTTTGGGGTTGGCTGGAGTCTATATTCTTCCTTCCTCTGTCCTCCAGGTCAGTTATTTTGAAACTCTCTAAAAGCCCTCATTTCTTCAGGGTTGTGGAGTCTGGAACCTGCCTCACATGTTTGGTGTGCAGTGGGCTCCTTTTTTGTCTCTCTGGTTAGTGCCTTCATGGGGGATCTTTGCTCTGGAGGCCTTCTACAATCTCTTTTGTGCATAGGGCCTTTTAATAAACCCCCTTTGTGACGAGGAGATAATTAGTGAAAGCTGGGATCCTTCTCCTTTCCCCTACTTGTAGGACTAACCTAATTTCAGCACTTATCTAGATGTGTGGTTACAGGGCATTGGGGAGGACACATAAGGATGTAGGTGGTATCCTTGGCACCAGTATGCCAGGGACTCTCTCTAGTAAGTAAATACAATCTCATGTGATATTACTGGAGGCTTCAGGAAGAAGGTAAGAGAACTAGAACAACTCACCAAAGAGAAGCATCAGAAGTCTCTCTTAAGATTAACAGTTCTATTGAAGAAGGTGAGGAGAGGAGGCTGAATTGGCAGAGGAATAGCTACTATTTTATTATGGAAAAAGTCCTGGCCTGTGTAAATTTTGGGACAAGTGAACTTCTTGGAGTTGAGGTTGTGATGTGGGTTTATGTGCCCAATAAAGTCTTCTTTCTTTTGAGAAGCACCCCTCACCTATTAGATGATGAATGTGCTCAGTTCAGAGTCCTGGGTGGATTAGATGGTTAAGTGCTCGATTGCTAACCAAAAGATTGTGGTTTGAACCTACCCAGAGGCACACAGAAGAAAAGCCTGGCGATCTGTTTCTGAAAGGTCACAGCCTTGAAAAGCCTATGGAGCAGTTCTATTCTGTAACACATAAGGTCATCATGAGTTGGAATCCACTTGTGGGCAACTGGTGTGGCTTTTTGTGTGTGTGTGTGTGCTTGGTTCATGAAGTTTGGGTGGAGTTGATTCCTCCTTCCACACCCACCGAGAAGGCAGAGCACATGCTATGCATGCCCCAGGCTGGATCCCCCAAAGTCCTCCATGAGACTTCTGAGGAGCCATGCGGATTCTGAGCATTGAGGACTAGGCAGCCTTGGGGCCGCCAGCACCATCTAGCCACCA
Organism: Elephas maximus indicus; assembly: GCF_024166365.1. Lineage (NCBI taxonomy): Eukaryota > Metazoa > Chordata > Mammalia > Proboscidea > Elephantidae > Elephas > Elephas maximus. Next base: position 195,471,490 of record NC_064821.1, read on the forward strand.
ACAGAAGCAAGCATGTCTGAGTATGAGGACAAGCTGAGGCAAGAAAACTTGTGACTTCATCTGCTTATGTTTTCCATGGGCCTGATTCTCTGTTTGCACTTCATTGTTCTCTAATTGTGTTTTTGCCCAAAGCTTTCTCAAGTTCTTGATGGAATGGGTTTGGAATACAAATTGAAAAGTAAAGTAGCAAATTTTATGTAAAATAATTCTACATCTCATATCCTCATAGCTTCTCTATGATGCAAGAAGAGCATGCATTAATATATTATATAGTATGCATAATATAGTTTGTGTATTACTAAAACACCAAACCTATTGCTGCCATGTCAATTCCGACTTGTAACGATCCTATAGGACAGAGTAGAAGAGCCCTGTAGGGTTTCCAAGGAGCTGCTGGTAGATTTGAACTGCCAACTTTTGGTTAGCAGCTAAGCTGTCTGTATGTTATATACTTATTATATGATTAAAAAAAAACCGAATCGGTTGCCATCAACTCGATTCTGACTCATGGCCGCCCCATGTGTTTCAGAGTAGAACTGTGGTTCATATTATATGATACTTCATATTTTTTGTATTTTACTTATACAGTGTATTTGTATTATATCATATTATGTTATATTATATTTCATTATACTATATTGTACTTAATATTGGAGCCCTGGTGGCACAGTAGTTAAGAGCTTGGCTTATATTTGCATTATATCATGCTATATTATATTACATTATATTGTATTGCACTTAATATATACGTTAAGGCCCCTGGGTGACCTTAAGAGTGGTCCCTTGAGGAGCCTTATGGTATATATTAAGTACAATATAATACTGTAATGTAATATAATATAATGAAATGTAATGCAATATACCATAACATATGTTATAATAGAATTCTTAGAATACTCAGAATATGTCTTCTAAAGTCTAGCACCCCGTTATGTTTCTAGGTCCCTGGGTGGCGCAGATGTTTGTGCTTGGAATACCAATCTAATGGTTGGCAGTTCAAACCTACCCAGACAAAAGGCCTGATCATCTGCTTTCGTAAAGACTGCAGGCAAGAATTCTACTCTGTGACACCTGCGGTCACCGTGAGTCAGAATTGACTTGGTGGCACCAGGTTTGGGCATTGGGTGTATATCTCTTGCATATACATCTTTCATGGAGATTAGGTTTCTAACCAATAACTATTTTGGTTAAGAGTTCTAGTGAAGAAAAACATCTAAATGTGTAATTGTAGGTTAAATGCTCTCAGTTTCACCTGAGCCCACATATGTAAAGTGCTTTCTTAGAGGAGCAAAACAACTGACAGCTCCACCCACTGGGTGACAGCTTCCAGAGAGCCTACGTGCTATTTGACTCACAAAACCAACATGTTTGGTCGTAATCAATGACACAATAACGAAGTATAAAAGCAGCAGTTACAAACCTGACTTCCTGTGGAACCATACGTAACAGAGTAAAGCAGCTGCCGCCAGGACACCAAGCAGCCCCCCAGTCACTCTTGGAGCCAGAAGTTGGCTGTTGTCCTCTGGAGGCCCTAGGAGAGAGAAAGGCCTATGTGTGAGCTTCAGAGGGAAGGGACTTAGGCTAGAACCCTGCCTGGGGATGAGGGAGTGAGGTATGTGCGCGTGGAGCATGGCCCTAGAGAGTTTCGCCCCAGTTTGAAATGGTTAAGCGGATGTTCAGTAATTTGCCTAATGACCTGTAGTGTAATCCATTTCTTTTAGCCTAGTGTGAGAAGGAGCGAATCAGCCACCTGCTAGCTTCCACAATCTCCAATCCCAGTACAAGTCACTGAGAAAACCACAATCTTAAGCCAACCATAACCAAATGCCCTCTCTCAGCACCCTCTGAGTCTGTCCTTTGGAAGGAAAAAAAAAGCCTAACCATGGTTCATAGCCCAGGTACCGCCAACCCACCTGTGACATTGAGTGACACTGTGTGACTGCGCTGGGCCCCCAGGCCATTGTGGGCCTCGCAGGAGTAATTCCCAGAATGCTGTGCAGTCAGGTTGAAGGATGCTCCTCCTCCTGAGGGGCTGAACTGTTCCCCAGGACGACATTCTCGTGATAGAACTGGTACAGGATTGGGGGAGAGCCTCTTTGGGCCTCACAGTGAAGCCCCACCATGTCCCCGCCACAGCCTGGGACCCAGGAACACTGAGGGTGAGGTCAGGATGAGACACTGGAACTGACAGAGACAAAGTCATCTCTTCTGCATGACCTCCCCCTGCATGCGCTCAGCGTAACACATCCTCTGTGCCTCTCAAATCTCATTGTCTCCACAGTCCAGACCTAAACCTCAGAACAGTGCTATCCAGTAGAGCCTTCTGTAATGGTGGAAATGTTCTGTATCTGTGGCACTGTCCAATATGGTAGTTGTTAGCCTCAGTATTTCAAATACTAGGAGGGCTACCCAGGTTTCAGTGGAGCCTCCAGACTAAGGTAGGCTGGGAAGAAAGGCCTGTCAATCTACTTCTGAAAAGTAGTCAGTGAAAACCCTATGGATCACAATAGAATATTTTTCAATACAATGCTGGAAGAAGAGCCCCATTGGATGGAAGGTGCTCAAAATACACAGTGGCTGTAATAAAGGATTCAAGCATACCAACCACTGCAAAGATGGCACAGAACCAGGCAATGTTTTATCCTGTTGTACATGGTGCCACCATGAGTCAGAGCCAACTTAACGGCAGCTAACGACAACAGCAGGTACATGTGACTATTGAGCATTCAAAATGGGGCTAGTATGAATGAAGAAGTGAATTCTTAATTAATTTAAGTAGTAGTGACTATATTGGATAGCATGAATGTGGAAGTATTTACCCACAGCTGTGACGATGAATTCTAGGAAGCCTTTCTGTGGCTCATTATTTTCTTATTTTTTCCACCATAACCAAACTTACAGCTCCCCTAAAGCAGCTATTTATTTTGTAAGCTCTGCCTTTGTCAGGAAGGAATTAACTTTCCATAGCTCCGGAGTCTGTAACCACCTTAAAATGTTCTCTTGGCTCCATAAGGTCCCTGAGCCCAGTCTGAAAATTTTTGGCTGAGTTGAGGGAGGTTAGGATTCACCTCCCTCAGTAATGTTTCCTCTAGTACTGAAAATGGGGCTGTAACCATTGTTAGCTATACAGTAATATCCCCCACTATGCTTTCTGACAAGAATTTACAGCTCTGCTCTCTGGGACCTCCAATCCGTCCTCCCCACTCTCTCCTTCATGCTCTCTCTGTACCAGGAGAATGTGGTGTCTCCTGGATCTCTAGCCACAGAGCAGACAAGGACCAGCTTCCTCCTTTCAGCTGCCTACCCACGTCCATGAGCACTTCAGATACAGGGATTCCTGTGTGAACACAAGACAGCACGAGGGACTTTACTGGGGGGCATCAGAGATGACGGAGCTGGAGAAATTTAGAACAGGACCAGAAAATAAAAATCTTAGTAGAGTGAGAATTGAGCACGGTGGTGGTCAATTCTCAATCTATTTCTATAGGGACAAGATCCCTATTTCCCAGCCTTTAGTCACAAGAGCTTCCTCATGTTGTCATTGTGCTCACTTCAGGATCCCTGATTCCCCCAGGGGTGCTAGGGTGGGTGACTCCAGGGGAAGATATTCAGGCACATGCCTGTCGGCTCAGACCATTTTGTCCATGGTCACAGACGTAGAATGTAGCAAGGATAGGATTTAAACCTTAGCAGAGAATTTTAGAACCATATTCATTCTACTAAATGATGCCCCCTGCTTGACCAAGAAAGGGAAAGAGACCCTGAGATTGGACAGGCTGCCAAAAACGTCATCCCGGGCTTGCGGGTATCTAAGAAACCGGGGAACACTCATTGCTCTGGGCTGGTTATGGCATTTCCTTGATATGATTCCTTGTGAGTGTCAGCGCCTGAAATGAATCGGAACAAACCAGTAAATATCCAAGGACAGACTGTTCCTCGTTTCACATTCAAAACAGTTTCTGGCTCATGTTCAGGCTGGAGGCTAAGGAGTTAAAACAGGGTCAGTATCAAGTACTGAGTTTGTAGTTAAAAAAAAAAGAGAAAATGACAAGCGTTTGTTCTGAGCCTAGACCAAAGATTTGGGAGTAAGATAGTTTCAGAGAATATCTTTTTTTAGCACTGTCTCCCTGTTTCTATATGGACTTCTAGTTGGAAAGCCCCAAGGGACCTTAGTGTACCTGTGATCAGGTGAACAGACTGTCTCAGTTCCTGCCCTTCCCTTGTAAGGTACGCCCTCTTTCTCTTTCCAGAAGAGGTCAAAAATCAAATTCTAGAGCAGGAAAGTGTCAGCAACAGAGGGAGGTAGGCAGCGCTTAGAGCATCTGGGACTAGGGTAATAGAGTACACTTCCCTGCAACTGTTGGGGGAAAGGACTGGTACAGGCTTCCCTAGGCTCCGGTGCTGGGCACTATTACTCCATGACCATGAAGAAGAAACAGAGGGGAATTTACAGGACTGTCCTCTGACAAGAACTGCAAGAGAAAGAGAGGCATCAGAGATTAGCACACCGTAGGTTTTTTTTCCAGCTGTGGGACTCACACTTTCTCTTTCCTTCTGTGCCTTCTCTATGCTGCTCTGCCTCCCTGCCCAAACAGCTGATGACCTCTTCTTCATTATCAAAATTTATTAGGCTACTCAGCAGTTCTCTCTGTTGGTCCCAGATGCTGACGTGAAATAACACAGAGACAGGGAAGGATAGTGGAAAAGGAAATCCAGCCTTTCCCTTTCCTTGGCTCCTGATCCCTTGTAACTGCTCTCTGGTTTATTTTTAGCATCCAGAGGACGGTTGTAGCAGAACCCTGATCTCACCAGGGCTTAACTTGGGTGGCTGTCCCTTTGCAAGAGCACTTGGTAGAAGCAAATTATTCATTCATTCAACAGACATTTGGTGAATACTTACTGTGCTAAGTGTGGGGCTAGATAATGGAAATGTAAAAAAGAATAAAACACTGATCCTGATCTCAAGAAGCTTATGGTCCAGCAGAGAAGATAGTAAGTTAATAAGCAATTACTATGCAGTGTGGTAAGGCTATGACAGTGGGAAGAGTTGTAAGGGCACCAAAGAGGACAGAGAACATCTTATTTTTTCTGAATAAGAAAAGACCATTTATGTAGTTTGTGATATAACAGGGATGAATCAGAGTTAAAATTGTTAACCCTAATGATAATTTAAGTCTGAGACCTTTTTTCCTTTGATTCATTTATCAAATATTTTAAATATTAGCAATATCTTTAACTGTACAACAGCGTCTTCATGCTGACCAGTTTATGTTAGATTTCTGGAGCTGGGGTTTACTAAATCAAAACATATGTCATTTTTTTATTAATTGGTTTTCAAAATGAGCTTTACCATTTCTGCTGCCCACAGCAGTGTACGACAGCCAGAATCATCGAATCTATCCACACTGTTTAGCATTTAGCCTTCTGGAGTTGTTGCAAATTTAATGACTCTAAACTGTACCTTCATGTTTTAATCTGCATTTCTTGAATGGAATTGCTCATTCATGTAAGAAATATTTATTGAGTGCCAGCTATGTGTCAGGCACTCTGCTAGATTTTAGGATAAGCAAAGTTTTTTTTTTTAAACCTTCTGGTTGAGTAAGCAGCTGTTAGAGGAAGTTTTTTTTATGTTATATTACCATAATCATTATCCATTTATCTAATATTTTGAAGCTTTTCTTTCCAATTTATATGGATTTTTTAAATCATATCTCAACTTATTTTCTGCAAATGTTTACCCAACATTCATTTTGATTTTGATTGTGTAAGTTTTTATATATAGAAATTTACAATTTTTATATTATAAAATCTTCTCTGATTTTTCTACTACTTCAAAGTTTATGAAGCCATAATCTATATAAAAATCCAATATAGGCTTAGTTTACACTTAACTTTTTTAATTATCTGAGGTTTATTTTTACAATTTGTAGATCTCTATTGTTTGATGAAGGATTCCCTGGGTGGTGTAAATGGTTAAGTATTTGACTACTAGTCGAAAGATTGGTGGTTCAAACCTACCCAGAGGTGCCTCAGAAGACATGCCTGGTGATTTGCTTCTGAAAGGCTACAGTCAATGTTGGGGGAATGGTCTGCCTCTATGCCACCCATCCAGGCTGCCCAAGTAAAGGCCTTGGGCTCAGAACGTTTTCTGAAAAAGAGGCTGGGAATTCCATTGCCTTCTCTCTCCCATTTCCTTCTCCTTATCAGAGAAGCCTTCTTCCTGTTCTTGGTGCACAGCAACTTTCTCTGTGTCTTGCACATGCATGAATACCACACGGCACCTGGCCAATTCCACTTCTATATCTATTCCCAGCAGGGAGGGAACGAAGTCTGTCATGCTACAGCACAAGAGAGAAAATGTGCCAGATTGTAAGAGCTGGCCTCAGGTGGTAGACTGAAGGTGAAACAAGCTTCTCAAGGCCAAACATGAGCACCCTCATGCAGTCTGCCAGTTCACTACATTTTGCATTCTTATGTAAGCCCCTGACATGGAGCCATTATTGTCCACCACCACTATAAAACCTCTGCTCTTCCATACAGGGCATGGAGATCTGCTTTGGTCCTGCGGCTGCCCAGGACTTGCCTCGATATGTAGGTCTCCCTATTAAACACCTTCGCTGCCACACTGGTGTTGCCTGCTCTTTCTTCCATTTCTTGGTGCCGTCCATTTTCAAAGGCAAATTTCAAGTTACTGGTCCATGCCTGGACAATTGGTGGGTTGGCCAACAACCTCTATGTGGGGAGGTCTGACCTGTATGGTTTTCTATGGGGGAAATTCCAGGTTGGCCAGGAATCTCCATGTGGGGAGTGCTGGCCTGTATGCTTGATGCTTGTGGATCACTGTGTGAGTACAGGGACACCCTGAAAAAGCCAAGCGGCATAGCTCAGTTACAGGAAGATGTGTGCCTTCAAAAACGTGGAAAAGGAGCTAGGACAGCAGTAGCAGCCATGCTCTGGGCTGTTCAGCTGGCCACCGAAGCCCAGCTAGCTGCTAAAGCCTGCATAAAAGCTTTGCGAGAAGAGTTACAGTTGGAAAGGGAAGTAAGGCAGTCACATGTGGCCACAACTGACGTACTGAACAGCTGTGTGCTTGAACAGGATGGGCAGTTAGAAATGCTTGCCCACAAGTTTGTAATGATGGAGGATTCAGGGCCTAGGGGAACAATCCCCTAGCCATTGCTCAAAGTCTTCCAACAATGGGACTGGAGATAGTTGGAGGGGCTAAGTAGGTCCCTGGTGCTGAGAACACCCTGTAACACCGAGCACAACGTAAGAGTAAAAACAGCAGAGAGAAAAAAAAAAAAAGAGTAAAACGCCCTTCAAGATAGCTTTTGTTGAGTGGCGTTGAAGAGATCTTAGAGGCCCTATCTGGAATTCTCTGATAACTTCCCCCTCTGAGATAATCAAGCAACAACACTGTCACAACTGCAGTAGTAAGGGGAAAACTAAAATAGGAGGAACTGCCCTTCATGTTACCAGGCAACTGGGTTGAACCCCTGCGTGCACTTGGTACGGTGAAGGCGTGGCTCCAAAATGACTGAGGGCTCTGCTAACTTTGCCCAGATCTTCTGACTTTCAGAAATAATTAAGATTTAGAATTAAGCCTAGCTCCCTTTGTCACTAGGGAGGACCAAAGGCCTTATGTGACAACTAAAGTTTGACGAAGAAGTGAAAAGAATTGTATGTCTTGGGTTTTTAGCTACCATTGCACAGGTGACTGTGATCTCTATAACACCTGACACCAAAATGAGGAAAACCTTTCGGTCTGAGGTCACCATCACTGAGACCCTTACCCAAGCCTGACTGTGAATAAGCCCCTTTGGGGCCCCTACAAACCCCTATTAGATGTATTGATGATGTTGATGTATATCTTTGTAAACCTTTGCCTCTAAGCCCTGACAGGAATTACTGCAATTAGGGTCGTTTTAGTGGGGCACATAGACGTGGCTATGGGTAATAGCCTGGCCACTCAATCTGGCCACTGACATATAAAACAAGTCCCTATGGGGATGAGACATCCGGACAAAAAAAAATCAGTTCTCCTCCTGATAAGCTTTTGTTACTTGTGCGAATGGTCACCAGAAAGGGTCCTATGCTGAGAGGGGAAAACAGACTGCCCTTGCCAATTGACTGCAGAGGCTGAAGCAGCGTCTACTCCAGAGCAAAGAGATGTACAACCAACCACCTCCTGAATTTAAGAGAGGTTGGCCCATGGAGATTCACACACCATCCTAAACTGGGCCTACACACATGGACTGCCGCTGTCATCAGAAAATGCCAAACAGCATAGAAAAGCTGACCTGCCTACGAGACCTGGTCAGGGGTAAAATCTGCTGAGGGACAGGTTTCCAAGCCAGCAGGCCAGGGTACTCTCAGCAGGTAAATCATATCAGGGCCTTGTTTCCTATACAGAGGCTCCCACTGGATGTCGAATGAACCCTTCACACTCCATGCCGCCTCCAAGGCATAGGGGCGATTGAGCACTTCAGTGGACAGGCTTAAATGGCTGATGCCAGGTGACAAGACAACTCCAGCCTGAACTCTACATCTCAGGCAAGGAGTCTGGGGTCTCAAGGCAGCAGTTTCCTGCAAGGGCATTTCTCCTTTATGCTGTATGCTTCATCAAACTGTCTATTCTATAAAATGTGTTTTTTTTTGTGTACTGTTCCTGACAAAAGATCGGGGTTCTCACAGAAGTCGCTGTCTCAAGACTAGGACAAACAGCCTGAGTAGCTATACACCAGCAACCTTCACCTCAAATCCCATGGAAGATAGAGGAGGGGAGGAAGAAATTGTTAATATTGTCTCTTTTTCTTCTCAGATTATCTCACAATGATGGACAGGATCCTCATTCATGAGCCCCAATGATACAGGCTTTTGCTAGAGCTACTGGACCAACTGTTGGCTCTGTCAATATCTGAACCGAGATGCTGAGCTCTCTCTCCACATTGTTCCAGCTGATCTGTCAACAAGGAGGACACCTCGTGGACCAACAGAATGTAGAGCCTGGTATACTGAGGAGATCATGTGGGGAGTGAACCCAGCTGACTCCACTACTTATGGAAAACATCTTTTGAAAGCTGCCTGTGAGAAGTACTCCAACTTTAAAAGGAAATTTCACTTCATGTGTTAAAAATGTAAATGTCACAGGACTGGCTATTTGATTCTGAAAACCATACTTTTAAGAATGAGTTCGACTTTACTCTGGACATGAAGAACTTGCAGAATATGACCAGGTGGTCAGATGTACATTTACTGAGTACACTAAATCTGAATTAGCCTGGTCTGGTTATGGTAATAGTTTGCTCAATTGTGCTGAGAAAGGGAGCTTTCATATTACTTGTACTGAAATGTGTACTGACCATATAATGTACCATGTGGGGAGAAACACACTGTTTTTACATAAATGAATCAGGACATGTTATACCTACATAAGATTGAAAAAATGCAGTAATTTTATCTATTCAGTTCACTTGAATTAAGCCATAACTAGGGTGGCTGGTTGGGATCTCTCCTTCAAGCAGGCCTGATCAATCTACTGGGACAGGTCTCTTGGAGCCCTGGTAGTGCAGTGGTTAAGAACTTGGCAGCAAACCAAAAGGTCAGTGGGTCGAATCCACCAACCGCTCCTTGGAAACCCTATAAGGCAGTTCGACTCTGGCCTATTGGGTTTCTATGAGTCAGAATCGACTCTATGGCAACAGGTTTGGTTTTTTTTTTTTTTTTTAGTTATGCCCTAAACCACAAACATGCAGGTCAACATTCAAAATGGGTGGTGGGTATACCAGGACTTGGTGCTGCTTTGCTTCTCTCTTTGGGAGCCTCATGGCAGTTGGGGTGTGGACTGTTGGAATGGTCTGCCTCTACACCTCCCATCTAGGCTGTCCAAGTAAAGGCCTTGGGCCCAGAACATTCTCTGATAAGGAGGCTCAGAATTCCATCGCCTTCTTTCTCCCAATTCCTTCTCCTTATCCTTCCTCCGGTTCTGGGCACAGAGGAACTTTCTCTGTCTCTTGTACAGGCCCGAGCACCACGCGGCACCTGGCCAACCCCACTTCTGTTCCTGGTGGTGAGGAATGGAATTGAATCTACGGCACAAGAGAGAAAACATGCCAGATTTTAACAGCCAATCTCGGGGGATGGACTGAAGGGGAAACAAACTTTTAGAGGCTGAACAGGAGCACCCGCGCGTGGCCTGCAAGTTCACCACAGTTTGCATTGTAAGCCCCTGGCTGGACCACTATAAAACCTCTGCCCTTCCACGCAGGGCACCGAGATCTGGTTTGCTGCTGCAGCCCCCCAGGACTTGTCTTGGTATGTAAATCTCCCTAATAAACTCCTTCGTCACTACACTGGACTTTCCCGCCTCTTTCTTTGGTCTCTAAGTGCCCTCCATTTTCAGAGGCAAATTTCAAGTTACTGGTCCATGACGGACAGCCAAGAAAACCCTATGATGCAGTTCTACTCTGCACATATGGGGTCTTCACGAGTCAGAATTGATTTGAGGGCAACTAACAACAAATGTTTGATAATGTCTATCACACATTGAGCTAGTATGTAATTAAATCTGTTTCTAGATTTTTATTATTTTCCATTGATCTATATTTATACTTTATACCCATAACATCATGATTTCTTTTATATTGATCTAGAATCTATTTTTAAAATATATGAGCTAAATTTCCAACGTTCCTTTTTTTGTCAACCTAGACTTGCTGTTGAGTCCATGCCGGCTCATAGTAACACTTACAGACAGAGTAGAACTGCCCCATAGGGTTTCCGAGGCTGAAAATATTTACAGAAGCAGACTGCCTCATCTTCGTCCTGGGCTCAAACTGCCAACACTTTGGTTAGCAGCCAAGCACTGCATCACTAGGGCTCCTCAGCCTTTGACACTCTCACCAAAATATTTTTCCAGATACATTTTGAACATTTTATTGACTTCCAAAAAAATTTTTGGAAGTAGTTTGATTAAAATAGTATAGAATCTATAAATTAACATGGAAATAACACATCTTTGTAACATTTAATACTCTACCGCTCCCATCCAGACTGATGACATGTCTTCATTCATTGAGGCTTTTTTTTTTGTCCAGCTTTGTAGATTTATTGTTATTATAAACCCATTGCCATCAAGTCGATTCCAACTCATAGCAACCCTATAGGACAGAGTAAAACTGCCCCATAGGATTTTCAAGGAACAGCTGGTGGATTCGAACTGTTGACCTTTTGATTAGCAGCTGTAGCTCTTACCTACTGTGCCACCAGGGCTCCAATATTATTATGGGATACAAAAATCTCTTAATTACCCCTGTTTTTCCACTTTACTGCTATTTTGAATGGACTGTCCTCATTATAATCTCAAACAGGTAATTGATAATATTCAAGGATTTTGCCAAGTTTTGAATATTTATCTTGAATTTGCCTTATGAATTCATATTGATCATATGACAGATGATATGATCAAGAGTGGGGGCTGGCTGGTACTGGTACAACAACAGATACATGGACCAATGGAACACAATTGAGAATCCAGACAAATCCATCTACATATGAGCAGTTGATATTTGACAAAGGCCCAAAACAGTTAAATGGGGAAAAGACAGTCTTTTTAACAAATGGTGCTGGCACAACTGGACATCCATCTGCAAAAAAATGGAACAAGACCAATACCTCACTCCATGAACAAAAATGAGCTCAAAATGAATCAAAGACTTAAATATAAGATATAGAACAATAAAGATCATGGAAGAAAAAATAGGGACAAAGTTAGGAGCCCTAATACATGGCATAAACAGTATACAAAACATTATTAAGAATGCAGAAGAAAAACTAGACAACTGGGAGCTCCTAAAAATCAAACACCTATGCTCATCCAAAGACTTCACCAAAAGAGTAAAAAGATGACCTACAGACTGGGAAAAAGTTTTAGCTATGACGTTTCTGATCAGCGCTTGATCTCTAAAATCTACATGATACTGCAAAAAACTCAACAGCAAAAAGACAAATTACCCAATTAAAAAATGGGCAAATGATATGAATAGACACTTCACTAAAGAAGACATTCAGGTAGCTAACAGATACATGAGGAAATGTTTACCATCATTAGCCATTAGAGAAATGCAGAACAAAACTACAATGAGATTTCGTCTCACTCCAACAAGGCCGGCATTAATCCAAAAAACACAAAATAATAAATGTTGGAGAGGCTGTGGAGAGATTGGAACACTTACAAATTGCCGGTGGGAATGTAAAATGGTACAACCACTTTGGAAATAGATTTGGCGTTTCCTTAAAAAGCTAGAAATAGAATAACCATACGACCCAGCAACCCCACTCCTCGGAATATATCCTAGAGAAATAAGAGCCTTTACACAGATATATGCAAACCCATGTTTATTGCAGCACTGTTTACAATAGCAAAAAGATGGAAGCAACCAAGATGCCCATCAATGGATAAATAAATCATGGCAAATTCACACAATGGAATACTATGCATTGATAAAGAACAGTGAGGAATCTCTGAAACATTTTATAATATGGAGGAACCTGGAAGGCATTATGCTGAGTGAAATTAGTCAGTTGCAAAAGGACAAATATTGTATAAGACCACGATTATAAGAACTTGAGAAATAGTTTAAACTGAGAAGAAAACATTCTTTTGTGGTTACGAGAGGAAGGAGGGAGGGAGGAGAGAGGGTGGGAGAGAGGTATTCACTAATTAGGTAGTGGATAAGAACTATTTTAGGTGAAGGGAAAGACAACACAGAATACAGGGGAGGTCAGCACAACTGGTCTAAACCAAAAGCAAAGAAGTTTTCTGAATAAACTGAATGCTTTGAAGGCCAGTGTAGCAGGGGCAGGTGTTTGGCGACCATGGTTTCAGGGGACATCTAAGTCAGTTGGCATAATAAAATCTATTAAGAAAACATTCTGCATCCCACTTTGAAGAGTGGCATCTGGGGTCTTAAACGCTAGAAAGCGGCCATCTAAGATGCATCAATTGGTCTCAACCCACCTGGTCCAAAAGAGAATGAAGAACACCAAGGACACAAGGTAATTACAAGCCCAAGAGACAGAAAGGGCCACATAAACCAGAGACTACATCAGCCTGAGACCAGAAGAGCTAGACGGTGCCTGGCTACAACCGATGACTGCCCTGACAGGGAACACAACAGAGAACTCCCGAGGGAGCAGGAGAGCAGTGGGATGCAGACCCCAAATTCCCGTAAAAAGACAAGACTTTATGGTCTGACTGAGACTGGTAGGACCCCTGTGGTCGTGGCCACCAGACCTTCAGTTGGCCCAGAACAGGAACCATTCCCAAAGCCAACTCTTTAGACATGGGATGGACTGGACAATGGGCTGGAGAGGGATGCTGGTGAGGAGTGAGCTTCTTGGATCAGGTGGACACTTGAGACTATGTTTGGCATCTCCTATCTGGAGGGGAGATGAGAGGGTGGAGGGGGTTAGAAGCTGGTGAAATGGACACGAAAAGAGAGAGTGGAGGGAGAGAGCAGACTGTCTCATTAGGGGGAGAGTAATTGGGAGCATGTAGCAAGGTGTATATGGGTTTTTGTGTGAGAGACTGACTTGATTTGTAAACTTTCACTTAAAGCACAATAAAAATTGTATATATAAAAAAAGTGGGGGCTGGATAATTCGTAGCAACAATAACAAGAAAATGCTAAATACATTTGGTGGAAATGAATATACAACGAATAATGTTTTTTTAACCTTCCCTTCAAATACGTACTCTTTATTTTTGTTAATAATGTTAGTGAATTGGCCCGGAATTCAAAAATGCTTACAAAATAATAATGGTAGCAGGCATCTTTATTCTAACTCCAATTGAAAAGACAATCTTAGTCCTGCTCTGTTATGTATAATATTGGTTGTCAATATTCTCTATCCTGTTAAATAAATATTCTTCTCTTCTGATTTTAAACAATATTTGTTTTAGGGCAAGATATTGATTGTTAGTACTTATTCTAATATCTTTTAAGCACCTGTTTTCACCATATGATTTATCTAGAGTTTTGGTGTGGTTAGATATATTATACCAGTAGATTTCCATATGTTCTTCAGTTCTGACACAAACCCTACTTGATCGTAGTTGGTGTAAGGGTTAAAATAATACACCCAAAGTAAAAGGAAGCAGTCAATAAATATTAACATTTTTATTGGAGCCCTCCTGGTGCAGTGGTTAAGAACTGTGGCTGCTAACCAAAAGGTCAGTAGTTTGAATCCAATAGCTGCTCCTTGGAAACTTTATGGGGCAGTTCTACCCTGTCCTATAGGGTTCCTATGAGTTGGAATTGACTCGACGGCAATGGGTTTTGGTTTTATTGCACCATTTTTATTTTGATACGCTGTTAAGTTTTTATGTAAGAGCCTGGGGGTCTATATTGCCAGGAAAGCTTGGCCAGTCCTGTCTAACCCTAGAGTCTGCCTAAGGACAGAGCCTGAGGAAATCTATGGGGTCTGGATCTAGTGCTCTGGGGAAGGCTGAAGCTCTATCCTTCCAGAGCTTGCTCTGCAGTGTCCACTCACCTAAAACCAGCAGGAAAGGCCACAGCAGCATGGGGCCCTGTTCCAGGAGACTCAGCGGAAAGTTTTCTTGGAAACCTACAGTATAACTCAGGTCTGGAGGCAGAAGGTGTCCACAGTGGCACCAGAGGGCATGACCTAGAAGATTTAGAAAAGGGAAAGCCAAGGATTCTGCTGTTTGTTAATTGCTATTTCCTCTGCTGTTGGTTCTCAAAAAATTAATTGTTCTTTTTTTCGTAGATCTGCTTAAATATGGTGCAACATTATGGCTAGGCTAGAGGAGCCATCCATGATATCCTATAGGAGTCTCGGGGTGGTGCAAATGATTAACGTGCTTGGCTGCTAACAGAAAGGTCGGAGGTTCAAGTCCACCCAGCGGTGCTTTGAAAGAAAGTCCTGGCAATCTACTTCTGAAAAATCAGCCATTGAAAACCCTATAGAACAAAGTTCTACTCTGTTATATATGGGGCCTGCCTGAACCAGAATCGATTCAATGACAACCGATTTTATCCTATTATAACAGTTCCAGTCTCCCTAGCTCCCATGTCTTGCGACTTCATTCACTTACTCATTCAACAATTATCCATTGAGTGTCTACTTTGTCCCATGCTCTGTGCTAGGCACTGGCTGTACAGTGGTGAACAAAGCTGAAGCTGATGTGATACCTGCCTTCGTGTCATTTCTAGTCTAATGAGGGGAGAAAGGCTTTATAGAAAATGACACGTTCTTTAAAGTCCTGTTGTTGTGTGCTGTTGAGTTGATTCCAACTCATAGCGACCCTATATGACAGAGGAGAACTTGCCACCTAGGGTTTCCTAGGCTGAAATCTTTACTGGAGCAGATCGCTCTGTCTTTTCTCCCATGGAGCCCCTGGTGGGTTCAAACTGCCAGCGCTTTGCACCACCAGGCTTACTTGATGTCTTTCAACAAAGCACTTCTTATCTACCACTGATCTTCACTCCATATGCTTCCCAACGCTTTCTACTCTGCCCACACGCTGCAAGCACATTCATGTGCTCTAAGGCCTATCAGAGTCTCAACTTCTTCATCGTCAATTGAGTTAATATGTGAAAGCAGGATCTAAGAAATAAACAAAAAAGGGATGTCCGTTTCTTCTCTGTCCTAAACTAGGTGGGCACTCAATTGCTCCAGTCCACTTCTAGAGTATGTGCACTCCAGCTCCTTCCTAAGGACCACCTAGCTCTTACAAGGGTCCCAGGGTATGTCCTATTCAGGTGTTTTACAACTCAGTTGTTTCATTATTATCTTTTAACAAGTAACTACTTGCCCTTGAGTTGACTCTGACATGCATGTCAGAGTAAAACTGTGCTCCATAGGATCTTCAAGGCTGTGACCTTTTGGAAACAGGCCTTTCTTCCATGGTGCCTCTGGGCGGGATCCAAATGCCAGCCTTTCGGTTAGTAGGCTGGCCTCTAACCCTTTGTGCCACCCAAGGACTCCTTCAGGATGTGCCCTACTGCAGTACCAAGGTAAGTGGGCAGTCAGTGCTCTGATGCACCTGCATGACAATGACACTACTCATGTGCCAGGGAGGCATCCTTAGGAAGTGGCCCCTCTGAGATGGGCCCTCTGGTTTAGCCACCACTCCTGGGTATTGTCAAGGTGCCCCTCCCAGCAGTATAATCCCTGGGACTTCCTAGGGTACAGAGGGGTCCTAGAAACAGTGTCAGGGAGACACTCAGGAGTGCCATCTGTGCAGGAGAGGGCTTCAACCTCCCTCCTTGACCCAACCTTTTCTTTTCTTTCCCCTTGTTCTCCTCCCAGGTCCATCCACTGCTGCCTTTGCCTTCTGAACCCAAAGCATTCATTCCCTTCTCTGAAGTATAGAGGGATAATTTGATAGAAGGTCTTAGCTCATGCCAAACCAAACCAAACCCATTGTTGTCGAGTTGATTCTGACTCATGGCAACCTTATGGGACAGAGCAGACTGCCACATTTTCTACCCAGGAGTGGTCGGTGGGTTCAAATCACTGAATTTTTGGTTAGCAGCCGAGTGCTTGACCACTGTGCCACCAGGACTCCTCATAGAAGCACCAAAGGCCTGCCTACTGTCTGTAGGACTAGGGAGAGTTCAGTCCTTAGGAACTCAAAGAACTGTTTACTCTCTTGGGGGTGGAAATCACTCTCTCTTTTTCTTCTCCCTGCTCCCTTGGCATCCCACCACCACGTGAACGCACATATACAATAAGTGTAGGCTGAGGACACTTCCTATCATACCCAGAATATCATATTCTTGCTAAAACCGTAAAACAAACAGACTAGGGCTTCCCTGGAACATATTGCTACATTAAAATGATTCAGCTGTTTGCACAAGCATAAACCGGCTTGTGAGCTTGATAGCCGCTTTTTATGAAGAGATATGAATACAGTTATCTCTACCTCAGACGTTCCCTCTATTCCTTTTTGACTCTGCTAATTGTGACGTGCAGTAGTTGAGAGGGAGAGGGAGGAAGTTTGTGTTTCAGGAGAGGGACAGAGTTTATTGTGGGCATTCAGGTTGGTGGCCTACAAATAAATCATTAAAAAAAAAAGACTCCTTGTTTTGTGGATGACAACCACGACAAAAGTTTATTTCACATTTCTTAGTTTACAAAGAGACTTTATATACATTAACGCAATCCTGTGAGGCACACAGGGGCACAGGCAACTATTATCTCTACTTGATGGATGTGAAGACCTGAGCCTCAGGACATTGCGTAATTGAGTGGCTGAAGGTTACAGGGCTGGTGTCAGTCTGTTCTTCGGTCCTGTAGCCAAAGAAACTTAACTTTTTGTTTTTCTTAAAGATGGTCAAAATCTGGGAAATGAACTTAATAGACAGACACAGAGAAGGAAAAAAACAAACCTGTTGCCATTGAGTCGGTTCTGACTCATAGTGACCCTGCATGTAACAGGGTAGAAGTGCTGCATAGGGTTTTCTTGGCTGCAATCTTTACAAGCAGATTGTCAGACCTTCCTTCCTCAGTGCTGCTGGGTGAGTATGAGCCACCAGACTTTTGGATTAGCAGTGAGGGCAAACTATTTGTGTCACCCAGGGACCTCAGACAGCGAGGAGAGTGATTTTAAAACTAAAAAGGCCATTTTAAAAATAATTTTCTTCTAATAACCATATCAAGTGCATTCCCTATTTGCAATACCCATATCTTGAAGTCAAGCTACCTGAAATTGAAAAGAAATAAAAGAAAACTTAATCACCATAATGTTATTCAATGAACATGGAATTGGAGCAAAGGTGGTAGAATAGATCTGTGGGATATTTCACTCAGATTGTTAATGAAATAGAGAAAATACATTTTCTGCAGTGTCTTAGTATTAAAATAAGAGAGAATATATTTTCTAGTTTAGCTGCATAAGCTGTGATTAAATCTTAGTCTTTGAAAACGTCGATTACTTGTTCTGGAATCTGTCTCATGGTTGTTCCTTTGTCGAAAAACAAATTCCATTGTAGAAAAACAAGATTTTTGTTGTTGTTGATTAAAGCATGTTTCTCTCCCAGGGGGCAAAACAATGAGCGATACCATCAGTACCTGAGATAAATGAGCAAAACTCGGACCCATCTTGTGACCAAAACCAGGATGGCGTCAAGAGGCCTACAAGACATCAACAATAGGTCACTTTGTCATTATGTCCCACCTTAAAGAAGAATCAACATTCCTGGAAATCTCTAAACCTTGAAAAACCTATAAAACCCTCCAGTTAGCCCTTTTGGGGCAGACAGAATTTGGGGGAAATTGAGCCCCCTCTGTCTGTTGAACACGGTGTTCAGAGAAGCCCTCTTGCTGCTTACCTCCTCCTGTCTCAGTATTGGCTTTGCAACAGGTGACTCGAATCCGCGATTTGCGGTGATATTATAGTAAACTATCGCTGCTTCCCTAATGTTCAGCTTTCCATCCAGCTGTCATCCTGCCTTTCACAGTCCCCTCAAAATTGACTTTCTAGACATCGATGAAAAACCCTGGTGGCATAGTGGTTAAGAGCTACGGCTGCTAACCAAAAGATTGTCAGTTCAAATCTAACAGTCACTGTTTGGAAACCATATGGGGCAGTTCTACTCTATCCAATAGGGTCGCCATGAGTCAGAATCAACTGTACGGCAACAGGTTTTTTTTTTTTATTTTGGTTTAGACATCAATGAGTTGTCTAAATTCACTGACACCAGTTCTTCATGTTCCATGCACTATGGAAACTTCTTCAATATGACTTATTTCTCTACCACTTCATTTATATTTTTTCTTTAAGGTCTAGAATGACTTCCATGTTTCTCAATTTAGTGGACATAGTTTGCATTTCATTTTACTTAGAACACAAGTTAGGACTCTTGGGGTTGCAAGTAAAAGAAAACCCAATTCAAAATATTAATGGGGATTTATTGGCTTATTTAAATTAAAAAATGCAGTTATAACTGAGCTCCAGGAATGATTTGATCCAGAACTTTCTGATGTCATTAGGACTCTGAATCTATTTCTCCACGGTCCTTTTGGATATGCCTTTCTCCATATATTGCTTCCCCTGCCAGTCAGCTTCCACGCACCACACAGATGTTCAGATGAAGAGAGTGCTTTTGTCCCTGAATTCCCAGAAAAATCTTGAGATTCACTTAACCCAGCCCACCCAATGCACTTAGATTGGAAAAAATTATATCACAGGCCTTCCCCTGATCTAATCTTTGTGGCCAGATCAATGGAAGGTGCTGCTTGGGCCACCTATGCTCCACTTCTACAGGTGGGTTGGAGTCATCTTCTCCTGAATCAGATCCCCAGACAGAAATTAGGGGGGCTTTTAGGAATGTAAAGGGGAATGTGGACAATGAAAAGGCAGACAAGTGTCAACTTTACCATACCATACCCATTGCTGTTGAGTTGATTCTGACTCATAGCATCAACTTTACTTGTCTTTTAATAGTATGTGTCACAGTGGTTTCATTTTGGATATTTTTGCGGGTAGAGCCAAGAGAATTTGTCAATGGATCAGATGTGAAGAGGAAAAAAAGATAATAGGGATCACCCCAAGATTTTTGCCACGAGCAACTGGAGTAGCCATTAACTGAATGGAGTAGCCATTAACTGAAATGGTGGATATTGCTATGAAAGCCAGTGTAGTAGGAAGTAATAGTAGGGGCTCAGTTTTGGGCATGTTAAGTTTCAGAAGCCTCATGGCTACCTAAGTGGAGATTTTTGAGTGGGCAGGGGCCTCAGAGTCTTTCTTGACACAGTGCTTTCAGAGGCAATTGCCAGTCAATTAGAGGTGATCCTATTACCGCAGTTTTCTCGAGTTAGAGCTGCCTGCTGCAAACAGCCAATTCTTGAAACAAGGGTGAGGTGGACAGCAAGAGCTTTGTTATATATACCGATACATGGAGGAAGAGGGGAATGATCACCACCTAAAGCTGTCTGTCTCGAGACTGCAGTCCAGCTGGGGTTTTTACAGGGAAAAAAGGGCATAGGTTTTAGGAACCTGTGGAACATCCATTCTCTTTCTGTGTGATTTAGGTGATCACGTCTCAAACATGTAGATGTTTCCCTGCCATTATCCCATCAGCCCAGGAAATGACTGGCGCCATCCTGATGAGCATCATCCTATTTGACAGGTTTAGATCGGTATCACTTTTTTTCCCACGGTCCTAGGGGAAACATTGGTTAACATTTAACTTTTAGAGGAGCTAACAGCAAAATCATACTTGGAGTCAGAGGCAGGCTAGGGAATGGAAAGATGGCGCAGGTTCTGGTCAAGATATGGCTGAGCAGCCTGTTCCAATTTTAAAAAAAGGAACCTATTGAACTTAACTAGTAGTTGAGATCATGGTTATGTCTCTATAACTAAGGAAAGTATGTAATATGTAAAATCTAAAGTCCTGTAACAGGTAACATGTAGCATCTGAAGGTGGAACCTTCAGATCCATCAACACTTACGAGAAGATTAGAGGAAAGGGAACCAGTTGAGCAGACAGAAGAAACAGACGGAGCAGTTGGAGGAGAAGCAAGAGAGGAGTGTGTGTGTAAATCACTCAGCACAGTGTGTGCAACATGCGACATTTTTATTTATTATCTATTATCAGGATCCAGAAGAGGAAAAACATTTGGGAAAGAAAGATGTTAACGGGGTCAAATGCCAGAGAGAATTCAAGTAGGATGAAGATTTAAAAGAGTGTGCTGGATTTGGGCATTAGGGGATTGCTGGTAACTGTTGTCAGGTTAGCTTTCATGGTGTTGGAGGATGGATGCCTGTTTGCTGCAAAGTGAAAGGTGAATGGGGCAGTCATATCAAGAAACTGAGAAAAAAGGAACCAGACAGTTAAGGGGAAGTAAGAGACAGGGTTAAAGTGTCATGGGGGGAAGATGCATTTGATTAACTTTCCAGATGGGAGAAATCTGAACATGTTTGAAGCTGTCTTAAAGGGAGTCTCAAGAGAAAGGTGGGGAAATGGATAGTTGGAAAAATAAGATACCCAAGAAAAGGGGAGGGAATGGGATCAAGAATATGTGGGGATTTATCCACTTAGCAGCAGAGAGGCCTCTTACTTTAAGACTGGAAGGGGGATGAGGATGGTTGCAGATATAAGGCAGTTTCATTATTTCATTCATTAATCAAATCAATATTCATTTACTACCTGCACAATGCTGGACACTGTGTTGGTATTAGGAATACCCACCCAACCAAACCCACTGCCGTTGAGTCAGTCCTGACTCATAGTGACCCTGTAGGACAGAACAGAACTGCCACATAGAGTTTCCAAGGAGTTACTGGTGGATTCAAACTGCCACCTTTTGATTTGCAGCCATAGCTCTTAACCACTACTCCACCAGAGTTTCCATTGAGAATACAGTGGTAAACAATCCAGACAAATTCATGGGGCTTGTGTTCTAATAAACCTGTTGCAGTAGAGTCGATTCAGACTCATAGAAACCCCATGGCACAGAGTAGAACTGCCCCATAGAGTTTCCAAGGAGCACCTGGTGGATTCGAACTGCCGACCTTTTGGTTAGCAGCTATAGCACTTAACCACTACGCCGCCAGGGTTTCCTGTAGTCTAATAGGGGACATAAACAAACACACACTTGAATTAACAATGTTAAGAAGTAAATAATGCAATGTGGAAAATAAACCAGGGGAGAGAGAATAATAGACCCTGGTGGTGTAGTGGTTAAGTGCTACTGCTGCTAACCAAAGGGTCGGCAGTTCGAATCCGCCAGGTGCTTCTCAGAAACTCTATGGGGCAGTTCTACTCTGTCCTACAGGGTCACTATGAGTTGGAATCGACTCAATGGCACTGGGTTTGTTTTTTTTGGTTATGTGATGAGAGGGCAGGGACAGCTCCTCTGAGGGGTGACCTGTAAGCAGAGACCTGAATGAAGGAGACAGGGAAGCTACAAAAAGACCAGGCAGAGGGCACAGCAAGCCTGAATGACCTGAGGTGGGAAGGAATTTGGCTTGTCTGAAGGACACCAAGGCCAGTGAACTAGAAAAGATTTAGCAGAAGGAAGAGTGAAAGGAGATGTGGTCAGAGAGAGACTGAGAAGTCAGACCACAGAGGCCTTATAGGCCATTGGGAGGTTTTTTTTTTTTTTTTCCCCCTGAGTATCATGTGTGGCCCCAACACTTCCCAACATATTTTCTCCTTTTCAAAATTGGCAACTGAGGGCTTGACGTACTAATGCCATGAAGAACCTGTGAGTTTTTCTCCTTCCTCTGCCTGTCTCCTCCTTCCCAAGCCTTGGTTAATGGCTTTGTTTTCACCTAATATTAATGACTTTGTTCTTTATTTTAATCTGATGCAAATAACTTTGTTTTGTTCCCTCCAACCACCTGTGACTTAACAACAGCCCACAGGTGAATCAGAGCCCAGGTGTCTGATATGTATGTCTTTAGCCTCATAAAGAGATGTTCTGGTATGTATCTTTTTAGTCTGATAATAGAGTCTTTTGTCACTATCTTGTGATGAATAACTCCTCTGGACAGGCCATCCGCGGACTACAAAGACACTTGTAACCCTTGTAGGATTCTATATAAGCTCTAATAAATAATTGCTCTTTGGGACTCCATAGAGACAGCTTGTACTGCCGTCAGGTCCCCAGTGATGTATACATCTTCTTAAACTTTCTCACTCGTTCTGACTTGGAGTACATTTCATTGGCTCAACTGCTCCAAGGCACACGGACCCTAATTGGGTAACATCATGGAAAGTCACTGAAGAATTTTAAGTATGGGAGTGATATAACTTAATCTCTCTGACACATTGAGGGGCCACTGAGTAAATCCATGTGAGAAATGAGGTAGCTTGGACTAGGATGTTAACATGGGCAGTGATATGAAGTGGTTAGATCCAGAATGTGTTTTGTAAGATGGAACTTACGTGACTTGATGATAGATTAGGTAATGTGTGAGATGTTTAGATCATTTCCGACTTTTTTAATTGTTGCATGCAGGAGGCTGGATTATCAGTAGAGATTGAAGTTTGGGACTGTAAAGGGGTAATTGAAGAACATAGTAGGAATTTGGAATTTGGGGGAAATTGAAAAGGAAACTGGATAAAAAAAAATAGGAAGAGGCAAAATGTTTGCCAAGCAGTGCTGAAGACCAACTGACATTGGCACTCCATGATATTTCTTGGAAACCTCAGGCACTTTCTTGTTCAGAATGGTTGAAGTGATACCCCATGTGGTCTAGATCAATACAAGAAGTGATGAACTTGGAGGGAGGGATGTGACATACGTGGAAAAAGTCTAAGGTCAAGGAATTGTAAATCTTTTGAATAGTAAAGGTATAGTAGACATAAAGGGTAAAGAGGGACATGATAGTTGAGATAGATGAGAGGATGAGACTGCATATATTATAGGAAGGTGGTCTAACTGGATTATACTAGCTTCAAAGAAGCAGAGTTTTTCACTTGAGTTTAGAATGGGAAATTAAAAGAATGCCAAGGATACCTCCTTGTGCTATGGAACATGGGATTGCTGAATCTCCATTTGAGAATTGCAAAGGAAATCAAGGTCTCACAGGAGAATAAGATTTGACCTAAGGAAAGGAAGAGAAGCTTGAGGGTGTAGAAAAGTTTATTTGCAAAAGAATTTAGGTTCCAGAGAGCAAAGCGTAAGTGTTTGGGAGGGAAGCCAGTGATGAGAGATGGCTGGGTGTTGATAAAGACGTATAAAGAAGAGCGATCAGAACATTTGAATGAATAGTTGATTGGAAGGACTTACATTTTGTTGGTAGCCAGCATTTACAGGAATAAGATTCCTATTGGGGGTAAATGGTCTCAAGGTTACAGACAGACAGATCGAAGCCCCGTAAGGCTCTTTGGAGGTCTGAAAAGGTCTTCTCTTTGCAGTCTTGCTTAGATTTCAAATGTAACAATAATAAACATAATCCTCATCACCATCGTCATGTTTAGCACTTACTAAATGCCATATGTGGGACCAAGTATCTCATTTGAACCTCACAAAACCCCTAAAATAGTTAATATTATCCCCCATTATAGGGCATCTCCTCCAAAGTTAAAGCAAGCTGATGCACCTTGAAGGCCTTATAACCAAAGAACAGGTACAACACATGGTGGGCCTTTTGGGATTTGAAGGCAGCATGTTCCTCTTTGAAGTGTGCTGCTCTTATCCATTTACTGAGTGCCCCATAAGGCTGTCAGTTTTTAGTGAGACCGAGGAAATGAAAAGGCTCCAGATCAAGTCCAGATTGCCATGCAAGCTGTTCAACCGCTTGAGGCTTATCACCCAGCACACCTGATGTTGTTTGAAGTGTCTTTACTAAATATGGATGTTGTATGGCTTCTCAGGAGCCATGAGAGAAAAACTATAGCAGACTTGTAGGATTATAGAGCAAAACCGTACCCTTTTCTGAGGTAAATGCCCTTCTTTTGAGAAATAGCATCTAGTTTGCTACTGGGCCCTACTACAAATTTAATGCTTAGCCACGGGACATCAAGTGACCAGGCAATCTGGACTGTTCATCACAAGCTGGGTGTTATCTGACTCATAAAACCATAAAGTTTTGTGTGCACAGCAGCAGTCCATCATCAAGTGGAAATAATATAAATAGGACTGGGCTTATATGAATAGGTGGCTCAGATCCTAACACACAGATTTTCACTGTATTTATTATTTTGGGGGTCTTTTTTCAGTGTTACCTTTTTATTCCAAGTCCACCAACTCCTGTGTTAACAATTCTTTCCATTTGAATTATCCATTGTGATTTCTGTTTCCTGGGTGATGTTTAACTAATTATCCCTATTTTATAGATTTCCAAATTGGGATTTAGAAGTTTAAATGATTTATCCAAGGTCACACAGATGAGAGGTAGCAGGGCCTAAGACTATATGATTTTAAATGTCATATGTTAAACCATGATTCTATGTTGCCAAGAAGTTAGTTTGATCTTTCTGAAGACATATCTCTTTCAGGCTGTTTAGGGAAATGATTGACCTGCTTAGTGGGTACTCACCTCCAATTGAAGTCAACCTCATTCTACTTACCTCCTCTCCCTTACCTGCTTTATTTTTCTCATTAAAATTTACCACATTTAACAGGCTATGCGTTTTCTTATTTATTGCGTTTATTGTCTATATCCGCCTCTAGAATGTAAATTCTATGAAGAAAGAGATTTTTTTGTCTGTATTATTTACTGATGTATCCCCAGTTCCTAAAACAATGCCTGGCACACAGTAAGTAATCAATAAAAAAATTATTTTGGAATGAATGGATAACTCAGAAAAAAGTCCCACTGCTCATGCTCACTTTCTAGGGATGCCTGCGTATCACACAGAACCACCTGTAAACCAGGCATGAGTTTTCTCTTCTTCAGTCAACTGATCATAAGAAACTTCCCATGAGCCCATAGGTGCAGACTGGGAGAAAGAAGGTAATGTGACAGTAGAGGACACCATGGGCATTTGGGCCACTTCCTCATGGAACTTACTTGTGCCTTCAAGTCCTGCTCAGGTCCGATCTTGTACGTACCACTTCCATTTAATGATGGAGTGTGGCTGTGCGTGTCCAACTTTATGGCTCTGTGGGTTAGACAACACCCAGTTCATGACGGGCAACTAACGCTGAGTGGTGACCTCATGGCCCGTGGTTAAGTGTTCGGTCTCTGCTAAGGCATAGTAAAAGGCCAAAAGTCGTTTCTCCAAAGGAGAGCAGTAATCTGCAGAGGGTGGCAGGGCCTTGCTCTAAACCCTAAGGGTATGCGCTGTGATTCACCCATAGGGGCCTGCCGAAGGCACCAAACAGCGTCTCAGTCTGCCACTGACACTTCAAGTACCATTGGATCAGCCGGATCATATGGCCCAAGGGGCAGAACTGCTTGCATGGCGGCCTGAACTTGTTGCAGAGCCTTCTCTTGGTCTGGGCCCCACTCAAAAGTAGCAGCTTTTCAAGCCACTTGATAATAGGCTAGAGTAGCACACCCAAATGAGGGGTACGTTGACTCCAAAATCCAAAGAGGCCTACTAGGTGTCGTGCCTCCTTTTTCTTTGTAAGAGGAGCCAGATGCAACAACTTATCCTTCATTTTAGAAGGAATATCTCATCGTGGAGGTGATTACATCGTTATACAACTGCCAAACTACGTCATAACTGCCACACCACTGTGAATTATGGCCAGCCAAATTGACATACAACCTTAATGATCACATAGTGATTTCTACTTTATATGTTTCCCGTGAGGATTAAATAAGATAATGCATGTAACACAGCGCAGTGTCTGGCAAGAAGTAAATATTTAAAAGTGTTAGCTATTAATATCATTACTTAGCAACCCCCTGGCCTATGGTAATTGCTCAATACATATTTGTTGAATGAATAAGTGAGAGTCAGGAAGCATGTACAGAAAAGAGAGAAAAGAAGAGATGTAGTTCACTGAGGTGTTGCAAACAGTTCATGTGCTCGGCTGCTAACTGAAAGGTTGGAGGTTGGAGCCCACCCAGAGGTGCCTCAGAAGGATGGCCTGGTGATCTACTTCCAACAAAGTCATTAAAATCCTCTGGAATGCGATTCTACTCTGACACACACGGGGTTGCCATGAGTCAAAGCTGACTTGACGGCAACTAGTAGTAGCAGTATGTCAGAGACACTCTAAGATCTTAAATTAGCAGGCTGTAGGAAGAAGCAATGGTGCTTGGAGAAGATTAGGAAACCTTCTCATTTGTATGGATCCTACCCACATTTCTGGGCTTTCAGTCGAGCTTCCCAGATTCAACGGGCAATGGTAGAATCCTTAACTAGAACCATCGGCTTGTTCTAATTTCTAGGTTCTTTTATCTTAATTAGTGACCAAATCCAAACTCTTCATGTGGCTTTCCCTTTGGTGAACCATGACCGAAGACAGGCACTGATGTAAGGAGTTATTACAAGGGTAAGTGCGGGAAAGACTGAAAGCTGGAGCTTTCTTCAGGTGTTTTTTTTGTTTGTTTTTTAAAAAGCCCCATTATACTATTTGTAATTTCTGGACTATAGATTTTGCAGGTGGCAATACAAAACTAATAGCCAGGTGGTGCAACAAATGAGTGTAATTCATATTCCGGGGTGGGAGGAGGTCAGAATTTGCACTACCGTTATATCAGAAATGTAAAGTTGAGACTCACCTTTGCCTCTATTTATATGCACTGACTTACATGGGGCTTGGGGTTGTTACAGATAAAATGAAAATCTTGAACTTACTTTGTCTATACCTGGGTTCAGACTAGAGGAAGTGGAAGCACAATAGGAAGAGATTAACTGGTCCCTGAGAGAAAATTCACTAAAAGGCACAAAGGAACCTGGCAAGAAGATTCCAAATTAGGAGCAAGGTTAGAAGGGACAAGAGCTTCCAAGTACAGTCTGGTGGCTGATACCCACAACCTGTCTGCAAGCAGCTGCTCTGGAGGCATGTATTTGCCATGGGGAGAAAAATGGTGGCGTGTGAGCATTACATAGAGAACGGGGGCATTCTCCTCCTTCCTTTGTGGGGGATCTTAAAACTGCAAGGTGTGAAGGTGAGCTGGCAGAGATCAGCATCTCAGCAAAGGCAGGACACCATGCCAAGATGTCAAAGGCCAGGAGTAGGGACAGAGGCCCGGAGGAGCAGCATGGATCCACTATTGCAGTTGTTGAGGCCAGCATCTATTATTTAGCTGGCAGTGATGGAGGTGACATCAAAATTGAGCTTCCACAGTGGTGGAATTTAAGATCTGTGGAGGCCAGGATGGCCCTGAGAGTACATTTCCAGAAATGGTACGCGAGTGGGTACCAGTCAAGGTTGATTTTTTTATATGCATGTAAGATATCTCCTAGGAATTCCTAGAATTATAGGCCAGAGGGGGAGGCGATACTTTGCAAATAACTGGAATTCCTACATGACCCAGTTGAGGGCCTAGTGTCAGCAAGATTCCGAGATTAATGTTTAATGTGACCACATGTGTTCCTAGGGCTTGTCAAGTTGAGAGACATTTGGGAACATTAGGATTTCAAAATGGGCCAAACATCTGAAAATTGTTGACATGTTTTTCACTTTTGTCATACTCAAGTTTCCAAACACTGTGGAAAAGGTTTTTTCAAAAGTGAGAGCTAGGAGAACATTAAGCCAGATATTTACACAAAGAAATAATAAGTAGGAATCAAAATTGAATGGACTATAGCAACACTCAACAATATAGATGAATCTTAGAAATAAAACATTAAGTGAAAAGCAAGTCCTAAAACGTTACATACAGCATACAGCTTTTTAATGTATAAAATGGAAACAATTAACATGAAAAATATACATCTAAGGAAAACACTGGCACCCTGGTGGTGCAGTCGTTAAGAACTGGGGCTTCTAACCAACGTGAATTAATATGATATAAATAGGAGAGCAAGGAAATAATGAACATGGGGCTCAGGATGATGTTTACATCAGGTGGGGTGAGGCAGAAGAATGGGTTGGTGTCTTAGTTCCTTAGTGCATCTATAATAGAAATACTACATGTGGGTGGCCTTGAACAGTTAGTCTCACAATTTAGGAGGCTAGAAGTCTGGATTAAGGCCAGTAGCTCTAGGGGAAGTCTCATTGTTCATTCTAGAGGAAAGTTTTCTCTCTTTCAGCTTTTCTTCCTCAGTTCCATGGTGATTTCCAGGTGGCATCAATCTTTCCCCATTTGTGCTTGCTTTCTTCTGTGTCTAATGTGCTCCTTCTGCTCTTTTTCTATCTCAAAAGTGATTGACTTAAGATACAACCTACACCAATATGGCCCCACTAATAAAGAAAACCCTGTTCCCAAATGAGATGACATCCACATGTATAAGGGCTAGGAATCCAAGACATTGTTTTGTTTTTTTGGAGTTGGGGGCACAATTCGATCCATAACAAATGGGAAAGGCCAAATGTTTAGATGTAGTAGGTTATAGTTTGGGGGTCAGTGAGTCCTTCTAACATAATTAAAACTAGTAACTAACTATAAGTTGGTCATTCATAACAATGGTGAGACTGTCATGAAGCAAAGATTACGATTAATATAATTCTGTGCACCTTAGGTCCCTGAAGTAAGGATAGAGGGGTCACATATTAAACCAGATTATTTAATGACACATTGAGGTAATTTTTCATCATAACTGAGATTGATTTAGTTGGGAATGTCATCCTATATGCACAAAAATGCACCTCAGATAGGGTTACCTGAAAACCTTTTTTTATAACTTGCTTTGGTTGTTTCCAATTCGGTAACAGGGACACAGCATATATATCAAAGCATTAACAATGACACCATCAACCACACAAAAAAGGAAACAAAATGTTTAGAGAAAATTGCTTATGCAGAGAGAGCACATCAAGAGAGTCCAATCATAGTTAGATCAAAGGCCATCACTGCACCCTTGTCATCCTTGTTAGACTGATTCTCTCTCTTCTATTCCACAACCCCAGAAGCTGAGGGCCCACCTGCCCTGCCATGTGTCTCTACTGTGGAAAGAAAGAAGCACTTGCTCAAATGCTGCCCACTCTATCCCAGAGAACATGTAGACTCAGGCACAGAGGAGATGGGCAGGCTTTTTGCACAACCTTGCACCTCCTGCATTCCAGCCTCCTGGGGGCAGAGTCTGGAAGGGAAAGAGGTACATGATTGGAAAGAACAGGAAGAATGGCACAGGCTACTTCCCCAGGATCTCTACAGCACTCTCTAGGTAAGGGGTTAGTGGTCCAAGGCTGATGATGTGCATGGGACATTCTCATAGTTTTCTGTAGCATCTTCATGGATCCTGTCACTACTGTCGGCCTGTCTTGGGGAGTCCTCTGGGTGTGCCTTCTTTAACTCTGAATAGATGACTGCGGGTTCCTGGGTAAAAACACAAACAATCAGTACCAAAATACAGAAGAGGACCAGCAGAGAAGGAAGAAAGCCAAGAAACCATACCCACATTATCCTGCTGATGCAGTCTTGGTGAATTTGCTGTTGGATGGGAGGAAGGAAGAAAAGTATTAAACCACGGACAACATATTCCTACTTATAACCTACTCTCAGCACATCCTAAGCCAATCTTTCTTCTGTTTACTCATCTCTTGACTTTTCCTTTGTGGGTTTCTTTCAAGCCCTCACAGATAAGGCCCCCTCCATTACACATACGCACACACTAACAAAGCCTTTCCTCCCCCCACCAAATATGCCCAGAACAATGTTCCTGACAATTTCATTCTTGTTCCTCTGCTCATTACAACTCCAGCAGAGGCTCCCCCTCCCTCTCAGAGCCTCTACGACTCTACTGATCATCTAGAAGAAGGGGGAAAACATGACTCATTTCACTTTGCACAGGGAAATTGCAGGATGCCAAAGAGAGAATTGGTACTCTAAAGCCACGTAGCAAATTCTCAGGAATACAAGATTTTGCAGTGGAGCCATTAAGAAAATTCAATGTGTGTCTCCTATCCTCCCAAGGGATGCTTGAATCTCATTTATTTATTTAGCCAATTAACATTCATGAACAATGACAATCTATTAAAAATTAGATAATTTTGAAGAGGAGAAATGGGCACAGAAACAATGCAACAATTATTATTATTCTATCTGACACCACGATAGAAATACATACTGAACTATGCTGATATCATAAAGGGTCATCAGTTCCTCTCAGGCTGGGCATGGGGAGGAGTGGTGAAGTCACTGTACATTTCACAGTGGTACTTGAGATGAGCCTTGAAATGTGAGCAGGGATCACCGAGTAAACTAGGGGGAAGGATATTCCAGGATCATAAAACAGCCTGGTATGATCAGGAAAATGTCAAGAATTCAGTATGTGTAGAGTAAGGACATAAGGCAGAGCTTGGGAGGTCAGAGTGCAAAGCAAGGCCGGGCTTATGCTTTGACATGGAGAGTCAGTGAGGGTGTTCAGTCCAGGAAATAATGAAATCAGTTGTGCATCTCTGAAGGGTCATGCTGGAAACAGATGGTTGGAAAGTTGAAGGAGAACAAGACTAAAATAAAGAGACCAGTTAAAAGAATTACAATCGTCTATTTATTAGATTATGTGATGCTTAATTTAGTAAATAGTGTGTTAATTTATAAATAGTGAATTTATTCATTAAAAAAATATTTCAGGGGGCCTGTAGTTTTCCAGGAGCTCTGGTGGCACAGTGGTTAAGTGTTTGGTTGCTAACTAAAATTTTGGCAGTTTGAATCCACCTGCTGCTTTTTGGAAACTCTATGGGGCAGTTCTATTCTGTCCTATTGGGTCATTATGAGTTGGAATCAACTCAACAGCAACAGGTTTGGTTTTTTGGTAGTTTTCCAAGCATTGCACTCGATGCTATGGATACATTAGTAAAATAGTCACAGTGTCTGTCCTCAAGGAGCTTATGAGGTAATGGTGGTGATATGGACCAGTAAGAGGGAATGGATATGATTAAAAAATGTTATTGGAAATACAGGAGAAGCTTCCATTTTGGACTTGTATTTGAGATGAATTTTTAATCAAAGACCCCTTGCTGGATGTACCTCACACTGCCACCTTACTTCTACTTGTCTGGGAGATGTCTCACCTGAATTTCCTTTTGCATGCTGGAATCTCAAGATCTCGGAATACAACAGATTGCTATCTTCAGGATTTACTGTGTGAGAAGAATAAAGACGTTATAGTTGAACCATGAAGGCAAGAACGCTATGAGATGACATATATAAAGTTTGAAGGAAAAAAAAATTCCAGCCAATGAATTATATATCCAGCAAAATTGCCACTCAAATATGACGGTGAAATTAGGACATTTCCAGATAAACAGAAATTAAGGGAATTTGTAAAAACCAGACCAAACTTACAAGAAATATTAAAGGGTATCCTCTGGTTGGAGAATCAACAACATCAGACAATAATCCAAGATTTTGATACAGGACAGATTAACCAGATACCAACCCAAATAGGAAATTCTCAAAAATAAAACAAAGCCAAAAGACAGAAAACAGGAACCAGACACATACATATGTAAATGATGATAACATCAAAACAAAAAAGAGGGAATAATTGGCTTAGTTACCGAACTTCCTTATAGAGAGGAAGTCAAGGCAATATCAAGAAAAAAAAAGACTGGTTTAAACTTAGGAAAATAAAGGTAAATTTCAAGGTAACCACAAAGGAAGCTAACAAACCTACCCATCAAAATTAAAAAAAAAAAAAGTAAAATGTAAAGATGCAGGAAACAAAAAAAATCAATAATAGCAAAATAAATGAAAATCCATAAACGAAAAGAACTCAGCACAGAAAATTAAGTGGAACAAAGAAACTGTCAACATCACAAAAAAAAGTACAACAAAGTAACAGCAGTAAACTCATACCTATCAATAATCATGCTGAATGAAAATGGCTTAAATGAGCCAGTAAAGAGACAGAGAGTGATGGAATACATAAAAAAACATGATCCAGCTATATGCTTCTACAAAAGACATACCTTAGACATGAAGATATAAACAAAATCAAAGGATGGAAAAATATATATCAAGCAAACAATAACCAAAAAAAAGAGCAAGAGTGGCAATATTAATCTCTGATAAAATAGACTTTAAAGCAAAATGTGCCATACAGGATAAGGAAGGATACTATATAATGATTAAGGGCCAATACACCAGGAGGACATAACCATAATAAATATATACACAGCCAATGACCAAAACAAAACAACAACAACAAAAAAAACCCATTGCCATTGAGTTGATTTCAACTCATAGTAGCCCTAATAGGACAGAGTAGAACTGCCCCATAGGGTTTGCAAGGATCAGCTTGTGGATTTGGACTGCTGACCTTTGGTTAGCAGCTGAGCTCTTAACCACTGCTCCACTAGGGCTCCCACTCAATGACAGGGCTTGAAAATACATAAAACAAATTCTAACAGCATAGAAAAGATAAATAGATGGTTCCACAATAATAGCAGGAGACTTCAACACACCATTTTTGGTGAAGGACAGAACATCTAGAAAGAAACTCAATAAAGATACAGAAGCTCTAAAGGTCACAATCAACCAATTCAATCTCATACACATATACAGAACATTCCACCCAACCGGAGCAAAGCATACATTTTTTCCAGTGCACCTGGAACATTCTCCAGAATAGACCAATTTTAGGCCAAAAAGTAAGCCTTGACAAAATCCAAAACATTGAAAAACACAAAGTATTTTCTCTGATCACAATGCCATAAAAGTAGAAAACAATAACAGGAATATCACGGAAAAAAAAAAGATCAAATACATGGAAACTGAACAAGCTCTTGCTTAAAAACCACTGAAAAACAGAAGAAATCAAGGATGAAATAAAAAAATTCATTTAACTAAATGAAAAGGAAAACACATCTTACCAAAATCTTTGGGACACAGCAAAAGCAGTGCTTAAAGGCCAATTTATAGCAACAAATACACACATCACAAAAGAAGAATGGGCTAAAATCAAAACATTAATCCTACAGCTTGAACAAATAGAAAGAGAGCAGCAAAAGAAGCCCACAGTCACCAGAAGAAAGGGAATAATAAAGATTAAAGCAGAAATAAATGAAATAGAGAACAGGAAAACAATAGAAAGAATCAACAAGACCAGAAGTTGGTGCTTTGAAAGGATGGACAAAATCGACAAACCATTGGCCAAATTAACAAAAGAAAAGCAGGAGAAAAAGCAAATAACTCTAGTAAAAAACGAGATGAGTGATATCACAACAGAGTCAACTCAAATAAAAAGGATCATAACAGAATACTATGAACAACTGTGCTCCAATAAATTTAAAAACCTAGAGGAAATGGACAAATTTCTGGAAACATGATATCTACTTAAACTAATACAAACTGGAGTAGAGAAACTAAACAGACCATAACAAAAGAAGAGATTGAAGAGGTAATTAAAAAAAAAAAACTCCCGGCAAAAAAAAGCCCTTGCCCAGACATCTTCACTGGAGAATTCTACCACATATTCAGAGAAGAGTTCGTACCAATACTACTCAAACTGTTCCAGAGCATAGAAAAGGAAAGAATATTCCCAAATTCATTCTATGAAGCCAGCATAACCCTGACAACAAACTCAGGCAAAGATGCCACAAAAAAAAGAACTACAGACCAATATCCCTCATGAATATAGATGCAAAAATTCTCAACAAAATTCTAGCCAATAGAATTCAACAGTGTATCAAAGAAATAATACATCATGACCAAGTGGGATTTCTACGAGGTATGCAAAGACGATTCAACATTAGAAAATCAATCAACGTAATCCACGACATAAATAAAAGAACCACGTGATCATCTCAATTGACATAGAAAAGGCATTTGAAAAAGCCCCGTACCCATTCCTGATAAACACTCTCAACAAAATAGAAATAAAAGGGAAATTCCTCAGCATAATAAAGGACATTTATACAAAACCAACAGCCAACATTATTCTCAAAGGAGAGAAACTAAAAGCATTCCCCCTGAGGGTGGGAACAAGACAAGAATGCTCTTTATCACCACCTTTATTCAATGCCTACCCTTTAAGCTAGAGCAATAAGGTAAGAAAAAGAAATACAGGGCAACCAAGTTCGTAAGGAAGAAGTAAAACTAACCCTATGATTCTATACATAGAAAAATCCAAAGAATCCACAAGAATACTACGGGAAATAATAGAAGATTTCAGCAAAGTACAGGATAGAAGATTAACATACAAAAATCAGTTTGATTCCCATATGCCAACAAAGAGAACTTCAAAAAGGAAATCAATACCATTTATAATAGCGCCTCCCCCCAAAGAATAAATCTAACCAGGGACAAGAGACACATACAAAGAAAACTACAAAACGCTACTGCAGGAAACCAAAAGAGACCTACATAAATGGAAAAATATACCACGCTTATGGATTAGAAGACACAATATTGCGAAAATGTCAGTATCACCCAAAGTCATCTACAGATATAATGCAATCGCAATTCAAATTCCAACAGCATTCTTTAATGAAATGGAGAAACTAATCATCTACTTTATATGGAAAGGGAAGAGGCCCAAATAAGTAAAACACTATTGAAGAACAACAACAACAAAGTAGGAGGCTTCACAGTACCTGATCTGAGAACCTACCATACATCCACAGTGGTCAAAACAGTTTCATACACAAGAATTATTTTAGGTGAAGGGAAGGACAACACACAATACAGGGGAAGTCTGCTCAAGTGGACTAAACCAAAAGCTAAGAAGTTTCCTGAATACAACCAAACAAACAATTTGAGGGACAGGATAGCAGGGGTGGGGATCTGGGGATCATGCTTTCAGGGGACATTTAGATCAATTGGCATAACAAAGTTTATTAAGAAAACATTCTGCTTCCCACTTTAATGAGTGGCATCTGGGGTCTTAAAAGCTAGCAAGCAGCCATCTAAAATGCATCAATTGGTCCCAATCCACCTGGAGCAAAGGAGAATGAAGAACACCAAAGGAAAAAAAAAAAAAGACATGGGGAAAATATTAGCCCAAGAGACAGAAAGGGCCACATAAACCAGAGACGCCATCAGTCAGAGAGCTAGGTGGTGCCGGACTACCATGAATGACTGCCCTGACAGGGAACACAACAGAAAGTCCCTGATGGAGCAGGAGAAAAGTGGAGTGCAGAACTCACATCCTAGGAAAAAGACTAAACTTAATGGTCTGAGACTGGAGGAACCCCAGAGGACATGGCTCCTGGATTCTGTTAGCCCAAAACCAGAAGTATTCCAGAAGCCAACTCTTCAGACAAAGATTAGACTGGACTATAAGACATAAAATGATACTGGTGAGGAGTGTGCTTCCCAGCTCAAGTAGACACATGAGACTAAGTGGGCAGCTCCTGTCCGGGGGCAAGATGAGAAGGCAGAGGGGGACAGGAGCTGGTTGAATGAACACAGGAAATACAATGTGGACAGGAGGAATATTATTACTTTATAGGTAGAGCAACTAGGGTCATATAATAATGTATGTATAAATTTTTTTTGAGAAACTGATGTGAATCGTAAACTTTTACTTAAAGCACACGCACAAAAAAAAACCTCAAAAAAAAAAAAAAAGTCTGGTACAGGTACAACAACACATACATAGACCAGTGGAACAGAATTGAGAACTCAGACTTAAATCCCATGCTTACAGGCAGCTGATATTTGGCAAATGGCCAAAGTCCATTAAATGAGGAAGAGACAGTCTCTTTAACAAATGCTGCTGGCATAAGTGGAGGTCTGCCTATAAAAATATGAAACAGGACCCATACCTCACACCACACACAAAAAGTAACTCAAAATGGATCAAAGGCCTAAATATAAAACCTAAAACAATAAAGATCATGGAAGAAAAAATAGGGACAACGCTAGGGGATCCAATACATGGCATAAACAGAATACCTAAATAACATGTGCAAACATCAGAAGATAAACTTGATAACTAGGAGCTCCTAAAATTTAAACACTTATTCTCATCAAAAGACTTCACCAAAAGAGTAAAAAGAGAATCTACAGACTGGGGAAATTGTTTTGGTTATGACATATCTGCCAAAGATGTAATCTCTGAAATCCTCAAAATACTTTAACACCTCAACAGCAAAGGACAAATAATCCAATTAAAAAATGGGCAAAGGATATGAACAGATACTTCACCAAAGAAGACATCCAGGCAGCTAACAGACACATGAAGAAATGCTCTCAATCATTAGCCATCAAAGCAATGCAAATCAAAACTACGATGAGATACCATTTTACCCTGAGTATACTGGCACAAATAAAAAAACAGAAAATAATCAATATTTGAGAGGTTGCGGGGAAATTGGAACTTTTATACACTGCTGGTGGGAATGGAAATGGTACAACCAATATGGAAAATGATATGGTGCCTCCTTAAAAAGCCGAAAGTAGAAATACCATACAATCCAACCATCCAACTCCTCAGAATATATCCTAAGAAACAAGAGCAAACACACATACAGATATACACACGCCCATTTTCACTGCAGCATTATTCACAATAGCAAAAAGACAGAAACAACCTATCTGCCCGTCAACAAATAAACTGATAAATAAATTATGGTTTATACACACAATGGAATACTATGCATGAAAAAGAACAATGATGAATCCATAAAACCTCTTGCAACATGGATGAATGTGGAGGGCATTGTGCTGAGTGAAATAAGTCAATCAAAAAAAGGCAAATGTTGTTTGAGACCACTACTATAAAAACTCAAGAAAAGATTTACACACAGAAAAAAAAAAATCTTTGATGGTTATGAGAGAGGGTAGAGAAGAAGATGGCAAATTGCTAATTAGATAGTAGACAAGTGTCAATTTTGGTAAAATGAAAGACAACACACAGCATACAGGAAATAAGCACAACCTAACCAAGGCCAAGGCAAAGCCACAGAAGCTTCATAAACACAACTGAACATGGTCTCAGGAGACATCTAGGTCGATTGGCATAGCATAGTTCATAAAATGTTCTACATCCTACTTTGGTGAGTAGCATCTGGGGTCTTAAAAGCTTGTGAGTGGCCACCTAAGATACATCTATTGGTCCCTTCCCCTCTGGAGCAAAGGAAAATGAAGAAAACAAAGGACAAAAGGAAATTATGAGCCCACAGGGGTAAGTTCTTGTTGTTGTTGTTAGGTGCCGTTGAGTGGGTTCCGACTCATAGCAACCCTATGCACAACAGAACGAAACACTGCCCGGTCCTGCACCATCCTTACAATCCTTGTTATGCTTGAGCTCATTGTTGCAGCCACTGTGTCAATCCACCTCGTTGATGATCTTCCTCTTTTCCGCTGACCCTGTACTCTGCCAAGCATCATGTCCTTCTTCAGGGACTGATCCCTCCTGACAACATATCCAAAGTATGTAAGACGCAATCTCACCATCCTTGCCTCTAAGGAGCATTCTGGCTGCACTTCTTCCAAGACAGATTTGTTCGTTCTTTTGGCAGTCCATGGTATATTCAACATTCTTCGCCAACACCACAATTCAAAGGAGTCAACTCTTCTTCGGCCTTCCTTTTTCATTGTCCAGTTTTCACATGCATATGATGCGATTGAAAATACCATGGCTTGGATCAGGCATATCTTAGTCTTCAGGGTGACATCTTTGCTCTTCAACACTTTGAAGAGGTCCTTTGCAGCAGATTTATCCAATGCAATGCGTCTTTTGATTTCTTGACTGCTGCTTCCGTGGCTGTTGATTGTGGATCCAAGCTTCAATCTTTTCTCCATTTATCATGATGTTGCTCATTGGTCCAGTTGTGAGGATTTTTGTTTTCTTTATGCTGAGGTGTAATCCACACTGAAGGCTGAGGCCTTTGATCTGCGTTAGTAAGTGCTTCAAGTCCTCTTCACTTTCAGCAAGCAAGGTTGTGTCATCTGCATAACACAGGTTGTTAATGAGTCTTCCTCCAATCCTGATGTCCTGTTCTTCATATAGTCCAGCTTCTCGGATTATTTGTTCAGCATACAGATTGAATAGGTATGGCGAAAGAATACAACCCTGACGCACACCTTTCCTGACTTTAAACCAATCAGTATCCGCTTGTTCTGTCCGAACAACTGCCTCTTGATCTCTGTAAAGGTTCATCATGAGCACAATTAAGTGTTCTGGAATTCCCACTCTTCGCAGTGTTATCCATAGTTTGTTATGACCCACACAGTTGAATGCCTTTGCATAGTCAATCAAACACAGGTAAACATCCTTCTGGTATTCTCTGCTTTCAGCCAGGATCTGTCTGACATCAGCAGTGATATCCCTGGTTCTACGTTCTCTTCTGAAACCGGCCTGAATTTCTGGCAGTTCCCTGTCTATATATTGCTGCAGCTGTTTTTGAATGATCTTCAGCAAAATTTTGCTTGTGTGTGATATTAACGATATTGTTCTATAATTTCCACATTCAGTTGGATCACCTTTCTTGGGAATAGGCATAAATATGGATCTTTTCCAGCCAGTTGGCCAGGAAGCTGTCTTCCATATTTCTTGGCATAGACAACTGAGCACTCACAGCGCTGTATCTGTTTGCTGAAACATCTCAATTGATATTCCATCAATTCCTGGAGCCTTGTTTTTTGCCAATGCCTTCAGAGCAGCTTGGACTTCTTCCTTCAGTATCATCAGTTCCTGATCATATGCCACCTCTTGAAATGGTTGAATATCGACTAATTCTTTTTGGTATAATGACTCTGTGTATTCCTTCCATCTTCTTTTGATGCTTCCTGCATTGTTTAATATTTTCCGCCACGGGATCCTTCACTATTGCAACTTGAGGCTTGAATTTTTTCCTCAGTTCTTTCAGCTTGAGAAATGCCGAGCGTGTTCTTCCCTTTTGGTTTTCCATCTCCAGCTCTTTGCACATGTCACTATAATACTTTACTTTGTGTTCTCGAGCTGCCTTTTGAAATCTTCTGTTCAGTTCTTTTATTTCATCAATTCTTCCTTTCGCTTTAGCTGCTCGACATTCGAGAGCAAGTTTCAGAATCTCCTCTGACTCCCATCTTGGTCTTTTCTTTCTTTCCTGTCTTTTCACTGACCTCTTGCTTTCTTCAGGGATGATGTCCTCCATGTCATTCCACAACTCGTCTGGTCTTCGGTCACTAGTGTTCAAATCTATTCTTGAGATGGTCTCTAAATTCAGGTGGGATATACTCAAGGTCATATTTTGGCTCTCATGGACTTGCTCTGACTTTCTTCAGTTTCAGCTTGAACTTGCATATGAGCCATTGATGGTCTGTTCCACAGTCGGCCCCTGGCCTTGTTCTAACTGATGATATTGAGCTTTTCCATCGTCTCTTTCCATGGATGTAGTCAATTTGATTTCTGTGTGTTCCATCTGGCAAGGTCCATGTGTATAGTCGCCATTTATGTTGGTGAAAGAAGGTATTTGCAATGAAGAAGTCATCGGTCTTGCAAAATTGTGTCATTCAATCTCCAGCGTTCTTTCTATCACCAAGGCCATATTTCCAACTACTGATCCTTCTTCTTTGTTTCCACCTTTTGCATTCCAATCACCAGCAATTATCAGTGCATCTTGATTGTATGTTCGATCAATTTCAGACTGTAGCAACTGATAAAAATCTTCTATTTCTTCATCTTTGGCCCTAGTGGTTGGTGTGTAAATTTGAATAATAGTCATATTAACTGGTCTTCCTTATAGGCGTATGGATATTATCCTATCACTGACAGCATTGTACCTCAGGATAGATCTTGAAACGTTCTTTTTGACCCTGAATGCAGCACCATTCTTCTTCGAGTTGTCATTCCCAGCATAGTAGACTATATGATTGTCCAATTCAAAATGGCCAGTACCAGTCCATTTCAGCTCAGTAATGCCTAGGATATTGCTGTTTATGCATTCCATTTCATTTTTGACGATTTCCAATTTTCCTAGATTCATACTTCATACATTCCAGGTTCTGATTTTTAATGGATGTTTGCAGCTGTTTCTTCTCATTTTGAGTCATGCCACATCAGCAAATGAAGGTCCCAAAAGCTTTACTCCGTCCACGTCATTAAGGTTGACTCTACTTTGAGGAGGCAGCTCTTTCCCAGTCATCTTTTGAGTGCGTTCCAACCTGGGGGGCTCATCTTCCAGCACGATATCAGACAATGTTCCGCTGCTATTCATAAGGTTTTCAGTGGCTAATGCTTTCCAGAAGTAGACTGCTGGGTCCTTCTTCTTAGCCTGTCTTCTCATTTTGAGTCATGCCACATCACCAGATGAAGGTCCCAACAGCTTTACTCCATCAACGTCATTAAGGTTGACTCTACTTCAAGTTCGACTGCACTGGGTTTTTTTTTTTTTTGCTGGGGTTTTCTACTTTGAGGAG
Source organism: Elephas maximus indicus (assembly GCF_024166365.1). Lineage (NCBI taxonomy): Eukaryota > Metazoa > Chordata > Mammalia > Proboscidea > Elephantidae > Elephas > Elephas maximus. The sequence continues at coordinate 195,512,327 of NC_064821.1, forward strand.
GCAGCTCTTCCCCAGTCATCTTTTGAGCACCTTCCCACCTGGGGGGGCTCGTCTTCCAGCACTATATCAGACAATGTTCCGCTGCTATTCATAAGGTTTTCACTGGCTAATGCTTTTCAGAAGTAGACTGCCGGGTCCTTCTTCCCAGTCTGTCTTAGTCTGGAAGCTCAGCTGAAACCTGTCCTCCATGGGTGACCCTGCTGGTACCTGAATACCAGTGGCATAGCTTCCAGCATCACAGCAACACACAAGCCCATGCAGTGTGACAAACTGACAGACACGTGGGGGAAAGGAGTAAGGGATCGTATGAATCACAGCCTCTACCAGCCCAAGCCCAGAAGAACTAGATGGTGCCGGGGTACCTCCACCAACTGCTCTGAAAGAGATCACAATAGAGGATTCCAGAACAAAATTCAAATTCACACACACAAAAAAGACCAGACTTACTGGTCTGACAGAGACTGCAGGAACCCCCAAGACTATAACCCCTGGACATCCTGCTAATTCAGAAATGGAGCCAGTCCCATACCCCACTTTTCAGCCAAAGATTAGACAGGCCTATAAAACAAACAATAACACACATGAGGAACATGCTTCTTAGTTCAATCATGTATACAAGACCAAATGGGCCACTTGTGCCGTAAAGCAAAGACAAGAAGGCAGGAAGGGAAAGGAAAACTGGATGAATGGACACGGGGAACCAGGGTGGGAAAAGAGGAGAGTTCTGAGAAATTGCAGGGATTGCAACCAATACCACAAAACAATTTGTATATACATTTTTGAATGAGAAACTAATTTGCTCTGTAAACTTTCACCTAAAGCACAATAAAATTAAAAAAAAAAAAAAGATGTTACATTTTGCTGTAGTCAAAAACCTACATCCTAGATTCTTTTTCCCAGCCACCAAGTTTATGACCAGCTTCTATCCTCCAACATAATACCAGGAATGTCATTTTTAAATTGAATGTGACTGGGCCATGGGCCTTTGCTCAATCCCTCCTCCCTCCCTGACTCATGTGTTGGGCACTCTGCCTTTTAAGGCGTCCTCACCGTTTCTGTACACTGGCTCCAGCTCCACTAGGGCTAGTGACTCTGGGTAGGAGGGCTCCTGGCAGCCTGTTCCAGAGGGCCTGGACAAGGAAGGCTCCAGAGACTCATTGGGTCTGCAACTGTGACAGAGGGAAGAGAGGCAAGGGAGAAAAGTATTTGTGGATGACATAGTCTCAGAGAAACCAGTATCCAGGAAGGCACAGAGCCCAACATGGATCATGTAAAAATATTGTGGCTGTTTACACTGAGAGTCTGCATGGCTTTTTCAAGAAAATGTCAGAAGGGATGTGGCACAACACGGAGCTTAGACAACATTACAGGGCAGACAGATTGAGGCACACTTGGCGGCAAAAACCACACAATCTCAAGGTCTTTTTGATAGGGTAAAAACTCTTATTTGACTAATTTTTAAATTGTTTTCAAAAATGTAATCGCTTTAACATTGATACACAAAGATTTTTCCTTTCCCATAGAACTTAATCTTTGTCTTTTTTACAAGGTACCCTTCAATTCTCTACAGCATATTACAATAATTCACCATCCCTGTAAGGCACCATGGAGGCTCTTCAGGAAAAGTGTTGGTTTTTCTCTTTTCCATTCCCTTCTGAAGCTAATATTGTGACTCAAACATTAGTTCTAAAAATGTACTTAATTCCATGTTCCTTTATTGTGGATATAAATAAATTATGAGAACATTGGCAGCACAAGAGGCAGAGACCTCACCTTGACGTTCCAGCGGCAGCAATTCCTCCTGCAACACAAAGAAACATTCATGTTAAGTGAACTCTGTCTCTGACTGGTCTCTCCCTCTCTCTCTCCGTTCTTATGTGGATAATGTGCTCCATGTTAGAATGTTCTTCTAGAGAATATTCTTCCCTCAAAGCAAATCCATTCTGTATCTCAGTCTTAGTGAATATCCAACTCCATTTTGAAAGACATTTGCCCAGCATCAGGCTTACTCTGATTGCTATTCAGTCAGTAATAGCAACGTGAAGTCTAAGTAGTTGTGACTGAGTAGCAGAAGTGAGACAACTTAAAAAATAACTCTGGTTGCGCAACATGATGGGCAAAATTGTACATGTAAAAGATGTTGAAATGGCAAATGTTTTGCTATATAAGCTTTTAACACACACACACACAATCTAACTCCAGGTCAAGTGCTCCCTTCACATCCACTCCTCTGTTCTGCCTGCAGCCCTATGAGGTAGATGCTATCCCAGTGGTACGGACAAGGAGGCTGAGGTTTAGAAAGGCCAAGAGAGGCTTGAAATCAATACAGAATTCTTGCACAAGTATGGAACAATGGGAAAGCCATAATAAGCTCGGACCTATCCTCTCTTTCTCTACTGTGATCCCTGACAATGCATTCTAGAAACATTGAACTGCACATTATGTGGGTACATATTGTACTGTTTCTCTACTTCTTCCTTTCCTTTTTTTTACTGGACTAATTTCCACTTATCATTCCTCCTCGAGAATTTTCCCTGATACCAACAGGCCAGATTAAGTGACCTACCTCCATGCACCAAAGACCTTGTAATATTAAAATTATTGTATTGTATTGTAATTATGTATTTCCGTATTCACCTCTAACGCTCTCCTTCATGAGAGAGTGTGCTACTTGAGGATGCAAACCTTGTCTTAAATATTTTTGTATCCCCATGCCTAAAGCATGTTGAAAATATCCAATAAAGATTTGCTAAAGAACAGAATAAAGTATGCACTTTGAGCACTAAAAAATGACAAGTTGACAATTTTTTAATAGGTGATTGCATGGAAGCCTACTTCATCAACCCTGGAAACACAGCAGTTTTCCATTATTGCCAAAATACAGAAATCTTTCAGGTCCACCCCATTACAAGCCTCTTCCCAGTTTCCCATACCTGACTTCTGATATTTTCCCTGTGGCTTCACATCTGTCTCACTAGGTTTAGAGAAAACAAGTTACTGCCCAAAGTAAACACACTCAGTCATGCCTCCCATGAAAAATGACTAAATGATGACTGCAAATGCTATCCTCAGCGACCAGGCCTTCTAAGGTAAAGCTCTCTCCTCAGAGATATTGATATCCACATCAATCAACAACCAATGTTCTCATTTGTGAGTGGGTTAGATAATTCCCAGGATGCATCTGGTGCTGGTCTGTCTCTTCATGTGTAAAAGACAAAACTGAGACCCAGGGAGTGGCTATGTATACTAATAGCAATATTCAGTGAAGGCTTGTGTGCCAGGCACTGTGCTCAGATTGTCTCATAGTAGCTAAAAGGTAGATACTATTATTATGACCAATATATATATGTAGAAACTGGGGCATGGAGAGTTTAATTTGCTCACCTAATGTCAAGTGGTTGGCAAGTTATTGATTTTTTTTACCTGTGTACTTAATATGTGTATAATAAATTAAAACATCTATAAAAAGAAAAAGTTACATTACTGAAATTTTAACCCAGGCAATTCAACTACAGAGTCAATAAATTTACTGCTCATTTTGTTAAATTGTAGGATACACTCAAGCTAAGGTGCAAAGCTCTTTATGTGTAGAATAATTTGGAAGAGTTGTGCTCCTTTCAGAGAAGATTCATCAATAATGAGAAGGGAGACTTTGCTGTAAGGGGAGAAAATGGACAAGATTTTGAGAAGAGAAAGGTAGAGATTCTCTTCTTGGTGGGCTGTCAGAATTCCTCAGTTGACCTTACTTAGTTTTTAATAAAATGATTCCCTTAGAAGGACATATTTGGAGGAGTGAACCACCTGGGGTCATATTCACATGAATCACGTAAAATGATCATCAGTGATCTTCCTTCCCTGGTGTTGTTTGGTGTTGCATTGTCTAATCTGTCTGTTTTTAAAACATTATCAACTTCATCACTAAAGTTCTAATATCTCCACTTCTACTATGAGTTATGGATTAGTAAATGACATCTCAGATGAACCACGATACAGAGAAGTAATTTTTAATGTACAAGGTGTAACCAAACTTCTACAAGTCACCAAGGTATACTGGAGAGAGTATGCACTTGAAAGTTAGAGAGACCCCAGTTAAGATCTAACCCTGACGCTTCATAGCTATGTAGACTTGGAGAAGTTACTAAACTTCCCCAAGCCTCTGTTTCCTTATCTCTAATATAGTGATAATAATATTGGTTTGACTGAACTGAACTGAGCTTAAGGAATAATTAAGAGAATTAGGCAAACTATAAAATTGCATACAATAGACTCTAAATGAATGACGGATTTTATAAGTTCTACTGGGGTTGGTGCTCTTATTCTCTTTATGTTCTTTAAAAAATCACACACAGAGACACATTTTTATATGTAATATTATTTAAGAAAACACTAAGTACTATTAAAAAAAAAAAAAAAAACCCTTTGCAGCGGAGTCAATTCCGACTTAGAGCAACCTTATAGGACACAGTAGAGCTGTCCCCACAGGGTTTCCAAGAAGCAGCTGGTAGATTTGAACTGCCGACCTTTTGGTTAGCAGCTGAGCTCTTAACCACAATTTTCTTGCCAAGAAAGGGAAGGTTGGTGGCTTGAAAAGAGGGGTAAGAGAACAATGCTTGTTCAGCATAATTAAAGCAAATATGTAAGGTTTTTCATCAAACTGAAGTCCAAATGTTAATTTGTTTATTTGCTTGATTTTCACCATGAGCCCTGAGAAAGGGAAGAAAAAAGCATTTGGTATGCTAGAAAAGGAGATGCCATGTTACACTACAGGAAGGAGCAGACAGAAAGTAAAGGATTAATAATTCCAAAATATAAATTCTTGACATTTCTCGATCACACAAAATACTGAATTAAAAAGTCCATACATTGAAACGTTCCTGACCATGCAAAAATCGAGAGAAACAAAAGAACAAACAGAGATGATGGCAGATTTCTTGTTGGCAACAAGGCACAGGAGAAGACATTGGAGCAACATCTTTAAAGTACCCAAGTGGGCAGGGTGGGGGCAGTAGGAAGGGGGGTGGGCTGTCAACATAGAGTACCAGTAAAAGTGTCTTTCACAAATGAATGCAAAATAAAGACTTTAACAAACATACAAAAACTGAAAGGATTCCTTACCAACAGACTTGTGCTACAAGAAATGTTAAAAGAAGTTCGCTGGGCAGAAAGAAAATGATACTAGCTAAAAATATGGATATACAAAAAGGAATAAAGAACACTGGAAATGGTAACTACATGGGTAAATATATAAGAATTTTTTATATTTAAATCACTTTAAAAGATAATCGATTGTTAACAAAATAATTTCAAGGCAGTTGGAAGGGGAAAAAAGTACACTATGGTAAAATTCATATACTATATGTAGAGTGATGTAATATCACTTGAATGTAGACTGTGATAAGTTAAAGGTGTATACGATATAAACCTTAAAGCAACCACTAAAATAACAGAACCAAGAGTTATAGCTAATAATCCAACAATGGAAATAAAAGGGAATCATTAAAGAAAAAAATACTCAACTGATCCAAAAGAAAATAGAAAAAGAGGAGAAAGAGAACAAAGAACAATGGGACAAATATAAAACAGATGGCAAAATAATAGACTTAAACCTAATCATATCAATAACCATATTAATGTAAATGGTCTAAACACTTTATTCAAAAGGAGAAACTGTCATATTGGATAAAAAAGTAAGAATTAGCCATTTGCTATTTATAAGAAATACTCTAAATATAAGGTACACATTGGTTCAAAGTACAAGGATGGAAAAAATCATGCTAACAGTAATTACGTTAATACATTAATATCAGACAAATAATATTCCAGAGTAGAGAATATTACCAGGATAAAGAAGGTCATTTCATAGTGATAAAGTGGTCAATTTATCAAAAAGACATTGCAATTATAAACATTCATGCACCTAGTAACAGAGATTCAAAATATATGAAGCAAAACCTGACAGATTTGCAAGAAGAAATGTACAAATTCATAATTATAGTTGATGATTTCAATATACCTCTCTCAATAACTGATAGATCAAGTAGGCAAAAAGTCAGTAAGGATAGAGAAGACTTGACCAGCAGACTCATACTACACAAAATGTCAAAAGAAGTATTTCAGGCAGAAAGGAAACAATACCAGATAGAAATATGGGTATATATAAAGGAATGAAGAACACTGGAAGTGGTAACTACATGGGCATTACCTTGAAACCAAGACAGAAGGAGGCATGACAAGAAAAGGAAGCTACTAACCAATATCCCTCATGAACATAGGTGCAAAAATTCTTAAAATTATTTTAGCAAATTGAGAAGCAGGGCCAAGATGACAGAGTAGTCAGACGCTTCCTGTGGTCCCTCTTACAAAACAGACCCCCCAAAACAAGCAAATCAGTTATACATGACAATCTAGGAGCCCTGAATATCAAAGGCAAAGTTGAGGAATTGCACTGAGCGGCAAGAGGAGGCAGAGACAGTTCAGAAGCAGCAAGGAGTTGCCAGACCTGACCTGGCAGGAACCTGCACTGTGCAGGATGGATGAGCTGGCATTTGCAGCAAGGCAAGCAGAGGCACTCGGGATGTGTTTTCCACACCAGGAGGGACTGAGCAAAGGAGAGTTTACTCAAGCCTCCAGAAACAATGAAAAGTGACCCTCAGTCAGCAAAAGATAAGTACATGTGTCTAACCTACCACACAGACCGAAAAATACTCCTTTGGTAAAAACTTCTCTCCCATTTTTGTGTCTCCTCCTCACTCTGTACTGGGTCTTGAGCCAGCTTCAGAAATTGCCACGTGCCCTGGGCCAGAAGTAGGATCCGTTGATCCATTGTGTGCTCTGAGCCATTCTCCCAGCCTTGGAGATGGAACAAAATAACAAACAGGAAAAAACAATCTGCCAGCTCCCCTAAGCTGGGAACTCAGGGCAGGCACAGCTCCTTTGCTTAGGCGCAGGCATAAGGGTTCCATGAATTTTGAATGCCTTTCACTCCTGCATAGACTTGTGAGGGCCTATTTCCACAGCTGTGGCAGGTTTGTGATGTTTGACACTGCTCTGCCTATTAACCACGGAACTCACCTACCCACATCAAGGGCCTGAGGACTGATGGCTCCACCCATACCACCAAGTCACCCGCCACACAAGAATAAGTGGTACCTCCTAGACCTTACAGCCAACAGCACTGGGTGCCCACCATCCAGCAAAAAAACCCACCCACCTATACACTCTAGGGGACAGGGACACTGAGGGACAGCTGTCAGCCCCCTGCCTTGCTCAGTATGTGACCACCTACTACAGTCGGATACCTGTGCTTACACCAATCACCCCTGCCTGTCTAGTACTGTAGGTGAGAACCTACATCACACACTTCATGACTGACTACCTGGACACCTGAGCTGAATCTATACATGAAAAGTAAATGAACTCCTGGGCTCACATACCTAGTAACAGCTCTAATCACCTGGTGACAGGATATTAGAGCCTCAAAGTCACCAATAATCAAACTAGCTCACATGAGCAGCCTATGTGGGCATATCAAAACAAAACAAAGCAAGGATCTAGGACACAGGAAGCAAACATAAAATAAATATAATAACTTATCAATGGTTCAGAGAAAACAGTCAATATCAAATGACACAAAGAGGCAGACAGTGATGGCTTCAGCAAGATCCCAAAACAAAGAGTCAAGAAATCTTCTGGAAGAAGGTAAATTCCTGAAATTTTCAGAAGTGGAATACAAAATATTAATGTAAAGAACTCTTCAAGAGATGAGGAAGGAGATCAGGAAAACCACTGAACAAGCCAAGGAACACACAGACAAAGCAACAGAGGAACTTAAGGTTATACAAGAGCGTAATGACAAATTTAAAAGGCTGCAAGAATCCATAGAGAAAGAGCAAACATAAATCCAAAAGATTAACACTAAAATTTCAGAATTAGACATAGAAAGAAATAGAAAGCAGGGAACTGACAGCTGTCCTTGAGTGTCCCTGTTCCCTAGAGTGTGTAGGAAGACATAAGAACAGAATTGAGACAATGGAAGTCAGAATTAGTGAGACTGAAGATAAAGCACTTGACACAAACTTATTTGAGGAAAAATCAGATAAAAGAATTAAAAAAAATGAAGAAATCCTAAGAATTATTTGGGACTCTACCAAGAGGAATAACCTATGAGTGAGTGGAGTACCAGAACTGGGGAGGATAAGAAAAAATACAGAAAGAATTGTTGGCAGAAAACTTCCCTGATATCATGAAAGAGAAGATATCTATCCAAGAAGCTCATTGAACCCCACACAAGGTAGACCCCAACAGAAAGTCATCAAGGCATTTTATAATCGAACTTGCCAAAACCAAAGATAAAGAGAGAATTTTAAAAGCCAAAAAGCCAAACCCAAACCAGTTGCCGTTCAGTCGATTCCGACTCATAGCAACCCTATAGCACACAGTAGAACTGCCCCATAGTATTTCCAAAGACTGCCTACTGGATTCAAACCACTAACCTTTTGATTAGCAGCCATACCACTTAACCACTATGCCACCAGGGTTTCCAATTTTAAGAGCAGCTAGGTATAAACAAAAAGTTACCTAAAAAGGAGAGTCAACAAGACTAAACTGTGACTACTCAGCAGAAACTGTGCAGGCAAGAAGGCAATGGGATGACACATATAAAGTCTTGAAGAAAAAAAAAAAAGAGTGAAGAATTATATATCCAGCAAAACTCTCTGTCAAATATGATGGCGAAATTAGGGCATTTCCAGATAAACAAAAGTTTAGGGAATTTGTAAAAACCAAACTAAAATTACAAGAAGTACTAAAGGGAGTACCTCAGTTAGAAAATCAATAACAAGAGGTAACAACCCAAGACTAGAACACACGACAGAGCAACCAGATATCAAACCAGATAGGGAAATCACAAAGATAAACCAAAGCTAAAACACAGAAAATGAGGAAACAGAGACATCAATACGTAAAAGGTGACAACTTAAAACAAAAAAGAGGGACTAAAAATGTAGTCATAGACCTTTCATATGGAGAGGAAGTCAAGGCATTACAAAGAAATAAAAAATTAGTTTAAACATAGAAAAATAGGGGTAAATATACAGGTAACCACAAAGGAAATTAACAATACTGCATGTTAAAAGAAAAACATAAACACTCAGCAAATACAAAATCAACAACAATGAAAAAGAAGAAAGAAATACATAAAGAAAAATGACTCAGCACATAAAATTAAGTGGAACAAAGAGACTGTCAACAACACACACACACACACACACACACAAAATGAGAGAACTAAACTTATACCTATCAATAACTATGCTGGACTAAATGCACTAATAAAGAGACAGAGAGTGGCAAAATGGATTTAAAAGAAGTCTGTCTACATGCTGCCTACAAGAGACATATCTTAGACTGAAAGACACAAACAAACTAAAACTCAAAGGATGGAAGAAAAATAAATCAAGCAAAGAACAATTCAAAAAAATGCAGAAGTGGCAATATTAATCTCTGACAAAATAGACTTTAAAGTAAAATCCACCACAAAAGATAAGGAAGGACACTATATTATAGATTAAAGGGTCAATGCACCAGGAGGACATGACTGTAATAAATATCTATGTCATAAAAGTAAAAATTATTAACAGAAAAAGCAAGAAAATAAAAATCAAGCACATGGAAATTGAACAACACCTTGGTCAAATACTACTGGATTATAGAAGAAATAAAGGACAGAATAAAAAAAAAATTTACAAAATCAAATGAGAATGAAAACACATCCTACCAGAACCTTTAGAACACAGCAAAAGCAGTGCTCAGAGGTCAATTTATACCAATAAATGCACACATCCAAAAAGAAGAAAGGGCCAAAATAAAACAATAATCCTACAACTCAAACAAAAAGAAAGAGAGCAGCAAAAGAAGCTCTTGGGCACTAGGAGAAAGCAAATAATAAAAATTAGAGCAGAACTAAATGAAATACAGAAGAGAAAAATAACTGAAAGAGTCAACAAGACCAAAAGCTGGTTCTTTGAAAAGATCAACAAAACCAATAAACGCTTGGCAAATTGACAAAAGAAAACCCAAATAAGAAATAAGACAGGTGATATCACAACAGACCCAACTGAAATTAAAACAATCATAACAGAATACTATGAAAAATTGTACTCCAACAAATTTGAAAACCTAGAGGACATGGACAAATTTCTAGAAACACACTACCTACCTAAACTAACACAAATGGAGGTAGAACAACTAAATAAACTTAAAACAAAAGAAGAGATTGGAAAGATAATTAAAAAACTCCCCCCCACCCCCCCAAAAAAGCCCTGGCCCTTACAGCTTTACTGAAGAATTCTACCAAACTTTCAGATAAGAGTTAACACCACTACTACTAAAGGTATTTCAGAGCATAGAAAATAAAGGAATACTCCCAACCTCATTCTGTAAAGCCAGTATAACCCTGATAACAAAACCAGGAAAAGATACCACAAAAAACAGAAAATTACAGACCTGTAGCCCTCATGGAAACCCTGGTGGTGTAGCGGTTAAGTGCTACGGCTGCTACCCAAGAGGTCGGCAGTTTGAATCCACCAGGCGCTCCTTGGAAACTCTATGAGGCAGTTCTACTCTGTCCTGTAGGGTCACTATGAGTCAGAATTGACTCGATGGCAGTGGGTTTGGTTTTTTTGGTTTGGGTATCCCTCAAGAACATAGATGCAAAAATCCTCAACAAAATTCTAGCCAAGAGAATTCAACAACATATCAAAAAAATAATTCACCATGACCAAGTAGCGTTCATACCAGGTATGCAGAAATGGTTCAACATTAGAAAAACAATCAACGTAATCCATCACATAAATAAAACAAAAGACAAGAACCACATGATCTGATCAATTGATGCAGAAAAGGCATTTGACAAAGTCCAACACCCATTCATGATTAAAAAAAGTTCTCAGCAAAACAGGAGTAGAAGGGAAATTCCTCAGCGTAATAAAGGGCACTTCTAGAAAAAAAAAAAAATTTTTTTTTTTTTTTCTACAAAGCCAACAGCCACCATCATCCTAAATGGAGAGAGTCTGAATGCATTGCCCTTAAGAATGGGAAACAGACAAGGATGCCCTTTATCACCACTCATATTCAACGTTGTGCTGGAGGTCCTAGCCAACACAATTCAGCTATAAAAAGAAATAAAGGGCATCCAAATTGGTAAGGAAGAAGTAAAAGTTTCTCTGTTTGCAGATGATATGATCATATACACAGAAAACGCAAAAGAATCCACAAGAAAACGACTGGAACCAATAGAAGACTTCAGCAAAGTATCAGGATACAAGACAAACATACAAAAATCAGTTGGTTGCCTCTACACCAACAAAGAGAACTTCAAAGAGGAAATCACCAAACCAATACCATTTGCAATAGCCCCCAAGGAGATAAAATACTTAAGAATAAACCTAACGAAGATGTAAAAGACCTATACAAAGAACACTACAAAACACTACTGCAAGAAACCAGGAGACCTACATGAGCGGAAAAACACCTTGCTCATGTATAGGAAAGCTCAACATTGTGAAAATGTCAGTTCTACTCAAAGCAATCCACAGATACAATGCAATCTCTATCCAAATTTCAATGACATTTTTTAAGGAGATGGAGAAACAAATTACCAACTTCATATGGAAAGGGAAGAGTCCCCCGATAAGTAAAGCATTACTAAAGAAGAAGAACAAAGTGGGAGGCCTCACTCTACCTGATTTTAGAACCTATTATACTGCCACGGTAGTCAAAACAGCCTGGTACTGGTACAACAGCAGACATAGACCAGTGAAATGGAACTGAGAATCGAGACATAAATTCATCCGTCTATGAGCAGCCGATATTTGACAAAAGTCCATTAATTGAGGAAAAGACAGTGTATTTAACAAATGGTGCTGGCATAACTGGATATCCATCTGCAAAAAAATGACACAAGACCCATACCTCCTCACACCATGCAAAAAACAAACTTGAAATGGATCAAAGACCTAAATAGAAAATCTAAAATGATAAAGATGATGAAAGAAAAAATAGGGACAATGTTAGGAGCCCTAATACATGGCATAAACAGTATACAAAACATTACTAATGATGCACGAACACCAGACGAGAAACTAGATAACTGGGAGCTCCTAAAAATCAAACACCTATGCTCATCCAAAGACTTCACCAAAAGAGTAAAAAGGTTACCTACAACTGGGAAAAAGTTTTTAGCTATGACATTTCCGGTCAGCATCCGATCTCTCAAATCTACATGTTACTGCAAAAACTCAACAACAAAAAGCCAAATAACCCAATTAAAAAATGGGCAAAGGATATGAACAGACACTTCACCAAAGAAGACATTCAGGCAGTTGACAGATACATGAGGAAATGCTCACAATCATTAGCCATTAGAGAAATGCAAATCAAACCTACAATGAGATACCATCTCACCCCAACAAGGTTAGCATTAATCCAAAAAACACAAAATAATATATGTTGAAGAGGTTGTGGAGAGACTGGAACACTTACACACTGCTGGTGGCAATGTAAAGTGGTACAACCACTTTGGAAATCGATTTGGTGCTTCCCTGAAAACCTAGAAATAGAAGTAGTGTATGATTCAGCAATCCCATTCCTTGGAGTATATCCTAGAGAAATAAGAGCTGTCACACAAATAGATGTATGCACACCCATGTTCACTGCAGCACAGTTCACAATAGCAAAAAGATGGAAATAATTAAGGTGTCCATCAACAGAAGAATGGATGAATAAATTATGGTATATTCACACAATGGAATACTATGCAATGATAAAGAACAAGGATGAATCCACGAAACATCTCATAACGTGGATGAAGCCGGAAAGCATTATGCTGAGTGAAATTAGTCAAAAAGTTAGCAAAGGGACAAATATTGTATGAGACCACTATTATAAGAACACAAGAAAAGGTTTAAACACAGCAGAAACCATTCTCTGATGGTTGCAAGGGTGGAGAGGGAGGGAGAGGGGTATTCACTAACTAGATAGTAGACAAGAATTATCTTAGGTGAAAGGAAGGACAACACACAACACAGGGGAAGTCAGCACAACTGAACTAAACCCAAAGCTAAGAAGTTTCCTGAATACAACCAAACGCTTCGAGGGACAGAGTAGCAGGGGCGGGAGTCTGAGGACCATGGTTTCAGGGGACTCCTAGGTCAACTGGCATAACAAAGTTTATTAAGAAAATGTTCTGCATCCCACTTTGGTGAGTGGTTTCTGGGGTCTTTAAAGCTAGCAAGGAGCCATCTAAGATGCATCAATTGGTCCCAATCCACCTGGAGCAAAGGAGAATGAAGAACACCAAAGACACAAGGAAAACATGAGCCCAAGAGATAGAAAGGGCCACGTAAACCAGAGAGTCCATCAGCCTGAGACCAGAAGTACTAGATGGTGCTCAGCTATCACCAATAACTGCTCTGACAGGGAGCACAAAAGAGAGTCCCTGACGGAGAGGGAGAAAAATGGGGTGCGAACTCAAATTCTAGTAAAAAGACCAAACTTAATGTTCTGACTGAGACTGGAGGGAGCCAAGAAGACATGGCTCCTGAACTCTCCATTAGCCCAAAATTAAGACCATTCCCAAAGCCAACATTTCAGACAAAGATTAGACTGGAGTATGAGACATAAAATGATACTTGTGAAGAGTGCGCTTCTTTGCTCAAGTAGATACGTCAGACTAAAAGGGCAGCTCCTGTGTGGAGGTAAGATGAGAACGCAGAAAGGAACAGGAGCTGGCTGAATGGACACAGGAATTCCCGAATGGAAACGAGGAATGCGCTGTCACATTACAGGGAGAGCAACTAGGGTCACATAACTATGTGTGTATAAATTTTTGTATGAGAAACTAATGTGAACTGTAAACTTTCACTTGAAGCACAGTAAAAAAAAAAAAACTTTTTGAATAATAGTGATAAAAAAAAAAACTTAGCAAATTAAACTCAACAATCATGACCAATGAGGATTTACCTCAGAAATGCATGGCTGGCTCAATATTCAAAATTCACCATGTCAATAGTCAAAAAGACCATATATATGATCATGTCAATCAATGTAGAAGAAAGCATTTGACAAACAGTCCTTCCTATAAAAAGTCTCATCAAATTAGGAATACACCTTCTCCTCATTTATTGACTATGTCTTTATCCACTATTTTGCACTTCTGACAACAGTGAAAAAATTTTCCAACTATTTTGCACGTTAACCGATGCAGGTCTGGCAGTAATGAATGCCAGGGTGTGAGGCAAGAGTAACAATGGCTGTGATGGTTAAGGTTATGTGTCAGCTTGGCAGGGCAATGATTCTCAATGGTTTGGCAATTATGAAATGATGTAATTTGGCAGTTATATAATGATGTAATGTGGCAGTTATGAAATGATGTAGTCATCCTCCATTTGTGAATTGATATTGTCATCCTTCTTTTTTGCATAATGCCAATTTCACATAACGACCTGGTCTTTGGAAACTAACCATGTCAATAAGTGAGGAGAAGGTGTAGTAGGGACTTCCTCAGCCTGATAAAGAGCATCTGTGAAAAACTCGCAGCTAACATCTTTCTTAGGTGGGTGTTCGTGGTTCAGTGGTAGACATCTTGCCTTCCATGCAGGAGACCCAGGTTTGATCCCTGGCCAGTGCACCTCATCCGCAGCTACCACCCGTCTGTCAGTGGAGGCTTGCATGCTGCTATAATGCTGAACAGGTTTCGGTAGAGCTTCCAGACTAAAATGGACTAGGAAGAAAGGCTTGGTGATCTACTTCTGAAAATTAGCCAATAAAAACCCTATGAATCACAGCAATTTCATCTGCAACTGATCATGGGAATGGCACAGGACCAGACAGCATTTTGTTGCGTTGTGCATGGGGTCACCATGAGTCAAGGTGTCTGCTAACAACAACAGCATCATACTCAATGATGAAAGACTGATTACTTTCCCCCAAAGATCAGGAACAAGACAAGGATGTCTGCTCTCGCCATTTCTATTCATCATTGTATAGGAGGTTCTAGCCAATACAACAAGGTAAAAAAAAAAAAAAAAAAGAGAGAGAGAGAAATAAAAGGACTACAGATTGGAAAAAAAGGAGTAAAACTGTCTTGATTCACAGATTACATGATTATCTATGTAGAAAAACTGATGGAATGTACAAAATAACTGCCCAAACTAATAAATGAAGTTTAGCAAAGTTGCAGGATACAAGATCAATATACAAAAGATCAGTTGTATTCTATATACCAGCAACGAACAATTGGACATTGAAATTTAAATTTCATTCTCAGTGTTCTTGATTCTATCCAAATTTCACTACATTTGACTGGCATTCTTCAGAGTTACGGTTTGCATCTAAGGCTATTATCTATTTTTGTTTAAAATGGAGGGCTTTTCTCTATTTTTCATCTTTTTTGTTGTTTTCAGTAGACTGAGATGGAGGTAGAACAATAAACATTTAACTTTCTAACTTTTACATGGAAACAAAACTCTACTGCTTGATTTCTCTCGCATTAAACACATGAGATTACATCTTCATTGAGAAGTTTGTTTTACTTTTTTTTGTCACTATTGCCTGCAGAGTGGCAGTGAGTAGAACTGAGAGCCTAGTACTTAAAAAGGGAATAATTGAGCTTTATAGGGTGTATACACAACTCCAAATTATTATAGCAATGGCAAAAGTCACAACATCAGAGAGTAAGATGTAGACACCCACCTGATTTCATTTGGGTCCTGAAGTGGTACAGCAGAGCAGCAGTAGCAGCAAGGCCAAGGATGCTGAGCAGTCCCCCAATGACTCCTGCAGTGTTAAGGCCCTTTCTGTTCCTGGAAGACCCTGAGAGGGGAGACCTGTACTTGAGTTCCAGAGGCAGTGGTTTTAGATCTAAACAAAACTGTAGAAATGGGGACGTGAGATCTATCAGGGCAAATTTTTGCCAAGTCCTGATTTCTCCATTTGAATGATCTACAGTATAATTTGGAAACCCTGGTGGCATAGTGGTTAAGTGCTATGGCTGCTAACCAAAAGGTCAGCAGTTTGAATCCGCCAGGTGCTCATTGGAAACCCTGTGGGGCAGTTCTACTTTGTCCTGTAGGGCCGCTATGAGTCAGAATCAACTCCATGGCAATGGGTACAGTATAATTTGTAATTTTGAAAATAATGGTACATCAAGGTCGATTGCCAGAATCTAAAATTAATGTTTACTCCCTTTTCTTTCCCTCATAAAACTAATACCAGTTTCCAGAGGGCTTAAGCTTTGGTGTGCATGTTCAAAAATTCTAGGAATGGTAGAATGTATACAGGCTATTGGAGAAATATTTTACTGACCAGAACTATGACCTCTAGCCAAGGTTACCACTAACCCACCTATGATATTGACTGCCACGGCCTCACTGCGCTGAGCCTCCAGGCCATTGCTGGCCTCACAAGAGTAATTCCCAGAATGCTCTGTGGTCACAGAGAACTTGAAGGATGCTCCTCCTCCAGAGAGGGCTGAGCTGTTCCCCAGAGTGACATCCTCGTGATAGAACCGGTATAGGATCGGGGGAGAGCCTCTCTGGACCTCACAGTGAAGCTCTACCACGTCCCCCACCACAGCCCTTGGTTCCCTGAAGGTGAGGACAGGGTGAAACACTGGAACTGAAGGGGAAAAAATAGGTCATCAGCATACTTACTTAAATTTGTACACAAAAGAACTTAATAAAAGAAAATATCCAGCATAATTTGGTAGTAGGAACATGGATCTGGAATTCAGAAAAACCTGAGCTTGAATCTTGTCTCTACCTTCATTAGCTCTGTGATCGTGTTTTAAAAGGGAGCTTTTTTAATTTCTCTGAGTCTCAGTTTAATCCTTTATAAAAGGTAAACAAACCAAACCAAACCCATTGCCATCAAGTTGATTCCAACTCATAGCAACCCTATAGGACAGAGTAGAACTGCCCCATAGAGTTTCCAAGGAGTGCCTGGTGGATTCAAACTGCTGACCTTTTGGTTAGCAGCTGTAGCGCTTAACCACTATGCCAGCAGGGTTTCCTTACAAAATATAATTAATAATAAATTATATCTCAAAGTATTATGATAAATAATAAGAATCATATATGTAAAGTGCTTGATAAATATTAGCTATTATTATTGATGGAAATTATAGCTAAAATCAAAGTTCATTTCTAAACATTCCTGACTCCTGAGTCCTAGCTCTAAGACTCAGACTGCCACACCGACCTAAGCAGGACCTCATCAATCTCTACTCAGTTACACTGCTTTATTTTTCTACGTAGCGTTTAGCACTACCTAACATCTATCCCTGGGTGGGCCAAATGGTTAACATGCTCAACTGAAAGGTTAGAGGTTTGAGTCAACCAGAGATGCCTCAGAAGAAAGGCCTGAGAATCTACTTCTGAGATAAAAACTGTTAGCCATTGAGAACCCTATGGAGCATAGTTCTACTCTGACCACCTGGGGTTGCCATGAATCAGAGTCAACTCAATGGCAACTAGTTTTTGGTTCTCTCTATCTCTCTCTTTTTCTCTTTCTCTATCATCTATCTATCTATCTATCTATCTATCATCTATCTATCTATCTATCTATCTATCTATCTATCTATCTATCTATCTATCTATCTATCTATCTATCTATCTATCTATCTATCTATCTATCTATCTATCTATCTATCTTCTATCTATCTATCATCTATCTATCATCTATCTATCTATCTATCTATCATCTATCTATCTATCTATCTATCTATCTATCTATCTATCTATCTATCTATCTATCTATCTATCTATCTATCTATCTATCTATCTATCTATCTATCATCTATCTATCATCATCTGTCTGTCTACTTACCTATCTACCTACATTGTTTGTATCTGATTCCCCCACTAGAATTTAAGGCCCATGTCATGGATTGAATTGTGTCCTCCAAAAATGTGTGTATCAGTTTGGCCAAGCCATGATTACCAGTACGGTGTGATTGTCCAGAATTTTGCCATCTGATATGATTTTCCTATGTGTTGTAAATCCTGCCTCTATGATGTTAACGAGGTGGGATAGGCAGCAGTTATGTAATTGAGGCAGGACTCACTCTACAAGATTGGATTGTGTTTTGAGTCAATTTCTTTTGAAATATAAAAGAGAGAAGCGAGCAGAGAGACAGGGGAACCTCATACCACCAAGAAAGTAGTGTCAGGAACAGAGCGTGTCCTTTGGTCCAAGGGTTCCTGCACAGAGAAGCTCCTAGTCCAGGGGAAGGTTGACGATAACAACCTCCCTCCAGAGCTGACAGAGAAAGTCTTCCCCTGGAGCTGACATCCTGAATTTGGACTTCTAGGCTACTAGACGGTGAGAAAATAAATTCTCTTTGTTAAAGCCATTCACTTGTGGTATTTCTGCTGGAGCAGCACTAGAAGACTAAGACAATCCACAACAACAGAGGCTTGTCTGTTTGTTCATTGCTGTATTTCCAGAAGCTGAAAACTTGCCTGGAACATAGTAGATGCTCAGTAATTGATGATTAAATAGATGACTGAATTGATCCAGATTGGTATGAAAAATCCAGATACAGCACTAGTAATAATGACTTCCATTTTAATGCATAATTGTAGAAATAGGACGGCTGAGAAGAAAAGAAGACCATTAATGTGGAATATGAACTGTAGTATTTCTGGTTCTAATTTGTGAGGAAACCTGGATGAGCCAATATGCATATTTATGTGCAGTGCTTTAGATATAAACTGTGTACTTCACTGGCAAGAGAAGGTTGGTAAGTATCTTAAGCTGTGTTTTGCATCAGAGGCTGACTAAGTGGGAGTGAGTGTGAGTGTGGGGATGTTTTACTGAATGAGAATGGTTAAGATTGAAAATTAGCCATCTGCTCGTTAAAGGAAAGATGGCTCCAGCTGCCTCATCAGGCTAGAGATGCCAGGCCCTGGTACTGGAAGTATAGGGTTCCCAATAAATCTAAACAGATGGTTTACATTTGGCCCTGCTGTGCTCCCTCAGAACATGAAGTGACTCGGGCCAGATACTGAGAGCCTCAGGGGTAAGCCTTTATATGGTACTTTGTACATCTTAGAGCGTCTTTCCATCCATTGCCTGACTTCCTATTTCTCTGGGCTTCTGTGTGCTGGGAGCAATGATTCTCAGCTTCTTCCCTCCAGGCACCACAGAACCTCTGGTTTCACACGTACATTTCCCTAAAATCAGATAATTCTAGGGCTAAAAGAGACCACTGTTGTCAAGTTTGTGGTTTCTAAGGTGGGGCAGGAGAGAATCCACTGGGGTATGAGAAGAAAATATAAGATTCTTTAAAAAGATTTCATTTCTACCTTGAAAAGTAAAAAAGAAATTCAGCTTTACTAATATTCATGTTGGTGCTCTTGCTCAGGCCATATGTCACACCTTGCACTGGGAACAGAAAGGGAGTTGCTGGGAGGGCAGCAGCATCCCCATTATGTGGAGGGGTTGACAGCAGTGTTTACGCTTATTTGTTCACTCAGAAAATTACAGCACGTTGCCCTTTTTGTTGGTTGTTGTTAGTTGCCATTGAGTTGGCTCGAATTCATGGCAACCTTCTGTATAACAGAACGAAACGTTGTCCAGTCCTGTGCCACCTTCATGATTGTAGGCATGTTTGAGTCCATTCAGAGAATATTTTGTTCTGATCCACAGGGTTTCCACCGGTTAATTTTTGGAAGTAGATTCCTCATAGTTTGTCTTAGTCTGGAAGCTCTGCTGAAATCTGCCCATCATCGGTGATCCTGCTGGTATTTGAAATGCTAATGGCATAGCTTCCAGTATCATAGTAACAAGCAAGCCACCACAGTAAGACAAACCCATATAGTTTGACAAAGGGACAAACAGATGGGTGGTGGTTTAGTTGGTTACTTGAATGTTTTTACAAATGATTTTAACCTAAGTAATACAATTTTTACCATGTTTTCTAACGAGATTTTTTTTTTTCCTAATGAGATTGGAGGATGATTATAAAATCTTTACGTACTTCACGGTTTTTCAATTATTTTGTGGCAAGCTTCTAAAAGAGCAGTTAAATGTTGAGCCATGTGTTTTCCTATGAATAAAAACTAGTATTTCATTTCTGGTAATTTTTTGTCACAAGTGACTATCAGTAATACATACTTAGCAGACATTTTGAAAAAGTGATCTTTTACCAGAACTTCTACTGTTATTGCTTTTCTCAATAAACTCATGCTCACTAATGACAGAAGACCAGATGAGTTGTGGAATGACATCAAGGACATCATACATGAGGAAAGCAAGAGGTCATTGAAAAGACAGGAAAGAAAGAAAAGACCAAAATGGATGTCAGAAGAGACTCTGAAACTTGCCCTTGAACACTGAGTAGATAAAGCAAAGGAAGAAATGAG
Source organism: Elephas maximus indicus (assembly GCF_024166365.1). Taxonomy (NCBI): domain Eukaryota; kingdom Metazoa; phylum Chordata; class Mammalia; order Proboscidea; family Elephantidae; genus Elephas; species Elephas maximus. Next base: position 195,532,750 of record NC_064821.1, read on the forward strand.
GAAGTAAAAGAGCTAAATAGAAAATTTCAAAGTGCAGCTTGAGAAAGCAAAATAATATGCAAAGACCTGGAGCTACACAACCAAAAGGGAAGAATACGTTCGGCATTTCTCAAGCAGAAAGAACTGAAGAAAAAATTCAAGTTGCAATAGTGAAGGATTCTGTGGAAAAAACATTAAATGAAGCAGCAAACACCAAGAAGATGGAAGGAATACACAGAGTCACCATACCAAAAAGAATTGGTAGATTCTCAATCATTGCAGGAGGTAGCATATGAACATGAACCGATGGTACGGAAGGAAGAAGTCCAAGCAGCACTGAAGGAATTGGCAAAAAACAAGGCTCCAGGAATTGATGGAATAACAACTGAGATGTTTCAACAAATAGATGCAGCCCTGGAAGTGCTCACTCATCTATGCCAAGAAATCTGGAAGATAGCTACTTGGCCAACTGACTGGAAGGGATCCATATTTATGCCTATTCCAAAGAAAGGTGATCCAACAGAATGCAGAAATTACCGAACAATATCGTTAATATCACACACAAGTAAAATTTTGCTGAAGATCATTCAAAACTGGCTGCAGCAGTACATTGACAGGGAACTGTCAGAAATTCCACCCAGATGCAGAAGAGAACGTGGAGCCAGGAATATCATTGCTGGTATCAGATGGGTCCTGGCTGAAAATAGAGAATATCAGAAAGATGTTTACCTGTGTTTTGTTGACTATGGAAAGGCATTCAACTGTGTGAATCATAACAAATTATGGATAACACTGTGAAGAATGGGAATCCCAGAACACTTAATTGTGCTCACAAGAAACCTGTGCACAGACCAAGAGGCAGTCCTTTGAACAGAACAAGGGTGTACTACGTGGTTTAAAGTTAGGAAAGGTGTGCGTCAGGGTTGTATCTTTTCACCATACATATTCAGGCTGTATGCTGAGCAGATAATTCGAGAAACTGGACTATATGCAGATGAATGAGGCATCAGGATTAGATGAAGACTCATTAACTACCTGCGTTATACAGATGACACAACTTTGCTTGCTGAAAGTGAAGAGGACTTGAAGCACCTACTGATGAAGGTCAAAGACCACAACCTTCAGTATGAATTATACCTCAACGTAAAGAAAACAAAAATCCTCACTTCTGGACCAATAAGCAACATCATGACAAAGGGGGAAAAGACTGCAGGTGTCAAGGATTTCATTGTATTTGGATCCACAATCAACACCCATGGAAGCAGACATCAAGAAATCAAAAGACGCATTGCATTGGGCAACTCTGCTGCAAAAGCCCTCTTTAAAGTGTTGAAAAGCGAAGAGGTCACTTGAAGACTAAGGTGTACCTGACTCAAACCATGGTGTTTTCAATCCCCTCATATGCATGTGAAAGCTGGACAATGAATAAGGAAGACCGAAGGATTGATGCCTTTGAATTGTGGTGTTGGCGAAAAATACTGAATATACCATGGACTGCCAAAAGAATGAACAAATCTGTCTTGGAAGAAATACAGCCAGCTCCTTAGAAGCAAGGATGGCAAAACTGTGTCTCACATACTTTGGACACATTATTAGGAAGGATCAGTCCCTGAAGAAGGGCATCATGCTTGGTAAAGTAGAGGGTCATCAAAAAAGAGGAAGACCCTCGATGAGATGGACTGACACAGTGGCTGCAACAATGGGCCCAAGCCTAACAACAATTGTGAGGATGGCACAGGACTGGCAGGTAGTGTTTCTTTCTGTTGTACATAGGGTGGCTATGAGTCGGAACTGACTTGATAGCACGTAACAACAACAATGGAAATAATATTTTGGAAAATAGTTGTTTAAAAATATTTACATTTCTATGTGGTTTTATTACCAGAAAATGACAATATATCAACTTTAAAAATCTGTATCTGCACACTTAAGAATATACAGAAATAGAAAGTTGTAACCAGTTTATAACTCTTCCAAAACTTGAGCCCATTTGTTATAAATTCAAACATGTTGCACCTGCCAATTATTTTACCAGGACAATTGATTGATATCAATGAGAATGGAAATTTGCTAGGAAATACCAAAGCAAACCTTTGCATGGGATTGAAAAATGAGTTGCATGGGTTTGAAAGAGCAGCCAATGATGCTGTTTCCACTTGGTCTGGAAATCTTGTGAAGATACCCTTTTAAACAATGACAGCATGACAAAACTAATGGGAATAAGCCAAACTCAGAAGTAGACCTCAAATAACTGCCACAAAGAGTTAACTAAGATTTTCTAAATATATGCAGCATATTCACTTACTATTTTAGTCAGATTCTAAGAATATTTTAAAATATAGTTTATTTCATACTTAATATATTTGCATTTGTTTTATAATGTATATATTAATTTGTTCAGTAATACTTGTACGTAATTCACAAATAAATACGTATCAAGGACGCATGTTCAACACCTCTGACTCAAAGTGGTGTTGGACCAAAATATTTGGACCTCATTGATCTACTTTGTTCAATTAACTTTGCAAGTGAGGAAATCAAGGACAAGATTAGTAAAGATATTTGTTCAAGCTCATACAACTAGACATTTTCATGGTTAAGGCTGGGATCCTGGTTTCAAGATACTGTCTGAAACTTCCAGTTTACAATGCCTTCATAAGTCATGGCCAAAATTTGGCCATAGGAAGGGCTGGCATTAAACAAGAAGTTATAAGTATCCTCATAGTTTGGAATACTTGGAAAGCAAGAGGTCAAGGCAAAATCCAGATATGTAAGGATTTCAGTCACTGGGAGCCATCTCTGTTTCTCTTTTATGCTTCTACCCCTTTCCCTGTCTGAGCTCTTTGTAATAATCATTGTTTGAACTGAGGGTCTCTCCTACATGGCTGGGAATATTGTTAATTGTCAACATGGGCTGGAAGTAGGAAATACGAGATGCCTTAGTGCCCCTGCTGAAGAAAAATTTTGTTTGGGGATATTGAGAATATCATATTATGAGACCCCAGCACTCCAGAAGTCCTTCTAGAATGCATTTGGAGAAAGTGAGAAGGCCAGGTAGGTCGTTAGAATCTAGAGACCGTGAGGGAGCCCTGCTGCTCTGATGGCTGTGAGTGTCTGCAAGGAGGGACATTTTGCTTAGCAATCCAGGAAGTGAAGTAGGAATTTAGATTGGCTGGAGATAGGGGCAGAAAACTTTGTCAAGGACTGGCCTGGTTTTTTGTTCGTGGACAAAGGAATTCAGATATAAGGCTCTCTATAGGACTCAGTTCCTTTGTCAGTAATTGCTGAACAACTATATATCTGGCATTTTGGAAGGTCTTTGTGCCTTATCTAGAAAGATTGTGTGGAGTATGTGACTATTGATGACAATGGTAAAGGAAATAATGGCAGAGTCTAAATTATTGAACATGTAGCCATAAGGAAGAATCCCAGAACTCCCCGGTGAAGACAGAAAAAGTAGGGAGTCTGCTGGAATGTCACACAAATAGCCCAGTGAAGCTCTGAGCTCTGTTTGTGAGAAGACATAGTCTGTTCTTGGCTGTAACTGCTGTGAGTGTATCCTGCTTACCTATGACATTTAGTGTCACTCTGTGACTGTGCTGGGCCCTCAGGCCATTGTCGGCCTCACAGGAGTAGTTCCCAGAATGCTCTGCCATCAGAGAGAAGTTGAAGGATGCTCCTCCTCCAGAGGGGGCTGAGTTGTTCCCCAACATGACATCCTCATGATAGAACCGGTACAGGATCGGGGGAGAGCCTCTCTGGGCCTCGCAGTGAAGCTCTACCACGTCCCCCACCACAGCCTGGGCCCTGGGAGTCCGGAGGGTGATGACAGGGTGAGACACTGGAACTGACAGAGACAAAGAGACTGTCATAAAGTATCTCTGACGCTGTAACAGATTTATAACCCTAGTCAAGGACCCTAGAAATGACACATTTCTGATATTTTCTGCTTCCTGCTGACCACACTTTCCTCATCTAATAATCAGAAGCATTTTTCTAAAAGCATGAGGAGTAATTCTGTTTTCATCACTACTCAGTCTCCTCCACAAGAAGTAACTTATTTTGTCATTTTTGCCACCTTTAGATAGCTTTTAAATCTTCATACCTCTGTTCTACTTCCTTCTGAAGATCCTCATGATTACCAGAGTGCTACACCCTGCTTTGAGAACCACAGACTGAGTGAGAAGCATGGTAATTTACCTCTCACAGTGACTACAATCCACTTGCTGAGGATGGGGCCGTGAACATTGTCAGCTGTACAGTAGTATCTGCCGGCATCACGTTCCTTTACAGCGAAGACCGGCAGCTCTGCCCACGAAGAACGCTCAGTTTTTCTTCCCAGACTTACTCTGCCTTCTCTGTGCCAGGAGAATGTAATGGTGCCTGTACCCTTGGCTACAGAGCAGACAAGGACCAGATCTTCTCCTTCGATCACCTGTCCCCCAGGGGCCCGGATCTCTAGATTCACATCAGACACAGGGATTCCTGGAGGACACAAGGTGACATGTGAGGGTCCCAGGGGCAGGGACTTTGCAGTCAAGGGGGTGGCTAGTACTGCCATGAGTAGACAAATAGCAGCAAGTGCAACGGGAAGGGGTGAAAATAGGAAATAAGGAATTAATCGTGCATATTATAAAGGGAGCAGCACCCCACCCCCTTCCAACACACACACAATTCCCTTCCTGGGAGAATGTGGGCACCAGATCCATGATCTTCCTAAACCTAATGTTGGCTGCAGTAACATTTTGTGGACATTTATCTCTTAGGAATCTGTGGTGCACCAATGGACTGTGGGATAAGGGAGAACACTGAGGATGTTATCCCTAAACTGAAGTGAGTCTACTCAGAATCCACATTCCCCTCCTATCCTTCAAGAGTCTTCTCTAGTCACACCTCCATTTCCCCATGTTCTTCTCCAGTTCCACTTTCAGTTCATGCTCATCTCCCTCTTTTCTGGTTATTTTAGTTTACATTTAGGTCCACAAATTGAAGCACCATCGTTACCTCTAAAGACGACATGTGGTCAGCTATGCTTCTAGTTGTCTGTTAACTCACCAGAGAATATATCCTATATGTCTGTGTCATCCACAGTGTTGGACACCCAGTAAGTGATCAGTAACTGCTATTATCTGACTTAGGTGGAAGAGAATTGTGATAGTTAAGATTGTGTGTCAGTTTGGCTGGGCCATGATTTTTAGTGGTTTGCAGTTTTGTAATGAAGTAGTTTGGCAATTATGTAATGATGCAATTTGGCAGGGATGTATTGATGTAGTTATCCTCCATTTTGTGATATAATGTAATCATCTCCATGATGAGATGTGGTATGATCAGCCAATCAGCTGCAAGGAGAGTTTCCTTGGGCAGGGGGCCAGGGCTGCATCTAATATATATGGATGTTCTGGCGAAGTTCTCTTTTGCTTGACCTAGATCCTGCACCTGGCTTGTCATCATCTGACCTCTAGTTCTTGGAATATGAGCCAGCAGCTGCCATACTAACTGATGATCTTGGAATTCATTGGCCTCCACAGTCTGTAAGCCAGCAGCCTGCTGTCTTACCTGCTGATCTTGGATTTGTCAGCCTTTGCAACTTGTGAGCCAGCAGCCTGATGTCTGACTTGCCAATCTTGGGTTCATCAACCCCTGCAGCTACGTGAGTCAGGAGAAGCCTCCAGCCTGACACCTGACACACAGGCTTGGGGCTTGCTAGCCTCTACAGCCATGTGAGCCATTTCCTTCAGATAAACCACTGGTTTTGCTTCTCTAGAGAATGCAGTCTAAGACAAGAATTTTGTAAGGAAGTAAGTTAGGCCTATGTTGAACGTAAAGAGGGAGGGATACCAGGAGAGCTGGAAGCTCCTCTTTGTTATGCCATCATTCCAGGGGACAGAAGATGCCTCTGCTCTACTCCCCTCTTTCCAGCTCTGACTCTGGATGAGCAGCCCCATGGACACTCACTCTGCACATGAATCTGAGATTGGCTGCTCTGCTTTCTGATGCTGGATGTTTCTGTCTGTGCCTCACACCAGTAAGATCCTGAGTCTTCGCTCCACATGGTGGGGATCTGGAGCTCTGGAGACTTGCTCCAACCTGCTCCCAGGGCCTGGCCTTCTTTGAAGAAGCAGAATTTAAGCTGGATGTGTGACCTCTGTGGAGCGAGCCATGTCTCACATTTCAGGGCCACTGGTCTCCCTTCTATCGGCTCAGAGGGTCTGGCTGTCAGCTTAGGAGGTGGAAACAGCTCTAGAGAGAAGAGAAAACACAACCCCCAGGACAATGAGGCTCAGAGCTCCTGGAGAGAAATACCTGTGTTCTCAGCATTGACCATCAGGAGATAGAGGACCAGAGGATGGAACTACTTCCCATCTCCTTCCTATGGCTGGGCCATAAGGCTCTTCATGAGATCCCCACTAATAAGCACTCTCCGTCAATCCTCACACAGTGTTTTCCTGCCAAGCCTTCTTACCCACAGTAGTGTAGCCATTACCTTGAACTTGAATTCTTAGACGATTTGAACGTTCTGGCTTATGTATCTTCCACAGATATTGTCGAGAAGCAGTACAATGATATTCGCCATTGTCCCTAGAGACTGAAGATAGTGTGAAACAATTTTTGTTCTCATATTCATCAAGTTTTTTTTCATCCTTGTAGTAAATCCTGTCAATAATTTTATTATCTTCTTTCCCCCAGCACCTCAGATCTACATTGTCTCCTTCAAAGACAGGGTATGAAGCCTGAAGTATTAACCAGCCTGCAAAGAGATGGAGGAACACTCTGAATTTATCCCCTATTGCTTCTTTCTTCCATTTCTCATTTCTGCCCATGAAGAGAGAGCAACAATCCTTTACATGCCTCAAAAGGTTATCCCTCACATTTGCACGTGGCCCCAGTAGTCAATTCTTCCTTGCCCTAGAAAGTGGACTGATTCCCAGAAGATGCCCTTGAGAGATCCCCATGTCGTTGTCGGTTTCTGTCAGAGTAAAAATGAAAACCATAGGGTTTTCATAGCTCTGACATTTAGGAAGCAATTTGCTAGGTCTTTCTTCCAAGGCAACTCTGGGTGGGTTCGAACCATCACCCTTTTGGTTAATGGCTGAGTGTTCAACCATTTGTGGTACCCAGATTTCCTCATAAATGCCCTTAAACAAAGGTGGAATTTTATCCCATGCTTTGCTTCAGGCCCCGGTCTCTTTTTGGCCTAGTGGCCACTGGGTTGCCATCAATTCTCTGGATAGGTAAGATAGGCAATGCTTGTTGCTGTCCTATCTCCTTATTTTCCCCCTGGGTCAGCACATCAAATATCCCCATACCTGTTTACAACTCTGCCTGGGCTCCCTGCATTAACCCAGCTCCCAGACACTGCCCACTCTGACTTCAAAGACCTCTCCTTTCTTTCCTTACCAGGTGAAAAGTCTACATGCACGGGGTCACTGAGAGAAGATCTTCTGGTCTCGCACTGGTACTTTCCAGGTTTTTTTACTCGAATCTCTTCCGATTTTTCTTTCAACAAATTCCCCTCAAGATACCAAGATGTGTCTCCCAAAGCTGGGGAGTGGAATTCCTTGCATGTGAGAGTCACTGTCTCGCCTTTGAAGACTGGGAACAAGGTAGGTTGAAGAAGAACCACAGCTTTAGGAGCTGCTCCTGAAGAGGAAATAGAAAGATGAAAGCAGATAAAAGTGAGTGGGGTGTGTATACAGAACAGAGGAAGGCCCAGCCTTGGAGATAGGAATCTGTCTGGGCTAATTCCAAGTCAGCACCAAGTCGGAAATTGAACAGAATCAATCTGGGGAAATGCCTGGGACAAAATCTGTCCCTCCTCCTCCTATGCCTTGCCTGGAGGTGGGCAGGTAGGTGTCATAGGGAATAGGCTTCAGGTCCCCACTGAGGGTTCAGAAAAGCCCAAGAGATGTGACTTGTAATTGGGCAATCACTGTGAGGGCCTCAAAAATAGACTGATTATGAAATGCTCTCGTCCTGTAGATGCCTGTCCAGATAAGGATGGACCTGAAATGTAAATACTCCAGAAGTATTTCTAGACTCTAGAAAACCACTTTCTACTTGGCTGTTAACATTTAGTGAACAAGTTTTTTTTTTTTTTTCCCCATGTTCAATACTTTTAAACCTTGCTTAGTTGAAGATTATATGGGGAAGGCAACTTCTCTCCACTTTCCATCTAAGCTGGATGTGATCGATAATTGAGGGATACAATGAATTTGAATTAAGGTGCCTGGGCTGCTTGAGAAATCAGACTAGTATATGGAATTGCAACTGACTGATAGGCCTGGACATTGAGACATGACAATAACATGAGCTCCTTTTGGATGTGTGTAAGGATTTGGCTGTAGCATTTATCTTTGCAAATGGTGCAATTTCTATGTCCTTTGAGAGTAGCAACTAGCTTGGACATACAGAGGGAGGTGCCTCAGGGTATAGGGGAGATCAGATCTGAAGCTCTCTCAATATTAGCCATCTGCTGCCACCCTACCAGCTGCAAACATTCCCTTCCTCTCTATGCTGAGACTTCTAGTTAATGGAGAAAGAACTGGAGATTGGAGAAGTCAAGAGAGGATCTGGTAGTCCAGTATGGTAACAGATGTGACCTCAGACTAGAACATCATTGCTGTTGGTACATCCCTGCAGCTGTCATCTACAGGGGTGGGACAAGTGGTGCTGGCTGAGGTGATGAATGCCCAGAGAACATGAGGAACAGACAGGAGGGAAAACTTACCAGATTGTTCACCTCCGGGAGCTGCAAGGAAGCCAAGAGTCCAAGATTAGCACAATGTCATGTTTCTCAAACTTTTACAACTAGAAACTGTCAGAAATTTCCAATTAACACAGCAACAACTGTTTCTTCACTTTTTCCTCCCTATTTCTTCACTCCCATTCCACACCACCCATAGCACCCAAACAAAATTAATTAATTAAAATCTTTGTTTTACAAATATTCAGTGGCTTGTGTACACAATCCCGGCTCATCCCTTTGCTATTCCGTTCTCAGCAGCTTTATTCTTTATCCACTCCTCTCCTCTCCAGTCTGAAATCAGCAATGCAGAGGCAGAGAAGGGCTTGAAGAAATGGTTTATCCATCCTTCATTTCTTGGGCATTGTTGTTCCTACTTTTTCAGTCTCGGGTTAAATCTTGGCTTTAAATCAAGGGAAGGGAGCCATGTTTCTTAGTAGATCTTCCCCCCTCATGTAAGTTTAGGAATTAACTGTTTATGTGAAAATTTTATTTTAAACCTGGGACAGAGAAAGGGATGTGGAGTTGTGGTCAAGTTTGCTGTCAAAGAAGTGGGGCCAAGATGGCGTAGTAGTCAGACGCTCCCAGTGGTCCCTCTTACAACAAAGGCTCAAAAAAACAAGTGAATAAATTATATATGACAATCAAGGAGCTCTGAACATCAAAGACAAAGTTGAGAAATCTGACTGAGTGGCATGGGGAGAGAGAGATGGTTCAGAAGCAGCAGGGAGTTGCCAGACTGGGCACCAGCACCCTGCAGGCTGGATAGGCTGGCACACACGGAGACGCAAGCAGTGGTGCTTGGAATGTACTTTCCACATTGGAAGAGACCAAGCAGTGGAGGGTCTGCTCAAGCCCCAAGAACCAGCGAGAAAAGTGTTCAATCAGCAAAAGATATCCTACTGCGCTGATCAAAAAAAACCTCCTTTTGGAAAATACCTCTCTCCCTTTTATCTGCCCCCTCCTCACTCTGCTCTGGGTCTCAGTCTGGCATCAGCAATTGCTGTGCACCCTGGGCCAGAAATAGGACTTGTCTCTCACCGAGCCATTCTGTTGGCTTTGGAGAGGTAACAAACTAACAATCAGGAAAAAATAATCTGCCAACTCCCCTAAGCTGGGAACTCAGGGCAGGCACAGCCCCTTTGCCTAGACACAGGCATAAGGGGTCCACAAACTTTGATGCCTTTCACCCCTCCATAGACTTGTGTGAGCCCATTTCAACAGTGTAGCCTATTTTTATCAGTACCTGCTATAAGCGTGAATGGCAGATTTGTGACATTTGACACCACTTGCCCTTTAAACAGGGTTCTCACCTACCCATTTCAGGGGCCTGAGGACTGGTGGCTCCACCCACCCCACTGAACCACTTGCAACAGGGGTCCAAGAATAAGTGGTGACTTCCAGTCCTTACAACCAATAGCTTTGAGTGCCCATAGTCCAGCTGCAAAATCCAAGTACCTATGCACTGTAGGGAACAAGGACACTTCTTTCACCCACACACTCAGGGGTAGCAGTCAGCACACTGCCTTGATAAGCACATGACCACCTACTGCAGCCAGATACTTGTGCCTACTCCAATCATCCCTGTCCATCTAGGACTCTAAGTGAGAGCCTACACCATACACTCAGTGACTGATGACCTGGACGTCTGAGCTGAATCCACACAAGAAAAGTAAATGGACTCCTGGGCTTATGTACCTAGTAACAGATCTAGCCATCTGAAGACAGGATGTGAGAGCTTCAAAAATGCCAATAATTAGCTCACACTACAGGCCTATTTGGGTATATCAAAACAAAACAAAGCAAGAAGATCGGACACAGTAAGCAAACAAAATTAATAAATATAATAACTTATTGATGACTTGGAGACAATAGTCAATATCAAATCACATAAAAAGGCAGACCATGATGGCTTCAGCAAGCCACCAAAACAAAGAATCAAGGAACCATCCAGAGGAAGAAAATATCTTGGAATTATTAAAGGTAGACTCAAAAGATTAATATACAGAACTCTTCAAGAAATCAGGAAAGAGATCAGGCAAAACACAGAACAAGCCAAGGAACACACGGAAAATGTAATGGAGGAACCTAAAAAGGTTATATAAGAGCATAATCACAAATTTAACAGGCTGCAAGAATCTACAGAGAAACAGCAAACAGAAATTCAAAAGATTAGCAATAAAACCTCAGAATTAGACAACTCAATAGAAAGTCATAGGAGCAGATTTGAAGCAATGGAAGTCAGAATTAGTGAGATTGAAGATAAAGCACTGGACACCAACTTATTTGGGGGAAAATTAGATAAATGAATTTTGAAAAATGAAGAAGCTTTAAGAATTATGTGGGACTGTATCAGAGGAATAACCCTCAAGGGATTGGAAAATGGGAATGGGTGGGCAGGGGGAGGATAAGACAAAATAAAGAGAATTGTTGAAGATTAGTTGGCAGAAAACTTTCCTGATATCATGAAAGATGACAAGATATCTACCCAAGAAGCTCATCAAACCCCACACAAGGTAGATCCCAAAACAAATTCACCAAGACATATTATAATCAAACTTGCCAAAACCAAAGATAAAGAGAGAATTTTAAGAGAGGCTAGGGATAAACAAAAAGTCACCTTCAAAGGAGAGTCAATAAGACTAAGCTCTGACTACTCAGCAGAAACCATGCAGGCAAGAAGGCAATGGGATGACATATATAAAGCCATGAAGGAAAAAAAATGCCAGCCAAGAATTATATGCCCAGCAAAACTGTCTCTGAAATATGATGGTGAAATTAGGTCATTTCTAGATAAACAGAAGTTTAGAGAATTTGCAAAAACCAAACCAAAATTATAAGAAATACTAAAGTGGGCCCTCTGGTTAGAAAATCCATAACATCAGTAACAACCCAAGACTAGAACACAGGACAGAGAAACCAGATATCAACATAAATAGGGAAGTCACAAAAATAAATCAAAGCTAAAACACTGAAAATATTGGGAAATAGAGATGTCAATATGTAAAAGATGACAACATTAAGACAGAAAAGAGGAACTAAAAATGAGGCCATAGATCTTCTATATGGAGAGGAAGTCAAGCAGATATAAAGAAATAAACGATTGGTTTAAACTTAGAAAAGTAGAGGTAAATATAAAGTTAACTGCAAAGGAAACTAACAATCCTACACATCAAAATAAAAAACAAGAAAAACATAAAGACTCATCAAATACAAAATCAACAAAAATGAAAAAAAAAAAATACCTAAAGAAAAATGACTCAGCACAGGAAATTAAAAGGAACAAAGAAACTGTCAAAAGCACACACAAAAAAATCAAAATGACAGCACTAAGACTCATACCTAGCAATAATTACGCTGAATATAAGTGGACTAAATGTACCAATAAAGAGACAGAGAGTGGCAGAATGGATTAAAAAACACAATCCATTTATATGCCACCTACAAGAAACTCACCTTAGGCTTACAGACACAAACAAACTAAAACTGAAAAGATGGAAAAAAAGTGTATCGAGCAAACAACAATTAAAAAAAGAGCAGAAGTAGCAATATTAGTCCCTGACAAAATAGACTTTAAAGCAAAATCCACCACAAAGAATAAGGAAAGACAGTATATGATAATTAAAGGGTCACTACCAGGAGGATTTTTTTTTATACCAGGAGGATATAACCATAATAAATATTTATGCACCCAACAACAGGGCTCCAAAATACATAAAACAAACTCTAACAGCATTGAAAAGTGAGATAGACAGCTCCACAATAACAGTAGGAGACTTCAACATACCACTTTTGGTGAAGGACGAAACATCCAGAAAGAAGCTCAGAAAAGACACAGAAGATCTAAATGCCACGATCGATCAACTTGATCTCATAGACATATACAGAACACTCCACCCAAGAACAGCAAGTGTACTTTCTTTTCCAACACGCATGGAACATTTTCCAGAATAGACCACATATTAAGCCACAAAGCAAGCCTTAACAGAATACAAAGCATTGAAATATTACAAAGCATCTTTTCTAACCATAAAGCCATAAAAGTAGAAATTAGTAACAGAAAAAGCAAGAAAAAAAAATCAAATACATAGAAACCAAACAATACTTCGCTTAAAAACTACTTGATTATAGAAGATATTAAGGATGGAATAAAGGAATTCATAGAATCAAACACATCCTACTAGAACCTTTGGGACACAGCCAAAACAGCAGTTAGAGGTCAATTTATAGCAATAAAAGCATATATCAAAAAGAAGAAATGGCCAAAATCAAAATATTAACACTACAACTGGAACAAACAGAGAGTGGCGAAAGAAGGCATCAGGCACCAGGAGAAAGCAAATAATAAAAATTAGAGTAGAATAAATGAAACAGAGAATACAAAAAACAACCAAAAGAGTTAATAAGATCAAAATCTGGCTCTTTGAAAAGATCAATAAAATCAATAAACCATTGGCCAAACTGATAAAAGAAAAACAGAAGAGGAAGCAAATAACCAAAGTAAGAAATGAGATGGGTGATATCACAACAGACCAAACTGAAATTAAACGAATCATAACAGAATACTATGAAAAATTGTACTCTAACAAATTTGAAAACCTGGAGGACATGGACAAATTTGTAGAAACGCACTACCTACCTAAACTAACACAAACAGAGGTAGAACAACTAACTAAACAAACCTGTAACAAAACAAGAGATTGAAAAGGTAATTAAAAAACTCCCAACAAAAAACAGCCTTGACCCTGACGACTTCCCTGAAGAATTCTACCAAACTTTCAGAGAAGAGTTCACACCACTACTATTAAAGTTATTTCAGAGCATAGAAAAAGATGGAATACTCCCAAACTCATTCTATAAAGCCAGCATAACCCTGACATGAAAACCAGGTAAAGATACCACAAAAAAAGAAAATTACAGACTAATATCCCTCTTGAGCATAGATGCAAAGATCCTCAACAAAATTCTAGACAATAGAATTCAACAACGTATCAAAAAAACAATTCACCATGACCAAGTGGGATTCAATATTTATGCAAGGACGGTTCAACTTAGAAAAGCAATCAATGTAATCCATCACATAAATAAAACAAAAGATAAGAACCACATGATCCATCAATTGATACAGAAAAGCCATTTGACAAAGTCCAACAACCATTAATGATAAAAACTCTCAGCAAAATAGGAATGGAAGGAAGATTCCTCAACATAATGAAAAGCATTTATACAAAGCCAACAGCCAACATCAGCTTAAATGGAGAGAACCTGAAAGCATTCCCACTGAGATCGGGAACCAGACAAGGATGCCCTTTATCACCACTCTTATTGAACATTGTGCTGGAGGTCCTAGGCAGAGCAATTAGGCTAGAAAAATAAATAAATAAATAAATAGATAGATAAATAGATAAATAAATAAATAAATAGATAAATAAATAAATAAATAAAGAACATCCAAATTCATATGGAAGAAGCAAAAGTATCCCTATTTGCAGGTGATATGATCTTATATACCAGAAAGCCCCAAAGAATCCACAAGAAAACTACTGGAACTAACAGAAGAGTTCAGCAAAGTATCAGGATAGAAGATAAACATACAAAAATCAGTTGGATGCCTCTACAACAACAAAGAGAACTTTGAAGAGGAAATCACCAATTCAATACCATTTACAATAGCTGCAAGAAGACAAAATACTTAGGAATAAATCTAACCAGAGATGTAAAAGACCTATACAAAGAAAACTACAAGACACTACTGCAAGGAACCAAAAGAGACCTAAGCAGGTGGAAAAACATGCCTGCTCATGGATAGAAGACACAACATTGTGAAACTGTCAGTTCTACCCAAAGTGATCTACAGATACAATGCAATCCTGATCCAAATTCCAATGACATTTTTTAATGGGACAGAGCACCAACTTCATATGGACTGGGAAAAGGCTTGGATAAGTAAACCCTTACTGAAGAAGAAGAACAAAGTAGGAGGCCTCACGCTACTTGATTTTAGAACATATTATACCACCATGGTAGTCAAAACAGCCTTGCACTGGTACAGCAACAGCTACTTAGACCAGCGGAACAGAATTGAGAATCCAAACGTAAATTCATCCACCTATGAGCAGCTGATATTTGATAAAGGCCCAAAGTCTGTTAAATGGGGAAAAGACAATCTCTTTAACAAATGATGCTGGCATAACTGGATATACATCTGCAAAAAATGAAAAAAGACCCATACCTCACACAATGCATGAAAACGAACTCAAAATGGATCAAAGATCTAAATATAAAATCTAAAATGAAAAATATCACAGAAGAAAAAAATAGGGACAATGCTAAGAGCCCAAATACATGGCATAAATAGAATACAAATCATAACTAACAATGCACAAACACCAGAAGAGAAGCTAGATAACTGGGAGCTCTTAAAAATCGAACACTTATACTCATGAAAAGACTTCACCAAAAAAGGAAAAGGATTACCTACAGACTCAGAAAAAATTTTTAGCTATGACAAATCTGATCAGGGTCTAATCTCTAAAATCAACAAGGTACTGTACAACCTCAACAACAAAAAGACAAATAACCTAATTAAAAAATGGGCAAAGAGTATGAACAGGCACTTCACCAAAGAAGACATTCAGGCAGCTAACAGATACATGAGGAAAAGTTTATGATCATTAGCCATTAGAGAAATGCAAAACAAAACTACAATGAGAAACCATCTCACCCCGACAAGGCTGGCATTAATTAAAAAAAAAAAACACAAAATAATAAATGTTGGAGATGTTGTGGAGAGACTGGAACACTTGTACACTGCTTGGGGGAATGTAAAATGGAAATCAATTTGGCACGTCCTTAAAAAGCTAGAAATAGAAGTACCTTAAGACCCAGCAGGAAACCCTGGCAGCGTAGTGGTTAAGTGCTATGGCTGCTAACCAGAAGTTTAGCAGTTCGAATCCAACAGGTGCTTCTTGGAAACCCTATGGGGCAGTTCTACTCTGTCCTATAGTGTCGCTATGAGTCGGAGCGGACTTGACGGCAACGTTTTTTTTTTTAAGATCCAGCAATCCCACTCCTTGGAATATGTCCTAGAGAAATAAGAGCCGTCACACAAATAGATACATGCACACCCATGTTCATTGCAGCACTGTTTACAATTGCAAAAAAATGGAAACAACCTATATGCCCATCAATAGATGAATGGATAAACAAATTATGGTATAGTCACACAATGGAATAGTATGTAACAATAAAGAACAACAATGAACCAGTGAAGCATCTCATAGCATGGAGGAATCTGGAAGGCACTATGCTGAGTGAAATCAGTCAGTTGTAAAAGGACAAATATTGTATGAGACCACTAATATAAGAACTCAAGAAAAGGTTTAAACAGAAGAAAACATTCTTTGATGGTTACTAGGGTGGGGAGGGAGGGAGAGGGGAATTCACTAACTAGATATAGACAAGAATTGTCTTATGTGAAGGGAAGGACAACACATAACACATGGGAAGTCAGTACCACTGGACTAAACCAAAAGCTAAGAAGTTTCCTGAATACAACCAAACATTTTGAGGGACAGTGTAGCAGAGGTGGGCGTCTAGGGACCATGGTTTCTGGGGACATCTAGGTCAATTGGCATAATAAAATTTATTAAGAAAATGTTCTGCATCCCACTTTGGTGAGTGGCCTTTGGGGTCTTAAAAGCTATTAAGCGGCCATCTAAGACGATCAATTTGCCCCAACACACCTGGACCAAAGAGAATAAAGAACACCAAAGACACGGGGAAAATATTAACCCAAGAGACAAAAATGACCACATAAACCACGGACCCCATCAGCCTGAGACCAGAAGAAATAGATGGTGCCTGGCTACCACAAATGACTGCCCTGACAGGGAACACAACAGAGAGTCCCTGACGGAACAGGAGAAAAAAGAGGTTCAGAACTCAAATTCCAGTAAAAAGACCAGACTTAATGGTTTGACTGAGACTGGAGGAATCCCAAAAGACATGGCCCCTGGACTCTCTGTTAACCCAGAACTAAAACCATTCCCGAAGCCAACTCTTCAGACAAAGAATAGAGTGGACTGTAAGGCATAAAATGATAATTCGTGAAGAGCGTGCTTTTGTGAAGCCCTTGTCCAGAGGCAGGGTGAGGAGGCAGAAATGGTTAGGAGCTGGTTGAATGGACTTGGGAAATCTAGGGTGGAAAGGAGAAATGGGCGGTCACATTATAGGAATAGCAACTAGGGTCACATAACAGTGTGTGTATAAATTTTTGTATGAGAAACTAATGAGCTGTAAACTTTCAGCTAAAACACAATTAAGAAAAAAGTTTACTACCAGACTAAAAAAGAAACGGGTGAGCAACAAAGGTTAACACACTTGGTTTGTCCTGATGGTTGTATTTGAAACCTGTTGGTTTTCCTGCCCTGCTCTTTCCTGTTTCTTGCTACCTGTCTCTGAAATTCTGAGTGAAGGCAGAGACAGAAAATCCCCAACATTTCCCTGACAGATCTAAGGAGCTGAGGCAGCTGACCCTTCCCGCCTGTCTACTCACCCAGCACCAGCAACAGCAGCAGCCACAGATGCATGGAGACCTGGAGACCTGGCTACCTGGCTAAGGACTGAGCCTGTCTCATCAAATGCCACGTTTATCTTCCATCCAGGGAGGAGGGCTGGAGGCAGCTGCTCAGACAAGGACAGCAAGAATTAGAAAAGGGGAAGTAGCAGAACCTAGTAACATATCTTGCCTTTTGGTTCTGAAAATGTGGCTGCCTTCTGAAAAGCTGCTCATATTTCAATCCTGGCAGCGGTGAATCTCATACAAATGATTTTATAAAGGAGTCACCTTCCCACAGGACAGGGTTCGCAGGAGAAATAGCTCCAACATTTTCCCTGAGTTCTCTGAAAGTGCCAAACTGTGGATTTTCTAGGACTCAAATAACTTTTTCTTCATTTTCCAAATGGACTACCCTTTCATGAACCAAATTCACACAGCCTTAAGTTCCTAAGTCTCCTAATATAAAAACACATCTTAAAATGTGGTGACAAAAAGTCAAGGTGTCAAAGCAGATACAAAAGCCTTCTTGGCCTTAAACCTAAGTTGGCATGAAGCTGCTGAACAGGGAAGTAGTAGAAATTTGCAGATAAGCAAAAGGGGCTGTCCCAAAGCCGCAACCGGATCTGTACAAGCATACAGATAAGAACCCCTATTTTCAAACCAGAGCCTTTCAGAGTGACCTTGCTTGCTCTGGTGTTCAGAGGTCCCCATCTCATTAGTTCCTGTTTCCAGCCCCCATGTGCTTTTTTTCATAATAAAATTTGTAATTATTTTCTCTAATTTCTTGCTTGTTTTTGTGTCTTTCTCCCCTACTATCACAGAAAGGCCCATGCTTGTCTTATTCACTGTTACATTCCCTGTGCCTCTCACAATTCTTTCCTCAAGGTAGACATTCGATAAATATTTTGAGGGAGCATTGGGTGGACTGTGAGAAACTCTGGACCAGTGTTTCTCAACATTTTTTTCATTACCACCCCCTAAGGAGCTTTTTTTTTTTTTTTTTTAGGAGCCCTGTTATGGCACAGTGGTTAAGCACCTGGCCGCTAACCAAGAGATCTTCAGTCGGAACCTATTAGCCGCTCTATGGGAGAAAGATGTGGCAATCTGCCTCCGTAGAGACTTACAGCCTTGGAAGCGTTTTCATTCTCACTGGACTCTATGAATTTCTATATTCCATCCTTAATGTCTTTTATAATCTAGTCTTTTTTCAGCAGGATTGTGTTCAATTTCCAAGTGTTTGATTTCTTTTCCCTGTTTTTCCCGTTATTGATTTCCACTTTTATGGCCTTATGGACAGAGAAGATGCTTTGTAATATTTCAGTGTTTTGGATTCTGCTAAGGCTTGCTTTATGACCTAATATGTGGTCTAGTCTAGAGAATGTTCCACGTGCACTAGAAAAGAAAGTGTACTTGGTTGCTGTTGGGTGGAGTGTTCTGTATATGTCTACAAGGTCAAGTTGGTTGATTGTGGCATTTAGATCTTCCATGTCTTTATTGAACTTCTTTCTGGATGTCCTGTCCTTCACTGAAAGTGGTGTGTTGAAGTCTCCTGTTATTGTGGAGCTGTCTATCTCACTTTTCAATGCTGATAGAGTTTGTTTTATGTATCTTGCAGCCCTGCCATTGGGTGCATAAATATTTAATATGCTTATATCTTCTTGGTATATTGTCCCTTTAATCATTATATGGTGTCCTTCCTTATCCTTTCTGATGGATTTAACTTTAAAGTCTATTTTGTCAGAAATTAATATTGCCACTCCTGCTCTTTTTTGATTGTTGTTGGCTTGATATATTTGTTCCATCCTCTTAGTATTACTTTGTTTGTGTCTCTAAGTCTAAGGTGTGTTTCTTGTAGGCAGCATATAGATGGATTGTGTTTTTTAATCCATTCTGCCACTCTTTGTCTCTTTATTGGTGCGTTTAGTCCATTGACATTCAGGGTAATTATGGATGGGTATGAATTTAGTGCTGTCATTTTGACGTCTTTTTTTGTGTGTTGTTAACAGTTTCTTTTTCCCACTTGATTTTATGTGCTGAGCAGATTATCTTTAAATATTGTCCTTTCCTCATATTTGTTGTTGTCTTTGTTTCCACTGAGTCTCTATTTTTTTCTTGTATTTTATTTTGATGAGTAGGATAGTTTGTCTCCTTTGTGATTACCTTATTATTTACCCCTATTTTTCTAAATTTAAACCTAACTTTTATTTCTTTGTATCACTGTATCCTCCTGTCCATATGGAAGATCTGTGATTACATTTCTTAGTCCCTCTTTATTGTTTTAATGTTGTCTTCTTTTATGTAACATCGCAGTTACCCTGTTTTGAGCTTTTTTTTTTGATAATCTTGCTTTGTTTTTTTGGATTTCTCTGTCTGGGTTGACTTCTGGTTGCTCTGCCCGGTGTTCTAGTCTTGGATTGATACCTGATATTATTGATTTTCTAACCAAAGAACTCTGTTTAGTATCTCTTGTAGTTTTGGTTTGGCTTTTATGAATTCCGTAAACTTCTGTTTATCTGGAAATGTCTTAATTTCACCTTCATATTTAAGAGGCAGTTTTGCTGGATATATGATTCTTGGCTGGCAATTTTTTTCCTTCAATTTTTTAAATATGCTATCCCATTCATTGCCTTCTTGCCTGCATGGTTTCTGTCAAGCAGTCTGAGCTTATTCTTATTGGCCCTTCTTTGTAGGTGACTTTTTGTTTATCTCTCACTGCTCTTATAATTCTCTCTTTATCTTTGGTTTTCGCAAGTTTGATTATAATATGTCTTGGTGACTTTCTTTTAAAATCTACCTTATGTGGAGCTCGATGAGCATCTTGGATAGATAGCTTCTCATCTTTCCCAATATCAGGGAAGTTTTCTGCCAACAAATCTTCAACAATTCTCTCTGTGTTTTCTGTTATCCCTCTCTGTTCTCGTACTCCAATCACTCGTAGGTTATTTCTCTTGATAGAGTGCTACATGATTCTTAAGGTTTCTTCATCTTTTTTAATTCTTTTATCTGATTTTTCTTCAAATACATTAGTGCTAAGTGATTTATCTTCAAGTTCAGAAATTCTAGCTTCTACTTGCTCAATTCTGCTACTCTGACTTTCTACTGAGTTGTCTAATTCTGTAATTTTATTGTTAATCTTCTGAACTTCTGATTGCTGCCTGCCTATGGATTTTTCCAGCTTATTCAACTTTTCATTATGTTCCTGACTAATCTTTCTAATTTCTTCAATTGCTTTATCTGTGTGTTCCTTGACTTGTTCTGCGTATTGTCTCATTTCCTTCCTGATGTCTTGAAGGGTTCTATATATTAAACTCTTGTATTCTGGCTCTGGTAATTCCAGGAATGCACTTTCGTGTAGAAGACCCCTTGATTCTTTGCTTTGAGAGCCTATTGAGGTGATCATGATCTGTTTCTTTATGTGACTTGATATTGACTGCTATCTCCAAGCCATCTATAAGTTATTGTATTAGTTTATGTCCACTTACTATGTCGTAGCTTCTTGCTTTGTTTTGTTTTGGTATACCCCTATGGGTTGCTTGAGTGAGCTAGCTTGATTGTTTTTGCCTTTGAAGCTCTGACGTCCTGTACCCAGATGGCTAGAGCTATTATCAGGTATATCAGTCTAGGAGCCCATTCAGTTTTCTTGTATGAATTCAGCTCAAGTTTCCAGGTAGCTGATCATCAAGTGTGTGGTACAGGCTCTGTCCTACAGTCTTAGAGGCTAAGGGGTGATTGACGTATATACTGATATCTGATTGCAGCAGGGGGTCATGCTCTGAACAAGGCAGGGGGCTGAGAACCAATCTCTGAGTGTCTCTGAGGAAAGCACGTCCCTGTTCCCTAAAGTGTGCAGGTGGGTGGGTTCTGCAGACAGACCAAGTGCACCCAAATTTTTTGGTTGTAAGGACTGGGAGGTGCCAGTATCTTTGGACCCCTGTGGCAGGTGGCTGGGTGACCTGAGTGGAGCTACCAGTCCTTAGGTCGCTGATGTGGGTAGGTTACTACCTTGTTTAATAGGCAAAGCAATGTCAAACATCAAACACCCACCTCTCCACTGCACAGCTGAAATGGTTGGAGTTTGCCAACAAGGGCCTATTCTCCTGAAATAGACCCACACTGGTCCATGCAGAAGGGAAAGGTGCTCAAAGTCCATGGATGGTTTATGCCTGGACAGGAGCCGCTTCTGTCTGAGCTCCCCTGGTCAGTGGAGTTAGCAAATTATCTTTTCCCCCAGTTGCAAATTTTTTCCTTCCCCTAGGCTGGGTGGATGGTTCTAGGTGCTCAACAGGGCCTATCTCAGGCCCAGGGAATTCAGCCACTGACTCTGGCTTGGGGGGTGGAGGGGCACAGTAAAATATGCGCAGGTACTTAGCTT
Source organism: Elephas maximus indicus (assembly GCF_024166365.1). Taxonomy (NCBI): domain Eukaryota; kingdom Metazoa; phylum Chordata; class Mammalia; order Proboscidea; family Elephantidae; genus Elephas; species Elephas maximus. The sequence goes on from NC_064821.1 coordinate 195,554,404, forward strand.
TTGCCAAGAGCACCATTTCTCTCAGGTTCCGGAGGTGTGAGTAGGCTATGGGGCTGGCTGCTTCTCCCTGAGGAAACTGCAGTGGAATGCTAGTACCAGCCCACTGCTACTGCCACCACTCCAGGAATGATGCGTAAGGGCTCCCCATGACTCAGGTCTGGTAACTCCTCTCTACTTCTAAATGGTCTCTTCCTCCCCCTGACCCTCAGTTCATTTTCTAAGCTTGCCTTTGAAGCTCAGCGCTCCCAGCTTGTCACAAATATACTCATTTCACTTGTTTTTTGGGGTCTTTGTTGTAAAGAGGGCTTGCCAGAAGCGTCTGTCTATTCTGCCATCTTGGCTCCACCTCTCTGGCTCACTATTGATTTCTCCGTGCCCAACATAGCCATCGACAAAATGAAGGCTCAATTGAACAAGGATAGTTTTGATATATGGCATGTGACAGTCAGACTTATTCTACACATGAACAAATGCAACTGGTTTTATGGTCCAACGTAAAGGTGCTGATGATTACTGCTACCATTTGTTTCCTGTGGTGCAAAGAGATGCTCAAAAAGCAGCCTTTTGGACTTTATTGGCTTTTCTAGTTTCCCCTCTGTAGGGCAGGAGCTAGTTCATGTTCATTTTATATTCCCAGAACCTAGCGCCTGACTGATACTTACCTTATGGTTACCAGGGTGCGTAGTTAAACTCAAATTTCCGGAAAACAAATAACTTTGGTATAAGTATGTCCCATGCAATATTTGGGATATACTTACACTAAAAATTACTCATTTTATATATGAAATTCAAATTTAATTGGGCATTTGCCAACTCTGCTTCTTAACTCACTCCACCCCAGGAGAGGTGAAGTGAATTGTCTGATTTGTAAGTTTGCGAAGAATAAATTAAACATGCTTAACCCAGCTCCATACTTTTCCCCTTGGATGCCAGCCTACTGCTTGAGGTCAGTGAAGAAGCACAGACCTGCCCCTACACTTGGCAGGGAGGAGGGAGGGAGAGGTGCCTAGAGTTTTGAAAGCAAGCTTGAGAGATACAAACAATTGGTGCACGGGCTTAAAATGAAGAGAAACACAACAAAGGAACCAACATGAAGGGAGCCACTTGTTCACAAGGAGAAACTTTTGGTGGGACCAGGACCTGTGGCTTTTGATCTGGGGCTGTAGTAAGAGATCAGAGCATTTTGGCTATGGACCTTAAAGAGGCTCATAGTGGACTTTTAAACTTCACTACTAAGCCCAGGTAAGGCCTGCAGTCTTAGGGCCATGGTTTTGTCACCGTGGTGGGTGACATCAGCTTATGGAGGCTTCGTTCATAGGCTAGTGGTTGTTTCTATAGAGGCAGGACTATACCCATCTGTGGTGATAAGCAAAAGGTACGATAACTCCATTAGGGGCCTCAAGAGAGCTGTGAAGTCCTCTGTAAGCAGTGACAGAGGAGGCAAGGGTTTAATTGTCGGCAGCAAGCTCATGGGTGGCCACAAGGGCTGCTTAGCAACAAAGTTTTGGGGGCTGTGAGGGGGACTCATGATCATTAAGGTTGTGTGTTAATTTGGCCAGGCCATGATTCTCAGTGGTTTGGCAGTTATGATGTAGTTTGGCAGTTGTATAATGATATGATCGCCTCCATAATGAGATCTGATATAATGTAATCACCTCCGTGATGGGATCTGCTATGAGTAACCAATCAGTTGAAAGGTAGTTTCCTTGGAGGTATGGCCTGCATCCAATATAGGTGGACTTTCTGGTAAGGCTGGTGGGCTTTTGCTCTCTCTGGATCCTGCAGCTGGCTCCTGTTTATCTGATCTCCAGTTCTTGGGACTTGAGTTAGCAGCTTACCTGCACCCTTGCCTGCTGATCTTGGGATTTGTCCATCATCACAACCTGTGAGCCAGAGCCTTGCTGGCTGATCTGCCAACATTGGGCTCACCAGCCCCTGCAACTACATGAATCAGGAAAATCCTCCAGCCTGACCCATGGACTTGAGATGTTTCAGCCTGTACAACTTCATGAGCCATTTCCTTAATGTAAATCTCTCTACATATACATTTATACTCTTTACTGGTTTTGCTTCTCTAGAGAACCCAGCCTAAGACAAGGCTCAGAAAGTTTTGGGGTGATCTGAGTAGGCTTTCTTAGGTAGCCATGTCCAAGGCAAACAGTCTTTTTTAGGGAAAAATGAAATCTTTACTTCTTTTTTAGGTGCCTGGAATAATATCTTTTAGTTTTTTGGCTGTAAGGTTCCTTGTGTGCTGCAGAGCACCGATACGGATGTAGCTTCAAATCTTTAATGCCATACCCAGGTAACAGAGTAGAACTGCTCCGTGGGATTTCCAAGGTTGTGAGTCTTTACAGAAGCCTATGGAGCATCTAGTGGGTTTAAACTGCCAACCTTTTGGTTAAAAACTGAGCGCTTTAACCAGTGTTCCACCAGGGCTCCTGTGCATACCTGGGTAGGCTCCCTCTATTAAAAAAAATTAGTCACCTCAAATTCTACCCTGCATTCAGGCCCAAGAAGGAAACTGGAAGGACCAGTCTTGAATTCATGTGGTCTCCCCTAGGCTCAAGACTGGATAATATTTAAGAAATTACTGGGTAAGTTTCAAGACTCTACAGTTATTATAGCTGGGCATACAGATGCGGCCTGTATCCTATTACAAATAGCCAATAATTTATGAAATTCAAAATAGGAGGAAGTCCGGTTCTTGAGGTGCACATTTGGGAAGGATTGGCTCTCACTGGGCCCTTTGGGACACAGGCTTTGGAAATATCCAAAGCAGTATCATCATTTCAGGAATCTGTTGAGATTTATTTCCCAACTGAAGCAGACGTGAGGACAAGGTGAAAATATTTCAGAAGAGGCAGGCTTCTCAGGCCAATACAATTCCACAAAAACCAACAGCCCATCTGCTTGCTTCAGAGTGCAGACGCTGTGTCCCTTAAGAGATTCCTCACTCAATTCATGACTGAGCTATCGTAAGCACGGAAATCAAAGGGGAAGTGAAATGATGGAGATTTGCATATATGCAATGGAAAAGAAAGGTACAGAGGTGGTTTCCACTCACTCCCAAAATAGTAAATGCTTAGTGTCAAAATTTACCTTGTGCTGGAGGGCTTCTCACAATTGAGTTTAAGTTCAAATGTTCTGGGTGAACTGGCATCAAGTGACTGTCAGCTGAGCTAAACAAAGAATTTATTTCCTCTGCTTTCCTCACTTGTGACTGGGCCTTATCTATGGTCTGTGGAGACTTTGTTTGTGGGCTCTAGGAGTAGAAGTTTGCTTGGGATTAACTAAGACTAGAGTGAGGCTGGGGATTGGCCCTTTTTTTTTTTTTAATTGGTGGGTATGGAGACTGTGCTGTGATAATCTTGTATGTCCTATTAATTCTTTGAACTCTCTAAGAGGGTGGCTCATGACAGTCTTGGCATTAAGCAAATATAACCTCCGAGATCCTGGAAAAAAATTATTTAGTTCCACTATGAGACAGTCCAGACAGCATTGCTGAAACCACTCCAACTCCATCCAGACATTGAAAACCTTCTCTCAGCTGATATTAAGCAGAATAAGAAGTCGGAGGAAGGGAGTCACTCACAAAAGAGAATTTAATTTCAGACTTTAATTTTTTTTTTTTTTTTGTATTTTAATGTGTCTGGAATTTTTCTTCCAAGAGGTTTTAATCTTTGGACTTCAATTTCTTCCTTAGAAATATTAAAAACAGAAAAATATTAAAAATGTTAAAAAGGCTCATATTAAAATTTGGATCATCTCAATATTGTTGTATTTTATTATTGCAAGATCTGATGTTTAATCTCATTGTAGACCTCTGATCTGCTTATTAGATTTCATTTGGGGCAGGAAATGTAATTAGTAGGAAATATTCAGCTTTGGATGCCAAATGACATTGGTGCTATTTAATTAGCATATTTTTCTCATGTATTTCTGAGTCTTCTGGGAAAATTCTACCTGCTCACTGGTGGTCCCATGAGGATACCCACAGGAGCAGGGTTGTCCTGGGAGAGCGGAGTCAGAAACCTGGATGATAACTTCTGGGAACTCTGCTGGATACTAATGTCAATACAAGAATAAATGATATAGGATCTCAAAAAGTCTGCAAGGAAGTACACAAATTCTTATAGCAGAAAAAAATAAACATGATAAAAAGTATGCACAAATTGCAACGTGAAAACAAAATAGGGAATAAGTACCTTATATAAAAATGTATTTACATGACATAAATAAATGTCAAAGGAGAGGTGGAGAGACAGAATAAATCCAGAGATATTTTATGGCCAAATAGGGCAGGGGTCTAAACTCACTACACTTTATTCTAGAATGGGACAGGGTATTTGAACCCCATCTTTCTGATCCCAATGACATTTGAAAGTTTAAGAAACAACACAAAAGAATTCCTCTTTCTCTCTCTCTCCTTTCTCTATGTTTTCCTTCTTGACTCATACAAAGTTGCTAGCAATGTTCAATTGAAGGAACTAAAATACACTAGGCGAAACATACACAGATGGGACAAGGAAGCTCTGTGCATTTAAAGGAATGCTAACGATGGCAGAGGAGCAAAGCAAGCTGAGGTGCAGACAGAAAAAAAAAAGGAGGAGGAAATCTAGGTGAAATGTCAGAGAACCCTTTGTAAACCTCCAATTCTGTTTCCTTTCCCGAAATGCACCCCTCTCAGCAATCAGATTAAACTCTGGCTTAATCTACTGTTTTACAGAGAAAATAGAAGACATCTGATGGGAACTCAATTTCAAACCATCAAACCTACCAATTCTTGCCTCAGGATCTATTCATCCCTCCTATCTGGCAGGGTGAGTGGCAGAGGTGTCCCCGTGTAAGACAAGTCTTGCCTCCTGTGATGTAGATTCCCACCAAACTTCCTTCTCACCGACTTGACTGTTGATTATCCCTTCCTGTCTTGTATCTTCAACTGCGCCCTTTCTACTTCTTCTTTGTTTTAGTATTCACATATGACAAATTCTTTTGCATTAAAACAAAACAAAACAAAAAACCTCTTCCCCTAACACAAACATTCCTTTAAGCTACTTCTGGAGAGTCCGGGACCAGGTTTAAATCTAGACTCTGCTACTTGTTTACTGTGTGACCTTGGGTAAGTTATTTAACCTATGTCCCTGAATCCCTTCATCTCTAAAATGAGGACAACAGTAGTATTAGTGTCTAGTACAGAGTAACTGTTATATATGTGTTAGCCTTTATTATTATCACTCTATTTTCCCTCTCCTTTACATCCAAACTTTTTGAAGCCCTGCATTCATATCCTCCACATCTTCCCTGCCTACTCAATGTCCCAATCTATGGCATTTGCAAATTTGCCACCATAGTTCCCCTGATTCTACTCTGGCCAAGATCATAGGTGATCTTGACCCTCATCAAATAGGACATTTTTCATTCCTTATCATCCTCCATTTGTGGGCAGTAATTTTCACTGTGGCCTTCTTCGTTTTTGAAGCATTCTTTACTTTTGGTTTCCATGACACAATGCTCCCTTCATTTTCTTCCTACATCTCTTGTCCTTCTCAGAATTGCTTACAGCTCTTCATCGTTACCCATCCCTTATATACTGGTATTTCTCTGGCTTCAGTCCTAGGCACTTTCTGTTCCTATTTCTACATGCCCTCCTTTGAATATCTCTTCCTCACTTGTTGTTGTTGTTAGGTACCGCCAAGTCGGTTCCAACTCATAGCGACCCTATACAAAACAGAACTAAACACTGCCCGGTCCTGCGCCATCCTTACAACCGTTGTTATGCTTGAGCTCATTATTGCAACCACTGTCTCAATCCACCTCGTTGAGGATCTTCCTTTTTTCCGCTGACTCTGTACTTTGCCAAGCATGATGTCCTTCTCCAGGGACTGATCCCTCCTGACAACACGTCCAAAGTATGTAAGACGTAGTCTCGCCATCCTCGCTTAGAGCATTCAATTTTCATGTTATTAAATAGACATCTCTCCTTACTCTAGAGTCTAGTCCAAAATATCCAGCAAATGCTGGCTGTTAATATCTTTTATATGTTTTATTGGCACCTCCAAGTTAACATAAGCAAAGCAGAAACAGTTATTTTTCCTTCCGCATCTACTTTTCTTCATATGTCTGGCACATTGGTGGATGTCACCACCCTCCACCCAGGTGTTCAAGCCAGAAACCTGAAAATCATCTTTGATTCTCTTCCCTCACCCCCACATCCAGCTCTCTTATTGCCACCTGATAAAATTGCTCTTGGCTCTTCCTCTTTTCTTTTCAATTACACGGCCCTACTCCAGTCTTTTTACTACCAATCTTTTCTTTTTTAAGCCTGTTTTGAAATGCAATATACATGCAACATAGTCCATAAAACAAAAACGTTTAGCTTAACAAATTGGTGTAAGACAATCACCTAACCAATTATTGTGAGGCAATCAATCACCTGTGTAATCACCGCCCAGATCAAGAAATAGGATACTGCCACGGCCCTAAAGGCCTCTCGTATGCCCCTTTCCCATCACGACTCCCCTACATCTTGTATTTTTATTTTTATGGTAGTCATGTCTTCGCTTTGCTTTATAATTTTACTTCCCTTTGTTGCTATTGGAAGCCCTATTGGTGTAGTGATTAAGAGCTATGGCTGCTAATCAAAAAGGTCAGCAGTTCGAATCCACCAGGCACTCCTTGGAAACTCTATGGGGCAGTTCTACTCTGTCCTGTAGGGTCGGAATCGACTCAACGGCAATGGGTTTGGTTTTTGGTTTGGTTTTGTTGTTGTTGTTAGCTGCCACAGAGTCGGCCCCAAATCAGGGTGACCCAATGGAGAATAGACCACAGCACTGCCTGGTCCTGGGCCATCCCCATGACAGGTTGCAGACTGGACTGTCATGATCTATAGAGTTTTCAGGGGTTGATTTTTGGAAGTATATGGCCAGGCCTTTCTTCCTAGTCCATCTTAGTCTGGAAGCTCCACTGAAACCTGTTCAGCATCATAGCAATATGTAGGCTTCCAGTGACAGACGGGTGGTGGCTGCACACGAGGTGCACTGGTCATGAATCTACCCGAGTCTCCCACGTGGAAGGTGAGAATCCTACCACTGAACCACCAATGCACCCTATTTACTTCCCTTTACCCCTTTCTAAACAATATTATTTAGTTTTGCCTGTGCTGTGGATTTATATTGTGTTAGTCAAACTCGGAGTTTTTTGTGTGTTTTTCTTCTTTCACTCAACATTATGCTTATGAGATTCATTCATGCATTTGTTCCAGGTTGTTCTTTTTTATTGTTAGATAATATTCTGTTGTATGAATATGTTACAATTTTATCCATTCTATTGCTCATGGACATTTTAATAGTTTCAAGTTTTTAGCAATTACAGTTATATTATGGGTACATGCAGGGTATATACCCAGCTGGGTATATTGAATCGCTGGGTCACAGGATATACATGTATGCCCAAAGTTTTCCAAAGTGGTTGTACCAATTTGTATTCAGCCTTATTCTTGTTGCTCCCCTTAAATTTAGCTATTCTGGTTGATGTATAGTGGTATTTCATTATGATTTGAATTTGTATTACTTTTATAATTAATGAGATTGACCACACATTTCAGGTTTATTGCCTTTCTGGTTTCCTCTTTTGGAAAGTGCCTGTTTAAGTCTTTTGCTCAGTGTTCTATTGTGTCCCCTGTCTTTTCTTTACGAATCTGTAGTTTTTTATGACCTGTAGGTCTGGATGCAAATTCTGTTGGATTTAAGTAATGCAAACATCTTCTCCTTCTCTGCGGCTTGCTTTTACTCTCTCTTACCTGTGTCTTTGGATGAGCAGAAGTTCTTAATTTTAATATAGTCAAACTAATCAACCTTTTCCTTTATCATTGGTGTCTTGATTAAGAAAATTTCCCCTACTTTGAATATTTTTTATATTCTCCTAAATTAACTTCTGAAAAGCTGTTGTTTTGCTATTCACATTTAGTTTTACAGTTCACATGGAATTGATTTTTTTTAGGTAAGTATCAAGGGAAGAAGATATTAAAATTTATTTTTTCTCCATATGGATATCTACTTATCATAGAATCTATTATGGAAAGTCCTGCTGTTCCCTGCTACTGTGGTATGTTGTTTATAAACTAAGGGTCCATATATGAACGGATCTGTTTCTAGATTCTCTGGTTTCATTGGTTTGTCTATTCTTGTGCCAATACACACTTTTCTAATTATTACAACTTCAGATACCTTTTAGTCTGGTAGAGAGAATCTTACCACTTTGTTCTGTTTTTGTTGAGATGATCTTGTTATGCTTGGCCCTTTGGATATATGTGAATATCAATTTAAAATCAACTTGTTAAATTCCATGAAAAAAACAAACAAAAAAAATTATTAGGATTAAAATTGAGATTATGTTAAATCATTAGATCAATCTGGGGGAAAATTGAGATCATTGCTATACTGAACCCTCTAACTAATAATACAGTATATTTCTCCATTTTTACGTCTTCTTTAATTTTACTCTTTAGTTTTATAGTTACCACTGTTGAGGTCTTAAACTTCTCTTGTTAGCTTTATTCTTAGGTACCTTTCTTATGCTATTGAAAAACGATATGTATTTTCTTACACTTCATTTTCTTTTTGTGGATGGTATGCAGAATTTTTTTTTTTTTTATACAGACATCCACTGGTTTTTGTATGATTTTTTTTTAATCCTGTAATCTTCTGTAGCCTTGGTGGCACAGTGGTTGAATTGCTTGGCTGCTAACCAAAAGGTCGGCAGTTTGAACCCCACCAGCTGCTCCAAAGGAGAAAGATGTGACAGTCTGCTTCCATAAAGATTAACAGTCTTGGAAACCCTGTGGGGTAGTTCTACTCTGTCCTATAAAAAAAAAAATATAGGGTTCTTTAAATTGAAATCAACTCGATGGCAGTGGGTTATTTTTTATGGTAATCTTCCTAAATTCTTGTATTAATTCCAATAATTTATCTACATATTCTTTTGAGTTTTCTGTGTATTCAATCACATCATTTGTGAATACCAGTTCTTTTCCTCCTGTGTAGCCCGTATGTTTTTTTATTTCTTTTTCTTGCTCTTCTGCAATGAAAAGGACCTCCAGTACAATTTTGGTAAGAATGTTGATAGCACCTTTTCAACATTTTGCCATTAGCTATGATGCTTGCTGTAGATTTTTTTTTTTCCCCTGTAAATATCCTTTTGTAGAGAAAGGAAGTTTCCTTCTATTCCTAGTTTGCAAATAGGTAGTTTTCTTTATATCATGAAGATGTCGACTTTAATATTTTAATACCACTGTTGAGATAACATAGCACCTCTTGTGCTCTGTTATTGTTGTAAATTGCATTGATTTTCTAATGTTAATATCACCTTGAATGTTTGGGATAAAACCAAGTTGGACATGATGTATTATTTTTATATAAAGCACTATTTGTTCTACCAATATGTTTAGACTTTTTTGCATCTATTTCCATTAGTGAGATTTTCCTTTTTCTTTTCCAGGCTGTTCTAATTGGGCTTTGATATAAAGATTATACTTGCCTCATAAAATGACCTGTGATGTGTTGTCTTTTTCAAATATTTCAAAATTTATGTAGAAATGGCATTATTTCTTTCAAAATATTTGGTAGAACTAACCAGCAAGTTTTATCTCAACTAGAGTTTTCTTTATGGAAAGTTTTAAATTATTGTTTCAATTTCTTTAATAGTTTTAGAAATATTTAGGTGTTTTATTGCCTTTTCTTGTGTCAGTTTCAGTCAAATTTTTCTAGGAAGTTGGTCATTTCATCTAATTTTCATTTTTTGAATACAGTTATTTATTATTATCTTATTTGATTTTTAATAAATTGAGTCTATATAATTATGGCCCTTTTCAGTTCAGATATTGGTTATTTGTGCCTTCTCTCTCTTTTTGTCCTGATCAGCCTCACAAAAGGTTCTTTTGTCAATTATCATTTCTTCTGATTGTCACTAATAGTGTCTTGTTTCCTTCTGTGCTTGTTTATCTTCGAGTGCTGGATATTACATTTGAAAATTGATTTATAGAAATAATTTGAGACTTAAGGTCATTTTACCTTTTTCACAATCATACTGCTTTGTCCAGGATCTTGGAGGTGCTGGTATTCTGGGACCAAGCACTATGGTTTTCTAGGCCACCCAAATGTCCGGAATTCAGGAATCAATTTGTATGTGCCTATCTCATTTCAAGTTCTCTCTTTCTTCTTGGGTGGAGCCCTTTGAGGTTCCAACCTGAAAAAGGGGGTGGTTTTCCAGGTTTCCAGATCTTTACAGATGCTGGAGTTTGATTTTTGTCTCCCACCTCCAAAGGCTACCTTAAGCTCAGCTCATGACCTTATTAGCTGTTTTCAGATTGACTTTTTTCATATTTTCTCAGGCAAAAGTAACCCCACATGTTGGATTTTTCTCTTTGCTTTCCTGATCTCTGCCCAGTAATTACTTATTGTTTTGTTAGCATGTTTATACTTTTAATATTTTATACTGTTGCTTTTTCAGTGGCCTTCCACAGGATGACTGGCTCAAGTTACCTAGTCTAGCATCATGAGATGCAGAATACTCTATCCTTTACACTATAATCAAAGAGAGGGTTCTTAAACATAATATTCTACTTTTCCTCTAAACTTATTTTGTATTTTAATGTCCAAATCTCAATAACTCAAACCATGTCCTTTTTTACTACATTATGAAATCATTTATTTAATCTTATTTGTTCATAGGAAATGCTTGGTCCACAAATCCATCTTTATTGTCAACCCACCTCAGTCAGGCATCCGGCTCTGAACACTGTCCATTCTTTTCACAGATCCTCGCTTACTCTGCTCTAGATCACTTCCTGCCACCTTGAGCTGCTGCGATCTTTTCCTTAGCTCAGACATTTAATTCCCACAAGGATGGCCTAGACCAGAACTTGGTTGGGGGGATAACAGTATGGAAATACCTACAGATAATCTAAAATTGGATACTAGATGTGGCTTTTTCCAGCGCTTTTCATGGGGGTCTTTCCACAGTCAAGAAAGAAATATTTCTTCTGAGGCAACATAATGTGCTGTGTTGCGACTCTTCCCACTGAAGACATCAGTTTATGTTGTCACAAAGAGCAGTTTAGCTTCTTCTTGTTTATTTCATTGGGCTTTAGGTAAAAGTTTACAGAGGAAATTAGTTTGTCACACAATAATTTATACACAAATTGTTTTGTGACGTTGATTGTAATTCCCACAATGTGTCAGCACTCTCCTCTTCTCCACCCCAGATTCCCTGTTTCCATTCTTCCAGTTTTCCTGTCCCTGCCTTCTCGTCTTTGCTTTTGGGTAGATGTTGCCCATTTGGCATCATGTACTTGAATGAACTAAGAAGCACATTCCTCAAGTGTGTTATTGCTTGTTTTACAGCCCTGTCTAATCTTTTGGCTGAAGGGCGAACTTCAGAAGTGACTTCTGTTCTGAGTTAAAAGGCATTCCAGAAGCCATAGTTTTGGGGCTTCCTCCAGCCTCTGTCAGACCACTTCGCCTGGCATTTTTTTTTTTTTTTTTGGTGAATTTGATTTTTGTTCTAGAATTTTCTCTCACTCGGTCCAGGACCCTCTATTGTGATTCCCGTCAGAGCAGTCAGTGGTGGTAGCTGGGCACCATCTAGTTGTTCTGGGCTCAGGCTGGTGGAGGCTGTGGTTCACGTGGTCCGTTAATCCTTTGGATTAGTCCCTTGCATCTTTGGTTTCCTTCATTCTCCTTTGCTCCAGATGGGGTGAGACCAATAGATGTCTCTTAGATCACTGCTCACAACCTTTTAAGACCCCAGATGCTACTCACCAACGTCAAATGAGGAACATTTTCTTTATGAACTATGTTATGACAACTGACCCAAGACCATGGTCTCCAGCCCTCAGTGCCAGTAACTCAGTTCCTCAAGGTGTTTGGATGTGTCTATAAGGCGTCTATGACTTTGCCTTAGTCAGGTAGTGCTGACTTCCCCAATATTGTGTACTGTCTCCCCATTCACCAAAGTTAAAACTTACCTACTATCTCCTTAGTGATTTCCCCTCCCCATCTCTCCCTTCCCTCTTAACTATCAATGATTGTTTCTTTCTGTGTGTAAATTTTTTCTTGAGTTTTTATAATAGTGGTCTCATATAGTATTTGTCCTTTTGTGATTGACTTATTTCACTCAGCATAATGCCCTCCAGATTCATCCATGTTGTAAGGTGTTTTGCAGATTCATCATTATTCTCCATTGTTGTATAATATTCCATTGCCAGTAAATCTCATAATTTGTTTATCCATCCATCTGTTAATGTGCACTTAGGTTGTTTCCATCTTTTCGCTATTGTGAATAATGCTGTAATGAACATGGGTATGCATATGCCTATTCGTGTGATGGCTCTTATTTCTCTAGGGTATATTCCTAGAAGTGGGATTGTTGGATCGTGTGGTATTTCTGTTTCTAGCTATTGAAAGAAGCATCATATCTTTTTCCATAGTGGCTGTACCATTTTACATTCCACTAGAAGTGCATAAGAGTTCCAATCTTCCTGTAACTTCTCCAACATTTGTTATTTTCTTCCTCTTTTTTTTTTTTTTTTTTATTGATTTGTACCGGTAATATAGAGGTGAGATGGTATCTCCTTGTAGTTTTGATTCGGATTTCTCATGATCATGAACATTTGTTCATGTGTCTGTTAGCTGCCTGAATGTCTTTTTTGGTGAAGTGTCTGTTCATATCCTTTGCCCATTTTTTAACTGAATTATTTGTCTTTTTGTTCTTGAGGTGTTGAAGTATCTTATAGGTTTTAGAGACAGGATCCTTGTGGGACACGTCATAGTCAAAAATTTTTCCCCAGGAGGTGGGGCCAAGACGGCGGAATAGACAGATGCTTCCGGCTAGCCCTCTTATAACAAAGACCCAAAAAAAAAAACAAGTGAAATGAGTATATTTATGACAAGCTAGGAGCCCTGAACATCAAAGGCAAGGTTAGAAAATGAACTGAGGGGCAGGGGGAGAAAGAGATTGTTCAGAAGCAGAGCGGAGTTACCAGACCTGAATCGCTGGGAGCCCTCAGGCACCATTCCATGGAGTGGCTGCAGCAGGCTGCTACTAGCATTCAGCTGCAGTTTCCTCAGGGAGAAGCAGCCAGCCACACAGCCTACTCACACCTCCAGAACCAAAGAAGAATTGTGCTATTGGCAAAAGCGAAGTACTTGCATATATTTTACCGTGCCCTCCTGCTCCCAAGTCAGCTTCAGCAGCTGATTTCTCTGGGCCTGAGATAGGCCCTGTTGAGCACATACAGCCACCCTCCCAGCCTTGGAGAAGGATTAAATCTGCAACGGGGGGAGAAGATAATTTGCCAGCTCCACTAATTGGGGGAGCTCAGGATAGAAGCGGCTCCTGTCTAGGCATAAATGGTCCGTAGACTTTGAGTACCTTTCCCCTCTGCATGGACCTGTGTGGGCCTATTTCAGGAGAATAGGCCCTTGTTGGCAGACTTCAACCATTTCAGCTGTGCAGTGGAGAGGTGGGTGTTTGATGTTTGACATTATTTTGCCTATTAAACAGGGTCCTCACTTACCAACATCAGAGACCTAAGGACAGGTGGTTCCACTCAGGTCACCCAGCCACCCATGACAGGGATCCAAGGATAACTGGTACCTCCCAGAGTTTACAACCAAAAACGTTGGGTGCCCATGGTCCATCTGCAGAACCCACCCAGCTGCACACTCTAGAGAACAGAGATGTGCTTTCCTCAGAGACACTCAGGGGTTGGTTCTCAGCACCCTGCCTTGTTTAGAGCGTGACCCCTGTTGCAGTCAGATACTGGTATATACGCCAGTCACCTGTGCCCCTCTAAGACTGTAGGACAGAGCCTGTACCACACACTTGATGATCAGCTACCTGGACACCTGAGCTGAATTCATACAAGAAAAGTGAATGGACTCCTAAAGACTGATACACCAGATAACAGCTCTAGCCATCTGGGGACAGAATGTTAGAGCTCCAAAGGTGAAAATAATCAAGCTAGCTCACTCAATCAACCCATGTGGGCGTATCAAAATAAAACAAAGTAAGAAGCTATGACACAGTCAGCAAATATAAAATAATACAATAACTTATGCATGGCTCAGAGACAATGGTAAATATCAAGTCACATAACGAAACAGAGCATGATTGCCTCAACAAGCTCTCAAAACAAAGAATCAAGGGATCTTCTAGATGAAAGTGCCTTCCGGGAATTACCAGAGGCAGAGTACAAAAGATTAATATACAGAACCCTTCAAGACATCAGGAAGGAAATCAGGAAATACGCAGAACAAGCCAAGGAACATATAGATGAAGCAGATGAACAAATTAAAAAGATTATTCAGAAACATAATGAGAAATTTAATAAACTGGAAAAATCCATAGACAGACAGCAATCACAAATTCAGAAGATTAACAATAAAATTACAGAAATAGACTACTCAGCAGAAAGTTAGAGGAGCAGAATTGAACAAGTGGAAGACACAATTTCTGAACTTGAAGATAAAGCACTTGGCACCAATGTATTAGAAGAAAAATCAGATAAAAGAATTTTAAAAAATAAAGAAACATTAAGGATCGTGTGGGACTCTATCAAGAGAAATAACCTGAGTGATTGGAGTACCAGAACAGGGAGGGATAACAGAAAATACGGAGAGAATTGTTGAAGATTTGTTTGCAGAAAACTTCCCTGATATCGTGAAAGACGAGAAGTTACCTCTCCAAGATGCTCATCGAACTCCACATAAGGTAGATTTTAAAAGAAAGTCACCAAGACATATTAAACACATCAAAATTGCCAAAACCAAAGATAAAGAGAGAATTTTAAGAACAGATAGGGATAAATGAAAAGTCACCTACAAAGGAGAGCCAATAAGGATAAGCTCAGGCCACTCGGCAGAAACCATGTAGGCAAGATGGCAATGGGATGAGTTATAAAAAATTGAAGGAAAAAAAATTGCCAGCCAAGAATCATGTATCCAGCAAAACCATCTCTCAAACATGAAGGTGAAATGAGGCCATTGCCAGATAAACAGAAGCCTAGGGAACTTGTAAAAACCAAACCAAAACTACAAGAAATACTAAAAGGAGTTCTTTGGTTAGAAAATCAATAATATCAGGTAACAACCCAAGACTAGAACACTGGGCAGAGCAAGCAGAAGTCAACCCAGACAGGGAAATCACAAAATAAATCAAGATAAAAAAACACTCAAGATAAAAAAAAAAAAAAAAAAAAAAACTATTATGTAAAAGAAGACTACATTAAAACAAGAAAGAGGGATTAAGAAATGTAGTCAGGGGGCAAGATAGCTGACTAGGCAGACGCTACCTCGGATCCCTCTTGCCACAAAGACTCGGAAAAACAAGTGAATCGATCACATACATGACAATCTACGAACCCTGACCATCAAACACAGATCTAAAGAGTTGACCTGAGTGACAGGTGAGTGAAAAGCTGCACCCTGAACCAGTGACCGCTTCTGGAACCTGCGACCCACCCCACAGCCTTGAGTCCCCGCATTTCCCTGGTGCCGAGTGGCAGGGCTGATTGCGGCTTGCTGAGGCGGGGCAGGCACAGGACACAGCCCTAACCCCTAGCCCCCTGGGGTAACCTCCACAGAGACTCAGCCAGCTCAAGCAGGCTGCACACTGACGGGGCTAAGGAGGGAATGAAAAACCACTGGGAAGCAGCGACTGTTTTCGGAGCCTGGAGCCAGCATCCCAGGCAGAAAACCTTGGTGCTGGGCTTTGGACTGGGTGCAGGGGAGCTGAGCATGGCATCCTGAGACAGCGCAAATGGGGGTGCAGCCCTAGCCCCCTGAAGTGACCCCGGGGGAAGCCCAGCCAGTGCACGCAGGCAGCGCAGCAATGTGGATGACAGGAGGAGAAGTCACTGGGAGGCAGCGACTGATTTTGGAGCCGGGAGTGCAGCATCCCAGCTGGGAAACCTTGGCTATGGGCTTTGGACTGGGAACAGAGGAACTGACCACAGCTTCTGAGACAGCACAAGCACAGGACGTGGGCCTGACCCTCGGGGGCAATCTCTACCCAGCCAGCGCACACAGTCAACACGCCCCTCAGGAATCTCAGATAAAACAGTCATCCCAAGCAAGATAAGTAACTTTGTCTATATTCCTGGGTGTACTCTCTCCTATCTATCTGATCCCTCCGCTCCCCTTCCCAGGCGGCTTCATTAACATTGGATTTTCCTGGGCCAGAAAGTCAAGTGCTCGGCGGGTTTTTTTTTTTCTTTGTTTGTTTGTTTTGTCTTTTCCTAACCCATTCTCCTGGCCTGAGAGAAGTAGCTACAAAAAAACCAGGGACCAAGAATCCTTCCCTGACTTCCCAAAATTGGACTAAAAATACAGAACCAGCTCCAGCCAAGCATTTGCGATCCACAGTCTTGGGCTTTCATCCCTACAGGGAACAAGGTGGCTATTATAATGCAAAGGCAATTCTGATAGTGATCCGACTGTAATTGTTTTAGCAGATTACTGGAAAGACAAGTTTCCCAGGTCTGATATCTCTGCATATTCAACAGAGCCCTCACTGAACCATAATGGGGAACTGAGGGCTGAAGCTCCACCCAAACCACCTAACCTCCTGCCATAGGGGTCTGAGGATAGTGATATCTACCAATCTGTAGAGGTACATGCATTGGGTGCCTAAGGTACAGCTGCAGAGCCCACCCACCAAACTGCTTTAGGAATAGAGACACACCTACCTCACTGGCACTTGGGGGAAGCCTGTCAGCATCCTGCCCCCCCCAGAAGGTGACCCCCTGTGGCTACTAGAATCTGGTGTACACAACTATCACCACTACTCCTCTAAGGGAATAGGTGACAGTCTACCCCACATACCTGGAGACCCAAAATCAGATTCTACTCAAGAATAGTGAATGGACTCTTAGGCTTATATTTCTGGTCATGGCCCAAACCAGCTGGTAAGAGGACATAAGTGATTCAAAGCCTATGACAATCAAGACAGCGCAATCTAGTAGCCCATCTAGTTATATTGAAAGAAAACAAAACAAGATAAGACTCAGTGAGCAAATATAAAATAAATCATTACAATATCTTGTAGATGGCTGGGAGAAAACAGTCGATATCAAACCACATAAAGAAGCAGACCGTGATTGCTTCTACAACTCCCCAAATTAATGAATAAAAATCTTTCCCAAATGAAGATACAATCCTGGAATTACCAGATGCAGAATATAAAAAACTAATTCACAGAATGCTTCAAGACATCAGGGATGACCTCAAAAATGAAATAAGGCAATCTACAGAAAAAGCCAAGGAACACACTGATAAAGCAGTTGAAGAAATCAAAAAGATTATTCAAGAACATAGTGGAAAAATTAATAAGCTACAAGAATCCATAGAGAGAAAGCATTCAGAAATCCAAAAGATTAACAGTTAAATTACAGAATTAGACAACTCAGTAGGAAGTCAGAGGAGCAGAACAGAGCAACTGGAATGCAGAGTGCGGGAGTTAGAGGATAAAGCAATTGACACCAATATAGCTGAAGAAAAATCAGATAAAAGAATTTAAAAACATGAAGAAACCCTTAGAATCATGTGGGACTCTATCAAGAAGAATAACTTGCATGTGATTGGAGTTCCATAAAAAGGAGGGATGACAGAAAATACAGAGAGAATAGTTGAAGATCTGTTGGCAGAAAACTTCCCTGACATCATGAAAGACGAAAGGATATCTATCCAAGATGCTCATCGAACCCCATATAAGATTGATCCAAAAAGAAAATCACCAAGACATATTATCATCAAACTTGCCAAAACCAAAGATAAAGAGAAAATTTTAAAAGCAGCCAGGGAGAAAAGAAAGGTCTCCTACAAAGGAGAATCAATAAGAATAAGTTCAGACTACTCAGCAGAAACCATGCAGGCAAGAAGGCAATGGGATGACATATATAGAGTACTGAAGGAGAAAAACTGCCAGCCAATGATCATTTATCCAGCAAAACTCTCTCTCAAATGTGAAGGCAACATTAAAACATTTACAGATAAACACAAGCTTAGAGAATTTGCAAAAACCAAACCAAAGCTACAAGAAATACTAAAGGAAATTGGTCAGAAAAAACAAATTAAGATTAATTTTAAAAAGGAAAAAATGCTCAAAACAGGGAATCATTGAAGTCATTATGTAAAAGATCACAATTATCAAAAAGAGGGACTAAATACAGGAGGCATAGAACTGCCCTATGGAAAGGAAAACGAGGCAATATAGGACGATACAAGTTAGGTTTTCACTTGGAAAAATAGGGGCAAATATTAAGGTAACCACAAAGAGGTATAACAATTCCATAACTCAAAATAAAAACCAAGAAAAACATAACGACTCAGCAAACATAAATTCGACTACTATGAAAATGAGGAACACACAATTTACAAAGAAAAACGTCTCAGCACAAAAAAGTAAGTGAAAAAATGAAATTGTCAACAACACACACAAAAAGGCATCAAAATGACCGCACTAAACACATTCTTATCTATAATTACACTGAATGTAAATGGACTCGATGCACCAAAAAAGACAAAGAGAGTCTCAGACTTGATAAAGAAACACGATCTGTCTCTATGCTGCCTACAAGAGACACACCTTAGACTTAGAGACACAAACAAACTAAAACTCAAAGGATGGAAAAAAATATATCAAGCAAACAACAAGCGAAAAAGAGCAGGAGTACCAACATTAATTTCTGACAAAATAGACTTCAAAGTTAAATCCACCACAAAGGATGAAGAAGGACACTACATAATGATTAAAGGGACAATTGACCAGGAAGATATAACCATATTAAATATTTATGCACCCAATGACAGGGCTGCAAGATACATAAAACAAACTTTAACAGAACTGAAAAGTGAGATAGACACCTCCACAGTTATAGTAGGAGACTTCAACACACCACTTTCGGAGAAGGACAGGACATCCAGTAAGGAGCTCAATAGAGACACGGAAGACCTGATTGCTACAATCAACCAGCTTGACCTCATAGACCTATACAGAACACTCCACCCAACGGCTGCAAAATATACTTTTTTTTCTAGTGCACGTGGAACATCCTCTAGAATAGACCACATATTAGGTCATAAAACAAACCTTTGCAGAATCCAAAACATTGAAATATTACAAAGCATCTTCTCAGACCACAAGGCCATAAAAGTGGAAATCAGTAACAGAAAAATCAGGGAAAAGACACCAAATTCTTGGAAACTGAACAATACCCTGCTCAAAACAGACTGGGTTAGAGAAGACATTAAGGAGGGAATAAAGAAATGCATAGAATGCAAGGAGAATGAAAATACTTCCTATCAAAACCTCTGGGACACAACAAAGGCAGTGCTCAGAGGTCAATTTATATCGATAAATGCACACATACAAAAAGAAGAAAGAGCCAAAATCAAAGAACTATCCCTAAACCTTAAAAAAAAAGAAAGCGAGCAACAAAAGAATCCATGAGGCACCAGGAGAAAACAAATAATAAAAATTAGAGCTGAACTAAATGAAATAGAGAACAGAAAAACAATTGAAAGAATTAACAAAGTGAAAAGCTGGTTCTCTGAAAAATTAACAAAATTATAAACCATTGGCCAGACTGACTAAAGAAATACAGGAAAGGAAACAAATAACCCGAATAAGAGACGAAATGGGCCACGTCACAACAGACCCAACTGAAATTAAAAGAATCATATCACATTATTATGAAAAATTGTACTCTAACAAATTTGCAAATCTTGAAGAAATGGATGAATTCCTAGAAAAACACTACCTACCTAAACTAACACAATCAGAAGTAGAACAACTAAATAGACCCATAACAAAAAAAGAGATTGAAACTGTAATCAAAAAACTCCCAACAAAAAAAAAAGCCCTGGCCCGGATGGCTTCACTGCAGAGTTCTACCAAACTTTCAGAGAAGAGTTAACATCACTACTACTAGAGCTATTTCAAAGCATAGAAAATGATGGAATACTGCCTAACTCATTCTATGAAGCCACCATATCCCTGATACCAAAACTAGGAAAGACACCACAAAAAAAGAAAATTACAGACCTATAGCCCTCATGAATAGCCCTCATGAATATAGATGCAAAAATCCTCAACAAAATTCGAACCAATAGAATTCAACAACATGTCAAAAAGATAATCCACCATGACCAAGTGGGATTTACACCAGGTATGCAAGGTTGTTTTAATATTAGAAATACCATTAATGTAATCCACCATATAAATAAAACAAAAGACAAAAACCACATGATCTTATCTATTGATGCAGAAAAGGCATTTGACAAAGTCCAACACCCATTCATGATAAAAGCTCTCAGCAAAATAGGAATTGAAGGAAAATTCCTCAACATAATAAAGGGCATCTATACAAAGCCAACAGCCAACATCACTCTAAATGGAGAGAGCCTGAAAGTATTTCCCTTGAAAACAGGAACCAGACAAGGATGCCCTTTATCACTGCTCTTATTCAACATTGTGCTAGAGGTCCTAGCCAGAGCAATTAGGCTAGACAAAGAAATAAAGGGCATCCGGATTGGCAAGGAAGAAGTATAATTATCTCTATTTGCAGATGACATGATCTTTTACACAGAAAACCCTAAGGAATCCTCCAGAAAACTACTGAAACTAATAGAAGATTTCGGCAGAGTCTCAGGTTACAGGATAAATAAACAAAAATCACTTGGATTCCTCTACATCAACAAAAAGAACATCAAAGAGGAAATCACCAAATCAATACAATTCACAGTAGCCCCCAAGAAGATAAAATACTTAGGAATAAATCTTACCAAAGATGTAAAAGACCTATACAAAGAAAACTACAAAGTACTAGTGCAAGAAACTAAAAGGGACCTACATAAGTGGAAAAACATACCTTGCTCATGGATAGGAAGACTTAAAAAAACATACCTTGCTCATGGATAGGAAGACTTAACATAGTAAAAATGTCTATTCTACCAAAAGCCATCTATACATACAATGCACTTCCGATCCAAATTCCAATGACATTTTTTAATCTGATGGAGAAACAAATCACCAACTTCATATGGAAGGGAAAGAAGCCCTGGTTAAGTAAAGCATTACTGAAAAAGAAGAAGAAAGTGGGAGGCCTCACTCTACCTGATTTTAGAACACATTATACAGCCACAGTAGTCAAAACAGCCTGGTACTGGTACAACAACAGGCACATAGACCAATGGAACAGAATTGAGAACCCAGATATAAATCCATCCAGATGTAAATCCATCCACATATGAGCAGCTGAGATTTGACAAAGGCCCAGTGTCAGTTAATTGGGGAAAAGATAGTCTTTTTAACAAATGGTGCTGGCATAACTGGATATCCATTTGCAAAAAAATGAAACAGGACCCATACCTCACACCATGCACAAAAACTAAAGCCAAGTGGATCAAAGATGATTCTGTTAAAACTCAACCACAAAAGGACAAACAACCCAATCAAAAAGTGGGCAAAGGATATGAACACACACTTCACTAAAGAAGATATTCAGGCGGCTAACAGACACATGAGAAAATGTCCTCGATCATTAGCCATTAGAAAAATGCAAATTAAAACTACGATGAGATTCCATCTCACTCCAACAAGGCTGGCATTAATCCAAAAAACACAAAATAATAAATGTTGGCTCGGCTGCAGAGATTGGAACTCTTATACACTGCTGGTGGGAATGTAAAATGGTACAATCACTTTGGAAATCTATCTGGCGTTTTCTTAAAAAGTTAGAAATAGAACTACCATACAACCCAGAAATCCCACTCCTCAGAATATACCCTAGAGAAATAAGAGCCTTTACACGAACAGATATATGCACACCCATGTTTATTGCAGCTCTGTTTACAATAGCAAAAACATGGAATCAACCAAGGTGGCCATCAATAGATGAATGCTTAAATAAATTATGGTACATTCACACAATGGAATACTAGGCATTGATAAAGAACAGTGACGAATCTGTGAAACATTTCATAACATGGAGGAACCTGGAAGGCATTATGCTGAGTGAAATTAGTCAGAGGCAAAAGGACAAATATTGTATAAGACCACTATTATAAGTTCTTGAGAAATAGTATAAACTGAGACGAACACATTCTTTTGTGGTTACGAGAGGGGGGAGGGAGGGAGGGTGGGAAAGGGTTATTTACTGATTAGTTAGTAGATAAGAACTACTTTAGGTGAAGGAAAGGACAATACTCAATACGGGGAAGGTCAGCTCAATTGGACTGGACCAAATCAAAGAAGTTTCTGGGATAAACTGAATGCTTCAAAGGTCAGCAGAGCAAGGGCAGGGGTTTGGGAACTATGGCTTCAGGGGACTTCTAAGCCAACTGGCATAATAAACTCTATTATGAAAACATCCCGCATCCCGCTTTGAAGTGTGGTGTCTGGGGCCTTAAATGCTAACAAGAGGCCATCTAAGATGCATCAATTGGTGTCAACCCATCTGGATCAAAGGAGGATGAAGAACACCAAGGTCACACGATAACTATGAGCCCGAGACAGAAAGGGCCACATGAACCAGAGACTTACATCATCCTGAGACCAGAAGAACTAGGTGGTGCCCAGCCACAACCGATGACTGGCCTGACAGGAAACACAACAGAGAACTCCTGAGGGAGCAGGAGAACAGTGGGATGCAGACGCCAAATTCTCATAAGAAGACCAGACTTAATGGTCTGACTAAGACTAGAAGAATCCCGGCGGTCATGGTCCCCAAACCTTCTGTTGGCCCAGGACAGGAACCATTCCCGAAGACTACTCATCAGGCATGGAAGGGACTGGACAATGGGCTGGAGAGAGATGCTGATCAAGAGTGAGCTGCTTGTATCAGGTGGACACTTGAGACTGTATTGGCATCTCCTGTCTGGAGGGGAGATGGGAGGGTAGAGAGGGTTAGAAACTGGCAAAACGGTCACGAAAGGAGAGACTGGAAGAAGGGAGCAGGCTGACTCATTAGGTGGAGAGTAAATGGGAGTATGTAGTAAGGTGTATATAAGCTTATATGTGACAGACTGACTTGATTTGTAATCTTTTACTTAAAGCACAATAAAAATTATTAAAAAAAAAAAGAAATGTAGTCATAGATCTTCCATATGGAGAGGAAGACAAGGGGATACAAAGAAATAGAAGTTAGGTTTAAATTAGAAAAATAGGGGTAAATAATAAGGTAACCACAAAGCAGACTAACTATCCTACACATTAAAATACTAGAAAAAAATAGAGACTCAGTGGAAACAAAATCAACAACAACGAATATGAGGAAAGGACAATATTTAAAGATAATCTGCTCAGCACATAAAACTAAATGGGTCAAAGAAACTGTCAGCAACGCCCAAAAAAAGACATCAAAATGATAGCACTAAACTCATACCTATCCATAATTATGCTGAAGGTGAATGGACTAAATACACCAATAAAGAGGCAGAGAGTGGCAGAACGGATTAAAAAACATGATCTATCTATATGCTGCCTACAAGAGACACACCTTACACTTAGAGACACAAACAAACTAAAACTCAAAGAATGGAAAAAAGTATATCAAGCCAACAACAATCAAAAAAAGAGCAGGAATGGCAATCTGAATTTCTGAAAAAATAGACTTTAAAGTTAAATCCATCATAAAGGATAAGGAAGGACACTATATAATGATTAAGGAGACAATATACCAAGAAGATATAACCATATTAAATATTTATGCAGCTAGTGACAGGGTTGCAAGACACATAAAAGAAACTCTATTGGCATTGAAAAGTGAGATAGACAGCTCCACAATAACAGTAGGAGACTTCAACATACCACTTTCGGTGAAGGACAGGACATCCAGAAAGAAGTTCAATAAAGACATGGAAGATCTAAATGCCACAATCAACCAACTTGACCTCATAGACATACACAGAACAGCAACCACGTATACTTTCTTTTCTAGTACACATGTGACATTCCCTAGAATAGACCACATATTAGGTCATAAAGCAAGCCTTAGCATCTTCTCTGACCATAGGCCATAAAAGTAGAAATCCATAATAGAAAAAGCAGGGAAGAGAAATCAAACGCTTGGACCTGAACAATACCCAGCTCAAAAAAGACTAGATTATAAAAGACATTAAGGATGGAATAAAGAAATTCACAGAATCTAATGAGAATGAAAACACTTCCTATTAAAACCTTTGGGACACAGAGAAAGCAGTGCTCAGAGGTCAATTTATATGAATAAATGCACACATGCAAAAAGAAGAAAGGGCCCAAATCAAAGAATTACCGCTACACCCTGAACGAATAGAAAATCAGCAAAAAAAAGAAACCCTCAGACACCAGAAGAAAACAAATAATAAAAATAAGTGCAGAACTAAATGAAATAGAAAACAGAAAAACAATTGAAAGAATTAACAAGACCAAAAGCTGGTTCTTTGAAAAAATCAACAAAATTGATAAACCATTGGCCAATCTGACAAAAGAAAACCAGGAGGGAAGCAAATAACCCGACTAAGAAATGAGATGGGGGATATTACAACAGACTCAACTGAAATTAAAAGAATTATATCAGATTACTATGAAAAATATCCTCTAACAAATTTGAAAACCTAGAAAATGGATGAATTCCTAGAAACACACTACCCACTTAAACTAACACAAACAGAGGCAGAACAACTAAATAGACCCATAACAAAAGAAGAGACTGAAAAGGTCATCAAAAAACTTCCAACAAAATAAAGCCCTGGCCTGGTCGGCTGCACTGCAGAGTTCTACCAAACTCTCAGAGAATAGTTAACACCACTCCTACTAAAGGTATTTCAGAGCATAGAAATGGACGGAATACTCCCAAACTCATTCTATGAAGCCACCATATACCCAATGCCAAAACCAGGTAAAGACACCACAAAAAAAGAAAATTACAGACCTATATCCCTCACGAACTTAGATGCAAAAATCCTCAACAAAATTCTGGCCAATAGAATTCAACAACATATTAAACAAATAATTCACCATGACCAAGTGGGAGTCATACCAGGTATGCAGGGATGGTTCAACATCAGAAAAACAATTAATGTAATCCATCATATAAATAAAACAAAAGACAAGAATCACATGATTTTATCAATTGATGCAGAAAAAGCATTCGACAAAGTTCAACACTCATTCATGATAAAAAAAAAAAAAACTCTCAGCAAAATAGGAATAGAAGGAAAATTTCTCAACATAATAAAGGACATTTACACAAAACCAACAGCCAACATCACCCTAAATGGAGAGAGCCTGAAAGCATTCCCACTGAGATCAGGAACCAGACAAGGATGCCTTTTATTGCCACTCTCATTCAACATTGTGCTGGAGGTCCTAGCCAGAGCAATTAGGCTAGATAAAGAAGTAAAGGGCATCCATATTGGCAAGGAAGAAGTAAAAGTATCTCTATTTGCAGATGACATGATCTTATACACAGAAAACCCTAAGGAATCCTCAAGAAAACTACTGAAACTCATAGAAGAGCTCAGCAGAGTATCGGGATACAAGATAAACGTACAAAAATCAGTTGGATTCCTCTACACCAAGAAAAAGAACATTGAGGAGGAAATTACCAAATCAATACCATTTACAGTAGCCCCCAAGAAGATAAAATATTTAGGAATAAATCTTACCATAGTTGTAAAAGACTTATATAAAGAAAGCTACAAAACACTCCTGCAAGAAACCGAAAGAGACCTACATAACTGGAAAAACATACCTTGCTTATGGATAGGAAGACTTAACACTATAAAAATGTCTATTCTACCAAAAGCGATCTATAGATTTAATGCAATTCCGATCCAAATTCCAATTAAATTTTTTAATGAGGTAGAGAAACAAATCACCAATTTCATAAGGAAGAGAAAGAGGCCCTGGATAAGTAAAGCATTACTGAAAAAGAAGAACAAAGTGGGAGGCCTTACTCTACCCGATTTTAGAAACTATTATACTGCCGCAGTAGTCAAAACAGCCTGGTACTGGTTCAACAACAGATACATAGACCAATGGAACAGAATTGAAAATCCAGACATAAATCCAGCCACATATGAGCAGTTGATATTTGACAAAGGCCCCAAAAGAGTTAAATGGGGAAAAGATAGTCTTTTTAAGAAACGGTGCTGGCATAACTGGATATCCATCTGCAAAAAAGTGAAACTAGACCCACACCTCACACCAGGCACAAAAATGGACTCAAAATGGATCAAAGACCTAAATATAAAATCTAAAACGATAAAGATCATGGAAGAAAAAATAGGGGCAATGTTAGGAGCTCCAATACATGGCATCAACAGTATACAAAACATTTACTAACAATGCAGAAGAAAAAGTAGATAACTGGGAGCTCCCAAAAATCAAACACTTACGCTCAGTCACTATGAGTCGGAATCGACTAGATGGCACTGGGTTTTTTGCTTTTTTATGCTCATCCAAAGACTTCACCAAAAGAGTAAAAAGATTACCTTCACACTGGAAAAAGTTTTTAGCTATGACATTTCTGATCAGTGCCTGATCTCTAAAATCTACATGACACTGGAAAAACTCAACCACAAAAAGACAACCCAATTAAAAAATGGGCAAATGATATGAACAGACACGTCACCAAAGAAGACATTCAGGTAGCTAACAGATACATGAGGAAATGCTCGTGATCATTAGCCATTAGAGAAATGCAGATCAAAACTACAATGAGATTCCATCTCACTCCAACAAGGCCGGCATTAATCCAAAAAACACAAAATAATAAATGTTGGACAGGTTGTGGAGAGAGTGGAACACTTCTACACTGCTGGTGGGAATGTAAAATGGTACATACAACCACTTTGGAAATCGATTTGGTGCTTCCTTAAAAAGCTAGAAATAGAACTACCATACTGTTTGTTAAATAGACTGTCTTTTCATGGGTTTTTTTTTTTTTCCTTATTTAATGGACTTTGGCCCTTTGTGAAGTATCAGCTGCCTGTAGGTGGATGGATTTACATCTGGGTTCTCAATTCTATTCCATTAATCCATGTGTCTGCATTGTACCAGTACCAGGCTGTTTTGACTACTGTGGCTGTATAGTAGATTCTAAGATCTTCTTCAATATTGCTTTACTTATTCGGGGCATCTTCCCTTTTCACATAAAGTAGGTGATTAATTTCTCCCTCTCATTAAAGAATGCTGTTGGAATTCAGATCAGGATTGCATTATATTTGTAGATAATTTTGGATAGAATTGGCATTTTCACAATGTTGAGTCTTCGTATTCATAAGCATGGTATGTTTTCCCATAGGCTTCTTTTGATTTCTTGCAGTAGTGTTTTGTAGTTTTCTTTGTATAAGTCTTTTATGTCCCTAGTCAGATTTATTCCAAAGTATTTTATTTTTTTAAGGGCTATTATAAATAGCCAAAAGAATGAGGGAGACTGTCTTGGAAGAAGTACAACCAGAATGCTCCTTAGAAGCAAGGATGGCGAGACTATGTCTCACATACTTTGGACATGTTGACAGGAGGGATCAGTCCCTGGAGAAGGACATCATGCTTTTCAGAGAGTCAGTGAAAAAGAGGAAGACCCTCAAAGAGATGGATTGACACAGTGACTGCAACAGTGGGCTCAAGCATAACGATTGTGAGGATGGCACAGGACCAGGCAGTGTTTCATTTTGTTGTATACAGGGTCACTATGAGTCAGAACTGACTCGATGGCACCTAACAACAACAAATTATAAATAGTATTGTTTTCTTGATTTCCTTTTCCATGTTCTCTTTGCTGGTGTATAGGAATCTAACTGATTTTTGTATATTGATCTTATACCCTGCTACTCAGCTGAAACTTCCTGTTGCTTCCAGTAGTTATCTTGTTCAGCCCTGGTGGCATAGTGGTTAAGAGCTCCAGGGCTAAGCAAAAGGTTGGCAGTTGAAATCCACCAGCCGCTCCTTGGAAACCTACGGGGCAGTTCTACTCCATCCTGTAGGGTCACTATGTGTTAGAACCAACTCAAAGACACCTAACAACAACAACAGTCATCTCGTGTAATCTCTGAGCTTCTCTGTGTATACTATCGTCTCATCAGTGAATAGAGATAGTAGTAAAATGTAAAAAAGTAGGAAAAAGTAAATCTTCCTTTCCAATTTGGATCCTCTTTATTTCTTTTTCTTGCCTTAATTCTCCAGCTAGGACTTCCAGCACAATGTTGAATAGGAGCATCTTTGTCTTGTTCCAGTTCTCAAGGGGGAATACTTTCAGCCTCTCTCCACTGACAGTGATCTTGCCTATTTGTTTTGTAAAGATGCCCTTTATTATGTTGAGGAATTTCTCTTCTATACCTATTTTATTGAAAATTTTTATCAGGAATGAGTGTTGGACTTTACCAAATGCCTTTTCTGCATCAATTGAGATGATCATGTGAGTCTTTTCTTTTTTTTCTGTATGTGGTACATTACATTGACTGATTTTCTAATGTTGAACCATCCTTGCATACCTGGTATGAATACCACACGATTGTGGTGTATTATATTTTGATATGATGCTGAATTCTATTGGCTAGAATTATGAGAATTTTTGCATTTACATTCATGAAGGATATGTGTCTGTAATTTTCTTTTTTTGTGTTTTGTTTTTTTTTTTGCCTGGCATTAGTATTAGGGTTATTGTCTTAGTTATCTAGTACTTCTATAATAGAAATACCACAAGTGGATGTCTTTAACAAACAGAAGTTCATTATCTCACCACAGGCTAGTAGGCTAGAAGTCCAAATTTGGGGCGCCAGCTCCAGGGGGAGTTTTGCTCTGTGGCTCCAGGGGAAGATCCCCATCATCAGTCTTCTCCTGGTCTGGGAGCATCTCAGTGCAAGAACCTCAGGTCCAAAGGATGTGCTCTGCTCCCGGTGCTGTTTTCTTTGTGATAGGAGGTCCCCAACTCTCTGTTCACTTCCCTTTCCTTTTATCTCTTATATGATAAAAAGTGGTGCAGGCCACAGCCCAGGGAAACTCCCTTTCAATTGGATCAGGGATGTGACATGAGCAAGGGTGTTACATCCCACCCTAGTCCTCTTTAACGTAATCTAATCTTGCCTCATTAACCGCAGAGATTAGGATTTACAACAACAGGAAATTATATCAATCACAAAATGGGGGACAACAACTCAATACTGGGAATCATGGCCTAATGAAGTTAACACATACTTTGAGGGGGCACAATTCAATACATGAGAGTTATGCTGGCTTTGTAGAATGCATTTGAAAGTATTCTTTCATTTTCTATGCTCTAAAATAGAGTAGTACTGGTGTGAGCTCCTCTCTGAATGTTTGGTAGGATTCTCTAGTGAAACTGAGACTGGCAGTATGCCAGCCATGTTGAATAAACAAGGGGCCATGCAAAGAGGCCACACCTGACATCTTCAGTAACATAGAGAGTTAACCCCCAGTGTTTAAGCTTATTAGGCAACATAGAAACCAATCTCTGCTTTTAGAGTATCTCCTTATTTAGGCATACTTCCAGTTCTGACTCAGTTAAAGAAAACAAGAGACTGGGGTCTTCAGTCCAGCTAAAACCGGTCTTGGACCAGTTCATGCCCGCCTCGACTTCGCAGTACCAATTATATTGCCCCTCAGATGACTTATTGACATCAGAGGCTAAAAACCACACCCCATTTATGCCCCAGATGTGGGCAAAATGCCATCTTTGTGGCCCCCCTTTCAGACTAAACAGGCGCAGAAGATGGGACCACTCTGAGAATGCCCTCTCAGGTCAAACCAATCAGCAAGCTGGCCACATCCTGGGGTGTACCTGGAGACCCCAAATTCAATTTACTTTACCCGTATAAACCCCTTGGGCTATTTTTCTGAGAGACACCTTGGCGACTCAAGTTCAGTGTGCTCCTTTACTTGTCCAACTAAACAAAACTACTTTCGTTTCATCTGCTCTGTGTGTCTTCCTAGCCACGCTGAGCAGACCTGAAAGTGTCAGGTTACAAAGTCATCCAGACCAGGGTGTTTTGGGGGTTTTTTTTCTGGGAGGGGGGCAGGCAGGAGGAAGGAGTTTTTGTATTATCTTTTCAATATCTTCTCTTGTTACGAGTCTGTTCAGATTTTCTACCTCAGTTTGTGTCAGGTTAGGTAAGTAGTGCAGTTCTAGAAATTTGTCCATTTCTTCTAGGTTTTCAAATTCTTGGAATACGATTTTTCATAGTATTCTGTTATGATCTTTTTATTTCAGTTGATTCTGTTATGATATCATCTCATTTCTTATTCAAGTTATTTGCTTCCTTTTCTGCTTTCCTTTTGTCAGTTTGGCCAATGGTTTGTCAATTTCGTTGATCTTTTCAAAGAACCAGCTTTTGGTTTTATTGATTCTTTCAATTGTTTTTCTATTCTCTATTTTGCTGCTGTCTTTCTATTTGTTCAAGTTGTAGGGCTAACATTTTGATTTTGGCCATTTCTTCTTTTTTGATGTGTTCGCTGCTATAAATTGACCTCTGAGCACTGCCTTTGCTGTGTCCCAAAGTTTTTGGTAAGATGAGTTTTCATTCTCATTCAATACTAGGAATTTTTTTTATTATTATTCCATCTTGATTTCCAGTGTTACCCAGGGGTTTTTAAGCAAGGTGTTATTCATTTTCCATATATTTGTCAGTTTTCATATATTTGATTTTTATCCCTTAATCTTCCTTTATTGATTTCTGCTTTTATGGCATCGTGATCAGAGAAGATGCTTTGTATTATTTTGATGTTTTGGATTTTACTAGGATTGCTAAAATATGGTCTATTCTGAAGAATGTTCCATGTGCATTGGAAAAGAAAGTACACTTGGCTGCTGTTGGGTGGAGTGTTCTATATATGTCTTTGAAATCATGTTGGTTGATTGTGGCCTTTAGATCTTCTGTATCTTTGCTGAATTTCTTTCTAGATGTTCTGTTCTCTACCAAGAGTGGTGTGCTGAAGTCTCCTGCTATTATTGTGGAACTGTGTATTTCTCTTTTGAGGGCTGTTAGAGAGTTTGTTTTATGTATTTTGGAGCCCTGTCATTGGGTGCATAGATATTTATTAAGGTATGTCTTCTTGGTGGATTGTCCCTTTAATCCTTGTATAATGTCATTCCTTGTCTTTTATGGTGGATTTTGCCTTAAAATCTATTTTATCTGAGATTCATATTGCCATTCCCACTCTTTCTCAGTTGCTGTTTGCTTGATATATTTTTCCATCCTTTCATTTTTAATATTTTTATGTCTTTGTGTCTAAGTAGTATCTCTTGTAGACAACATATTGATGGTCTTTTTTTTTTTTTTAATCCATTCTGCCACTCTTTGTCTCTTTACAGGTGTATTTAAGCCATTTACATTCAGCGTGATTATCAGTAAGTGTGAGCTTCTTGCTGTCATTTTGTTGTGCTGACCTTTTCTTAGTTCCTGTTATTTTCCTGTGCTAAGTTCCTTTTGTTTGTGCGATTTCTTTCATTATTATAGCTTTTGTGTTTAGTGAGTCTTTATGTTTTTCTTTTTTTATATATTTTGGTGAGTAGGTTTGTTAATTATCTTTGTGGTTAGCTTGAAATTTTGCCTTTATCTTTATAAATTTAAACCAGATTTTTATTACTTGATATTGCCTTGACTTCCTCTCCATTTGAAAGTGCTATAGGGTTGCTATGAGTCAGAATTGACTCAATGGCAACAGGTTTTGGTAGCATAGTAGTTAAGAGCTACAGCTGCTAACCAAAAAGCTGGCAGTTCAAATCCACCACGTGCTCCTTGGAAACTCTATGCGGGCAGTTCTATTCTGTCCTATAGGGTTGCTATGAGCTGGAATAGACTCGACGGCAGCAGGTTTGGGTTATTTTGGTTTTTACACTGTTTCTTCACCTCTTGACATTGTCGTCATTTACAGATTGATGCCTCTGGTTCCCTGTTTTAAATCTTTCAGCTTTATTTTATTCTTGAGAGTTCTTTACCTAGGTTGGTATCTGGCTGATGTCCTGTGACCTAGACTCCAGTTGTTGTCTGATTGTTTTTGATTCTCTCACCAAAGGACTCCCTTTACTATTTCTTGTAAGTTTGGCTTGGTTTCTACAAATTCCCTCAATTTCTGTTTATCTGAAAATGTCCTAATTTCACCATTGTATTTGAGACAGAGTTTTGCAGGATATATTATTCTTGGTTGGCAGGGTTTTTGTTTGTTTTTCTTTTGAGTTTTATATATGCCGTCCCATTGCTTTCTTGCCTGCATACTTTCTGTGGAGTAATAAGAGCTTAGTCTTATTGTTTTCCCTTTTTCAGTTTTCTTGAGCTGCTCTCAGGATTCTTTCTTTGTATTTGGGTTTGGCAAGTATAATTATGGTATGTCTTGTTGACTTTCTTTGGGGGTCTATCCTCTGTGGGGTTAGTTGAGCTCCTTGGATGATCAGCTTTTTGTCTTTCATGATATTAGGGAAGTTTTCTGCCATCAAATCTTCAACAATCCTCTTTGTGCTTTCCATTTTCTCCCCCTGTTCTAGAACTCTGATCACATGCAAATTTTTGCCCTTGATTTTTTTTTTACATAATTCTTAGGTTTTCTTCATTCTTTTTTCTGGTTTTTCCTCCAACAAAATGGTGTTAATGGATTTGCCTACAATTTCACTGAGTCTGTCGTAAATTTGTCCCTAAAACCTTCTATTGAGTTGTTCATTTCCGTTCATTTTTGTTTATCTTTTGGATTTCTAGTTGTTTCTGTATGATTTCTAATTATTTATTTTGATGTTTTGTTCTTGTATTATTTTCCTAAATTCTTCTATTGCTTTGTGTTTTCCTTGATTTTGGCTATGTTTTTGTTGATTTTGTCAATGTTTTCTATGATTTTGTCTATTTTTTCCTTAGTTTTGTCTGTGATTTCCTCGATCTCTTCCCTAATCTCTTGGGTAGCCCTGAATATTAGATTTTTGAATTCCATATCAAGTTGTTCCAAGGCCTTTTCTTCTTCTGGAAAGTTATCTGACCATTTTGGTCACTTTCTGGAGTCATCTTGTCCTGCTTTTTTATGTTTTGATATTGTCTGCTATCTTTGAGACATTCAGATATTATTTTCTTTATTTATTGATTGTATGTTTCATTCAGCTTTTTTGTTTTGCTTTGCTATGTCAGGGCAGCAGGCCAGGCATGCTTTGTTGCTTGCTCATCATGATGGCTCTCACCACCTTGTCTTGATATATTGCCTAGACGGACAAAGCAGCAGCAAACAGTACAGTGGTTTGCCAAGGTGGCTGAGGGTGGACTGGGTGGGCAATGTCTGCCTCCTGGTGTTCGTCCAGCAGTATGGGAGTCTTCACAGCCCCTTGCCAGATGGGCAGGGGTGTTGAACAGGGAGTGGTACAGGCTCCCTTCCCTCCATTCGGTAGCTGGCTTGGGTGACAGGAAGGGAGGGGCAGTGCAGGCCTGGTGCAGCAGTGATCCAGTGGGAAGGTTGGGAAAGCATGTTTCTCTGGTTGCCGGGTGCTCTGTCTCTCGGTGGGAGCTCTGTGAAGTTGCCTTCCTGTACTCCCTGTCTGGGATTGGTGCTGTCTCTGTTTCAGGGTGGCCGTGGAAGGGCAAGGTTGGCAGGAAGCGAGAGGCTCAGCATCCGGTTGCTTAGCTGCGGCACAGATGGGCAAGGCCAGTTGGAAGGGAAAGGCACAGGTTTGGTTGTGCAGCTGCAGCACAGCTTGACAGGGCCAGCAGGAAGAGAGGGGCATGGGGACAGGTCACTAGGCAGTAGCACAACACTACAGAGCTGGTAAGGAGGGCAAGATGTGAGGCTGGGTCACCCAGCTGCAGCTCAGTGGAGTGGAAGTGGTGTGGGTCATTCAGCTGTGACACACCTTGACTGACAAGTGGGGTGAGAGGGTGGTGTGGCCAGGTTGCTCAGCTGCAGCACTGTGTGGTGGAGCCAGTGGGGAAGGAAGGGACAGGGCTGGGTTGCTCAGCTGTGGTGCAACTGAGCAGAGCCAGTAAGAAGGGAGGGGACATGGGGCCAGTTCACTCAACTGTGGCACAGCTGGACAAGGCTGGCAGGGAGAGAGGGTCACGGGACTGGGTCACTCCGCTGTGATGCAGTGGAACAGGGCCAGTGGGAATGGAGAGGCATGGGGTGATTCTCTCAGCTGCAGTGCAATGGGCCATGGCTGGCAGGAAGAGATAGGAGTGGGGTAGGGGTGGGGGACGGCAGGGTTAGATAGGGGAGAAAATGGGGGGGGGGGTTATGTGATCCCTAGCAGTCAGGACTGATGGTATGGGGTTGTTCATGCCACTACTTGCCAGAAGAGTGGGGGTTGGAGGAGAATGCTCCTCTGGTTATTTGGTAATATTGTCTGGGCACTTCCTTGAGCTTCAGCCAGCAAAGGGACCTCACTTTGCTCTGGATGTGTCCACACTGTTCTTCTATCTCCTGTTGAGAGTTCTGTGAAGGTGTCTTTCTGTACAATTCATGTAAGATTTTTGGCTTTATCTCAAGATGGCCGAGTTGTGCCATACCAGTTGACAGAGAACCTCTGCTCCATATTTCTACTCATTGGCTATTTTTGGTCAGTTTCTTCTTTTCAGTGGCTTCTGATCTAATATTTTATCACATCATTTAAAGTTCAGGTTTCCAGGACTGACCTCCATATCTGTTCTACTTGGTTTTTCAGGCGTTTGTTGCAGAGAGACGGCTTGGTACAAGTGACTAGTCTGCTATCTTGGCTCTGCCTTCCCACTGTTTAGCTTCTTGTGGCCACACTACCATGTTGCAAAGGCTACCTTATCTCTGTCCAATGCTGGGACCTTGAAAATATTTTCTTTATTAAGATTTAAGGCTTAAAGGGAAGTAGCTTTTCTTATTCTCAGGATAAGGTCAGTCTCTGAATTCTTTTATCCTGCCCCAAGTCTGACCTTTTTACAGGATGATTACAATGCTGACATTAATTTCTTCATAGGAAACTGAATACCGACTAACATGGGTGTGATCTTGCCTTTGGTTTTAAAAGTATGTCTGAATCCAGTAGCCCACCTTTAGCAAAATTCTGAGACAATTTGGTCTTACGTTTATAGTATGTGAGACATTAATAGTCTTATTTAAACTTCCAAGTTATGTTCCTTTTTATCTTTTTCTTCCACGAAAATTGATTAGGCTTGCAATCCATCCAGGACTCCAGGCTCCTGATTCCTAGTATTTTACAGGCAACTGCTTAAAAAATGACACAAACTAATGTCCCAACAACAAGCAGGCATAGTGTAGATCTACAGTTGTTGTTACCACCACTGAGTGAGCTCCAACTCATGGCTACCTTATGTATAACGGAATAAAACATTGCCCCATCCACAATTAAGAAAAGTATTTCTTCAAAAAAGGCAACATAGTATTCTGAGTTGCAACTCTTCCCATCAAAGTAAAGCTGTTTATACTGCTGTGAAGAGTAATTTAGCTTCTTACGGCCACAACCTCTAAAATCTCTCCATTCCAAATGATGGTTATGTTTTCAAAAGTCCAATGAGATGTTCTTCGAACAAACTGATGGTTTGAGCAAAAAACAAGGTCAACATAACGTGGGGGCTATAGGCACAAAGTCTAAATCTATTTCCAGGGCCACTTCATTCCTCATGGTAGGAAATGCTTCAGGTGTCTCAAATCTCAGAGACTGTGACAAACTTCCAGAAAGGGGAAAGAAAATGAGTCCTCGTTTTCTGTCTCAGGACTGTTCTCTTTCCAGATTGATTTATAGTAGGCATATCTATATCTTTCAGTATTTTTATCATATCCTATTTAGCCTTACTAAATCATCCAAAATCAATGTATTTCCTTAAAAAGGCTCAGTTAAACATCACACACAAGCATCAATAGCCCAATCAAAACTGGACTGCACCAAGCTTCATCCAATTCTTCTTGTCTCTTCATGACAAAGGTTGGGGTTTAGTCCAGCCAACAGCTTTATTTATATTTGCTGTGAAAGCTTGAAAGGCATAACTACTCTTCTTCAGTCGGCTTGATTGTCCCCATCTGAAACCTATGGAGATAGTGCTCGGCTTCACTCAGCCTGCTAAGCGTAGCTGAGCACCATGTCCATGCCCTTCATGTCTTGATACTTGCAGCTTCTCTTAGGTTTAACTGTCTATTTGACAGGAATGCCATCCTGCCAATGGTCTCCGAAACCCTCTAAATTTTCCAAGCTCAGAGCTTAGTGGTGGAGATTTTATATATATATATATATATATATTCAGGTTTTTCCCGGGCAGTATTGACCTTCCTTTACTTGCTAGTGGAATGTCTCTCTATATGACCCCATTTGCATTGTGTTATGCAGAAATTCCTCCTTGTCTGCAGCTTCCTTATTTTTTTTACCTCCTTAGTTTTACTGTGATGAGGTGGATTTTTCCTATTTCTGTGCTTCTTTGGTCATACTCTCCAGTAAACACATATTAGAACATTCATTGAAACATCATTCATTGTAACAAAGAACTGGAAACAACACGTTGTTGTTGTTGTGTGCCTTCGAGTTGAGTCCGACTCATAGTGACCCTATAGGACAGAGTAGAACTACCCCACAGTGTTTCCTGGGCTGTAAGCTTTACAATAGCAGATTGCTAGGTCTTTTCTCCCATGGAGCAGCTGGTGGGTTTGAACTACCAGCCTTTTGGTTAGCAGCTGAGAGCTTAACCATTACACCACTGAGACACCTTCTGTGTAAATTAGTGACAGGGTACAAGGCTATCGTCATCTGTGACTGCTGCCCAGTGAGTCATCGTTGGAGGAAAGGAGCTCACGCAAACTGCCACCCAGGAGTCATCTGTGGATTGTCAGTGACCACTTGTTGATATTGGTTCTTCACAGCTATTTGAAATGTCTGAGGCATAAGTTTTAAAGAGAGAAATTTTAGATTGATAGTTACATATAAATTAACTTCCCACAGTAGTGCAAATTCCTTGATCATTTAATTAAAGTCATGGAAGGTTCTAGAGGCTGCAGTAAAAAATGTTTGAGGTGTTCCAACCAGGGAGATTTTGAGGTTTGAACTTAAAGTTCTTAATTTAATAAAATTGGGGAAGAGCTTTTCTATTAGAACTGAGAACTGTAAGGCTGTGAGCATAAAATGTATTGCAAGGATTGTCTCAGGATATTTTTATAATTTTTTCTCAATGTTACAAGTTGGTACTCTTGACATTAAAATACACAGGAACAAAACCTGGTCGGTAACACAATGTACAGGGTAAGTTGAAAGTAGAGGTTTCTGGGTTGTTTGAGAAGTGAAAGCGCATCAGAAGCTTTCACTTTAAGGGTCAGCATTAGATAAAATAATCAAGTCAACCCTCTCTCCAGAACGTTCCTCATATTTGGTGACATTAGGTTGGTATAGCCTCAAGATCTTCCATTCCTCCATTTCTGGGAGCCCGAAGCCACTGATTCCTTTGAGTACCCCTTGGTCAAAAGAAAGGGGAGAAGGTCTGCCTCTGTGCACGGACTCCCAAGGGGACACGCAGAACGAGGCTCAGGCCCAGCCCTCTCATCCAAGTTCAATCTCTGGCTCTCCTGGCGAAGGTCTCCAAGAACTTTGCTTGCTTCACTTCAAAAGAAGATGGAAGGACTTTGTATTGTTTACTGTTCTATGCTTCCCCTCTCCCCCATCACCCAGTGCCCAGCACTGTTCCTGGGACATGATAATCAAGCAACCAACCAAGCAACCTTACCAATGAACCAGTTGCCATTGAGTTGATTACTCATGGCGACCCTGTGTGTGGCAGAGTAGAACTGTGCTCTGTAGGGTTTTCAATGGCTGAGTTTTTGGAAGTAGATCACCTTTCTTCTGAGGTGCCTCTTGATGGACTAGAACCTCCAGCCTTTTGATTAGAAGTTAAGTACATTAACTATTTGCGTCACTCAGGAAAATGGTAAGTCGAAAACACTGAATGAGGAGCCTAAGGAGGGAAAGCATATGGATAAGTATGGCAGAAAATGAGTGACCAGTTGGGTCCCCCAGGGTTCATTCAGGAGCTCTGGGTCTTGCCATTCGATGACGATGGGACATTCTCATAATTTTCTGTTTCTGCATGTTCAGGATGAGTTGGCTTTCTCACTGTGTCATACAGCAGGTTACTTTTCTTCACCTTTGAATAGATGACCAGGGAGTCCTAGAGAGACACATAGGGGCAAAGATCTAAGAATTGAAGTGCAAAAGCATGGAGTATTGGTATTGTAGGAAGTCATCTCATAAAGTATAACTTACCTTATCTTTCTTCAGTGTTCCTTGAGAGTTTGTTGTGGGAGAAAGGAAATCGTTGAGTTATGGGCAATAATGGGTCAACACCCTAGATATCATTCCTCAGGGCCCAGAACAATTGAGCCATCTGTATAGATTTTCATCTTCCTTTTACATTGTTCTGTATTACCTAGCCTTTCAAAATTCCATTTCAGAAATCTCTCAAGGTCTCCATGAAACCATAAATCTTTCCCACGAGTACTCACCAACAAAAATCCTTTTCCTTCCTGATGTTCTGACTATTACAACTCTCTGAAAAGACCAGCTACTCTGATGCTATGCTACTCTCTGGTGTTCACCTCACATTACACAGGGAAATTGGGAAAATGGAGAGAGGATAGATAGTCTTACAGAGTCTTACAGAGCAATTTTCCACAGAGAAGCTCCTCAGAAGTGTCCTCCGATTTCTTTCTTCCTCAGATGGGCCTAGTAGGGCAGAACCCAGCCTTTCTTGGGAGGTACCTCTGGGTGGAACAGAACTACCAACCTTTTGATTAGCAGCCAAGTGCTTAACCACTGCACCACCAGGGCTCCAAAGTACAGGTAGTTCCTGATTTACTAAGTATTTGAGTTACAACATCTGTTGTTTTTTTTTTATATAACTTGTCATTAATAGTGTGTGTTACATACAGTGTTGCAATGTGGAATTTGCTGATGTTATCATTCACTCACAGATGTTTAATTTTATGATTTATTATTTAAAACACTGCCTCATAGGTTTAGTTTTCTAAACTAATTCAGGGGCTTCAGATGCTTGCAAACATGGACCCAAACACTGATTGCTTTGCTAAAGGTGATAGGCAGATTTGTGAAGCAGAGAGGTGGTGCCAGGAAATATATGAAGAAAAAAAGAAAAGAGATCACACAGGCAACTCTCACTGACTTTCTGACTAGAAATGCCATCCCCATTCCCAGGGATAATCCAGATGATCCAGAGCCTTCCACAAGTGGAGTTATTACCACAACTGACAAAATGCCAACATTATCCAACTCTTCATCATTGGAGTAAATTTTTTATGGTTTATGTATTTTTTTATTTATGTATGTAGTAAAATATATCTGTAAGTTTATATGTAATGTTTCCAACCTCAACGACAACTAGACATTGGATTTATAAAGATATTGATAATAAAAGGCAGTGATAGTGAAAACTGAAAAAAAGATGAAGTATTCAACCTACATCAGAACCGACTTTCAGCGGGGTTGTCAGAATGGAATCCTGTCATAAATCGGAAATTACCCGTAGAAAGAAGGAACAAGAAAGACAAAAGTGGAAATAATAGTTTTTAAAAAGCTATGGTAAACAGAATAATGATCCCCCCAAAGATGTCCATGTCCTAATCCTCAGAATTTCTGAATACATTATGCTACATGGCAAACAGGAATTGAAATGCAACTAAGGCTGCTAATCTGTAGACCCTGAATTGGGAAAACTATTCTGGATTGTTTGAATGGGCCCAGTGTAATCACAAAGGGTTCTTAAAAGTTGGGAACCTCTCCTGACTGTGGAAGAGGAAGATATGACCACTAAAGTAAGGTCACAAAACTGCAACACTACAGGCTTTGAAAATGGAGGGAGAAGTCCTCTAGAAGCTGGAAAAGGCAAGGAAACAGATTATCTCTTAGAGCTTCCAGGAAGGAATGAAGCTCTGCTGACACCTTGATTTTAGCCCAGTGAGACCCATGTCAGATATCTGATGTACAGAGTTTAAGTTAATACAGTTGTGCTGTTTTAAGCCACTAAATTTGTGTTAACCTGTTGTGGCAGCAGTAGATAACTAATGCAAAAGATAGACCAGTAAAAACGAAAGTTGGTTCTTTAAAAAAAAACAAAAAAAACTAATAACATAGACTAGCTTCTGATAAGGCTGACTGAGTTAAAGAAAGAGTTGAAAGCATCAATAAACAATATTAAAAATGAAAACTGAGCTATAGCTACGGATGGAGTAGAAATATAAAAATAAAAAGGTAATGCTAATGTTTGTTAATAAACTGGAAAACTTAGGTAAAATATACAGTAGAAGCATATAACTTACCAAATTGACACCAAAATAATTGTAAATCCTGAACAGACATACAATTGTTAAAAGTTATGTTGAAGAACACAAAATTCTTACACTATATCTGAAACATTTTTTTTTTTCCTTGCCTGCTCAGAACTTCTCTGTGGTGAAACTTTGAGGCTATATTGTTATGTGAGTATATGATTGCATGTTATATGCTCTTGATTTCTTGGTTTTTTAACCAATATTTATTTGAAATATGAGTTTTTTCTTTATCTTCAACTTCTCTGATTAGTTTTAAATGTTAAAAGAACAGTTTTGACTAGACATCATGATTCAATTGCTATGAAATTCCAAAATGAGATGACAAATAACCATATGTAACAAAGAAAATTCTAAGAATTTATTCCATGAGTCTTGAACTCTATCATTCACTTGAGGAATGTAAAAGGGTTAGGAGAGAGTAAAGAAGAATATATTGGTGAATATATTGCTTTGAAAAGAGTTGTTGTGCTGGATTCCTCTCCCTACTTCCGCTGTGGAAGAACTGTGGGGTTTGGGTGGATATCTCCTTTGCCTTGGGCTTGATGAGCGAGTGCTTTTTGAGATGACTCAAATAACTTTTGAATTATGTTCACTGTATTCAGAGGGGCACACTAGACTGATTTGACTCCTGCCTGAGAAATACAGAGGGGAGGGCAGAGAAGTGCTTTGGTGGTGGCCTTGGGAAAGAGCTTTCTCAGTCAGCATTTGCTGGCATCGGATGGGTGAGTTTTTCAGAAGGTAGCCTCACAGGAGAGGGAAAGAGACAGAGAAACCCTGTGTGTAATCATCTTAGATTCCGTCCAGTAGGGCCGCCTAGAGGTGTGGAGACACCCTAGCAGTAAGAAGGTGCAGAAGGGCTGGAGAAGAAGTCACAAGTAACCACTGAGACTAGAGATGCATTTGTGTGCATTTAAGCATTTCAGGAAACCCCTGAAAACCTGAGAATCACCACCACCTCCCCACAAAGGGAACAAAAGTAGCTTTAAACACCTGATTGCCTCGACGGTTGGAAGCCTGCCCTTTTCTAATCTTGCCGTCCATGCCCAAAGTTGTTGATGTCACTTGGAGAGACAAAATGGAGAAAATGACATGAAACTAACTATATTCCATCCTCCATCTCACTGTAAAGTCTCAGCATGAAATACGCCCACACTGAGAGAAGGCAGATGATTTGATCCTAACTCCAGTTTTAAATTTTGATTAGTACCTGGGACTGAAACATTCTAATTAAAAAAATTGAGAACTAAATATGCAATATCTCTATTACTTAAGAGTGAGAAGAAAAACCATGGCACCTACGTGATTTTTCTCCTAGGACGAGGAGAATTTATCACCACAAAATATATATTAATGATAAAATGGGAAACAATAATTGTTTTATTTTGAATTAAGTATTATTTGTGTTTGTTTTTACTTACTGAGTTATACATACATTTCTGAAGTATTATTCGGTCTTAAAAGAAAAAACCTGATCTGAGAATTCATGCTTTTTGATGTCAAATTACCTCATTTACAATTATTGTAATACTGTCCCGATGGAACCTAATTTCTGATGCTTTGCTTTTTTTGCCTTTTATGCTCGCCCACACATTTTTTTTTCCCTTGCCTATCACTTTTTATTATAGAGGTTCAATTTTCTTATGCTGTTCTGAAAGTTATACATTCTGTTTTTATTTTCTGGTGGCAATTTCTAGTTTTACTAAGATGAGAAATAGCATGCATTTCCATTCCTTTGCAACAACTCTTTCCCCACTCCTTAATGTTATCAGACTCTTGAGCTTATATTAGTAATAGAATTTTACTGGTAACAGAATTTTACAAACTTATTTTATTTTCCATTTTCTATCTTTTGTCCCTTCTTATTTAAACAGCAAAATCTTACTATTTTATTTATTCGGTCTCACTTTCTATATCTCTGGCATATTTCTGCATATATTTTTCTTCTCAGTAGGGCAATTTCTCTCAGAGTTTTTTAGACAGTTCTCTGTGTGTGTGTGTGTATTAAAGTTTTGAGGACTGTTATAGCAGAGGATATCTTTATTCACCATTTCTGGTATATGAAAGTTTGTATAGATATAAAATTATAGATTTGTTTTTTTTCCTTGAACACTTTGAAAATATTATTTTCCATTAAATTCTTGCATTTAGCATTATTGTTAAGAAGTCTGAGTTTAATCTAATTCCTGTGTCTCATAGACAATACCTTTATTTCAGAATTTTTGCTTGGTGAATATTCTTAATTTTTACTTTAGTGTTTCCATGTATGGGATTTGCCCTATCTATCCAGCTTAGCAAAATATGACACTTTCAATCTTTCATCTTTCTCAGATTCTGTGAAGTTTTTTCCACAAGTGTTTTCCTCTACTTTTATCTCTAAGACATCCATTATGCAAATGTTGTCATTTCCTCTTCCATCCTCCATCTCCCTTAATTCTTATGTTTTCCATCCTTTATTCTTTCACGAAATTTTTAGGAGAGTTTCTCCTGATCTTTCATGTCACTCTTTTCCATTTTGCTCTTTTGGTTAATCAATCCAGATGTGAGCTATTTATTTCTGATGATTATAATTTTCACATGTATTATCTCTAGTTCGCTGTTCTTTAACTTACACAATTGGATGTGTTTAGGGAATGGTGAGGAGTGTGTCTTAGGCAGAGAACCTCTAGTACTCTAACTGGACACGATTCCCTATTTGCCTACCCCGGAGGATTTCTCTGTGCTTCTATCCTGGCTACTGATCTTTTCCAAGAGTTTCTTTTTTTTTTTTTTGCCTCTTTCAATGATAATCGCCTAGTCCTTGGGGTATGGACAGCAGTGGAGACACAAGAATTCTCAAGAGCCAAACAGTACATCTGTACCTATTATTTGCTTCCCATGTGGCTGAGTTCCAGTGCTGCCATGA
The DNA here is from genome assembly GCF_024166365.1 of Elephas maximus indicus. Classification (NCBI taxonomy): domain Eukaryota; kingdom Metazoa; phylum Chordata; class Mammalia; order Proboscidea; family Elephantidae; genus Elephas; species Elephas maximus. The sequence continues at coordinate 195,597,638 of NC_064821.1, forward strand.
TAATTACTCCACTGCTACTATCTGGTGGGAGTACCGCCCTGCTGGGGTGGGCAAAGATCAGTTCAGAGCCATATGGGGCAGGGAAAGGCTTCATCCAGAAAGCAGTCCCTCACTTCCAGTCTGCCTCTTCCTCACCATAGCTTTTGCTTCCCTATATTTCTGTCTCCCTATGCGTTTTTTTATGCGTTAATTATAGTTTTCACATTAGTTTTGACAGGCACCAATCTTCCTCTCATCTATGTGGCATCTCCAAGGTATAGCTTAGGAGGAAGAGCCTAAAGCCATCTTTTCCATAAATGTAAGGTGATTAATTAGAAAAAGAAGAAAAGGCAAAACAAAACAGATCTGTTGGATAGACAGGTCACAGACCACCAGTTCTGAGCATCTGATATAAAGAAAAAGAACCAAAAAGATTGAAAGGCTCAGGGAGCATCTGCCCTCCCAGCAAAACATGGATATTTTCAGAGCGGAGGTCAGGTGAAGAGAGTACAGGGCGAGGCTGAGGAAACCACTGAGCATTTGCATATCTAACAACACTCATGGGTCTGAGACAGCTTTCACAGGCTTCATGAGCTGATCAGAAGGATGGTGTTATGGACTGAATTGTGTGTATGGATGGAAATGTGCAAGTCCTAATACCCTGCACCTGTAAATATGACCCTGTTTGGAAACAGGGGGTTTCTTTTGTTACGTTAACGGGCCATGCTAGAGTAGCATGGGTCTGAGACCTAATCACTTCTGAGTGGTGTCCTATAAAAACAGCAAAATAGACTCAGAGACACACATAAGGGAAAGATACCATGGGGAGATGGGGCAGGTAAAAGCCTGAGCACACTGGGACTACTGACAAGGAAGCACTCTTCCCTAGAGCTGATGTCCTGATTAGAACTTCTAGCATCCTGAATGGTGTGACAGTGAATTGCTGTTCTTTAAAGGAACCCACATGTGGTTTTTTTTGTTTTGTTTTTGTTATGGCAGCACTAGCAACCTAAAACAGACAGAATTACTCAAAATCTCTGAGGTTGGAAAAACAGAAAAACTTACCAAAGTGTTCACTGACTGAAGCTGCAAGAAGAATGAGAAAGGAGCTAAAAGAAATATTCTCATCTTTTTCAATCCATAATTCTGAGGATTTTATGAACATCAGCCTACCCTACTTCTCTTTTTCCCTTATTTCTTCTCCCATATTCTGTATCTTCTCAAAAGCCTTACCATCCCAACAACACTTCATTCCATACTTCATTTTACACACACAAAGGAAATGCCCACACGTGCGTTGCCGATCGCCAAAAAGTGTTCCTTTTTTCAAGATGTGTGGTATCTATAGTTTCCATTCTTTTCACTATTTCCCCTTTTTCAGAACCCATCTATAACCTGAGACATAGAGCTAAGGAATGAACATCAAGAAGAAGAGAGTTTCTCCCATTTTTTTGTGTCATGTGCAACTCCCCTTCTCCCAACTTCAGGTCAAGTTTTGGCTTAAGAGCCCACCCATTCATTCTAAAATTATATACAGAGTGCCTATTAAGTACAGAGAAAGGAATATTGTTTCCTAGCAGTTCTTACCTTCCCCTTGTCCAGAACTAAGTGGGTTGGGAAAGGGCCTGACCCAGTGGAGGTTGCCCCTCTCATTGATAACTAACCCCAGAGATGGAGGAGGAGTTTTGTCTCCTGTGAGTCCTCCTTGTTGACTTTCATAAATTTTAATCTCTTATCTACGTTTTTTTTTTTTTTTTTCAAGTATGGAAGAAAGGAGTGGATCATTAGGGTTTAGTGTTGGAAAAAAATCTCAATTACATCATTTATAAAATATCCTATGAGGTTAGGGCATAAATTCATGACAAAGAATAAGCTCTTTTTTTTTTTTTTTTTCTCCCTACTATAATTGGAAACTGAAATTCACCACCTTTTAGGTTTTCTTGGAAATTTAGGCCTGTTTATTTCCTCAATTCCCAGGTATTTCTGGGAAGTGGAATGGAAGGGGAGACTCAGCCTCCTTCTAGGTGCTGGCCAGAGACAGGGACTCTGAGAAAGCCCCAAGGATCTCTAGATAACTGTCTCCATCTTCTAGGTGCCCTAGATCTTGCTTCAACTCACCGAAGGCCCGCGGTAATGACCAGTAGCATAGGGAACTCCTCACTCAGCTTTTTGAGAGGAGACTATCTCAACAACTGGCCTGCATAAGAAGCTGGAACAAGAGTAGACGCTTCAGAATATTTTATATGAACAGAAAGCAAGGAGATAAGAGACTTCTCCAGTGTTTCAACCCTATTTCCTCATACAGAATGTGAGAAAATGAACGTTGCACTTTTCCATAAGGTTGTTTCAATTCTTTATCTTGATACTAGTGTATCGTAAGCTGGTAAGCCCTTCACACGATCTCCCATGATGCCTCAGGGAAAATGCTGCCAAGTATTGCCTGTCTCTGTATAGAATAACAGGCTTTTGTTTCTCTAAAATAGTAATACTTTCAAAATTTTGACTTAGATAAAAGGATGCTCATTATAGCATTGTTTAGAATATTGAGTATTTGTCAATACTATAAAACCAGTTGCCATCAAGTCCATTCCAACTGATGGTAACCCAATGTGCGCAGACTAGAACTGTGCTCCACAGGGTTTTCAAGGCTGTGACCTTTTGGAAGCAGACCACAAGGCCTTTCTTCTGAGGCACCTGTAGGTATGCTTAAACTGCCAACTTTTTGGTTAGTATTCACTTAACAATTTGTGTCACCCAAGGACTCCATATGCCCTAAAATAAGTAATTTATAAGACAAGTTACTATATATTTAAACATACCAGGTGACACTACAAATGATATCTTAGAAAAACATTCAATGACATGAGCATATAACTGTGAATATGTGACCCTAATATCTCTCAGCATGTTTTCTCCTTTTCAAAATGGGCGATTGAGAGCTTGGCATAACTAATACCATGATGATACTGTAAAGAACCTCTAAGTGTTTTTTGCTTGGTGTTCGGTACACTCACTTTCAATGTCTTCTTTATTACACCAGCCACACTGGTCTCTTACCAAAGGTGTGTGGGGCCTTCTCGGCTCTTGCAGCCTTGGTCTCCCTCCTTTTTATTGTTTTCTTGGGGGATGGCCTTCAGCCTGCAAGACAGCGGCTAGGAAGGCTGCCGAGTGCTTTTGGTCTGTAACTTTCTTCTTGCTTCTTATCTCAGTTAGAGTGCACTTGGTAGACTATTTCCACTAGCCGAGTCCAGAAGCATGCTTTTAGTCTGATGAAGAGTTTCTTGTAAGTGTCTTGTGATGTATACGCATCCAACCATCTGCAGGCTCCGTGCCTGAAGACACTATATAATCCTTGGAAAAATTATATATAAGCTCTGACATAAAAATTGCTTTTCAGGACCCCATGAAGGCAGCCACTGTTGCTGTCAGGTGTCCCATTCGTGTTACTTCCTTATAAACTTTCTCTGTCTTTCTGACTTGGAGTATGTTTCATTGGCTTGACTGCTCCGGGGCACGGACCCTAATCAGGAAACAAATAGGAGAGAAATTTCTTGGACACCAACTGAAAGGACAACCCTAACCATAAGAATCAGCACCAAACTGGTTTCTTTGAAGCAGAGGTGAAATATACACCCATTCTCCAACTTCTCCACCATTCTGACCTCAGCTGTTCTCCCCACAACATTCTTTCTCTATTGGGTTTGATAATTCATTGGAACAGTCACAGAGAACTCATGGAAACAACATAACTGCAACAACAACCTTAATAACAGAAAAGGATACAAACAGAAATGAAGATATACGGAAGTCAGGGTTTGGGAGGGTCCCACCATGGGACCTCAGTGTCTAAAAGGAGACCTGCTTACTTCTCAAAATGATTACTGTTGGTGAGAACCACTGTTCATTCTCACCCATCAGGAAACTTTCACCCAGGAAGCTCAATGACATCACTCCTCGGGGTCTGCTATTGGTTGCTCCTCTCAGCTCTTGGGTGGGGTTCAGTCTTTACACTGCTGACACCACCTGGATTTGTTCATTGTCTCCACTTCTTCTGGTACTGTTGCAGTTACTTCCTCCATCACCATCGCAGGTTTACTTGGTCTGGGAGGCCATAGCTTAGGATTCCTGTGTCCCGCACTCCTGACTCAGGTCCATCAGGAAGCCCCACCTGTGCTTTCAAATTCTAGGATTTTTATCAGTTACCCGGCAGCATCCCCCCTCCCGGCCCCCAGCTAATCCATGCAAAGGCCAACTACTGCATGGGGCTTTGGAACCGGGACTAAAGGGTCAAATTGCATTTTTTTTTAGTAAAGTGATTCTATGCCATGCAATAACAAAAATATTGAAAAAGAAAAAGCAAGGTATAGGTGTCATTTCATTTAGAATCATGAATTTATGTATATATGAGCACATACATAAGAAATAGTTTGACCAGTGGATACTGAGATATTATAACAGTTGTCACAGAGTGATGGAAACATGAGTGATTTTAATAGTTATCCTTTTTATTGACAAGTATGCAATCCATGCCCTGGGCCTTCCCAGCTGCTGCTTTACCTGAAGTCTTTCTTGGCTTCAGCCTCTTTTTTCCCTGCCCTGTTTTCTGGGCATTTTCTTTCATTATCAAGATTGTCACTGTTTAAATATCTCTAGAGCCAGGTGTTCTGTGGCTGACAGAGAACACCTCTCCACAGGGTGAAAGAATCAACCCTCTGCAACCTACCCACCCATACTGGAGCAATAGTTTGACTGGATATAGCATTCTAGGTTAAAAGTCTGTTTCTCTCAGATATGGGTAGGTATTGCTTCCTTCCCCAATAGCAAATTAAACCAAAATGGAATCAAATCAATGACCTGGAAGATTAAATAAGGAAATCTTCCTGGGAGATAAAGAAAGAAGACAAAGGATATAAAATTTTAAAGAAAAGAACTAACAATTGAGGAGATACATTGTCTAAAAGAAAGAGGAAGAAGAGAAAGGGAAAGGGGAAAGCAAGGAGAAATGAATTCCAGAACTTAAAAAAAGAGGAGAGAAGGAATACAGGGGGAAAGTAATTAAAAAATAATAACAATAACAAGAAAATTCCTCCGGGCTGAAGAAGTATTTATATCTTCAGAATTAAAGTGCCTTTTTTTTTTTTTTTTACCCCAACCTAGTAGTCATATTCTAGTAAGTCATAATTTTTATTATGATAGGACAAGATTAAAATATGTCTGGAAACAAAAAGATGCAGAAAACATGTCATCCGAACATTTTTATTGCAAATAAAAAAAGACAAACCTCACAGATATGCTTCAGCAACCCCAGAAAATAAAATTCAAAAAAAAAGAAAGACAAAGGACACAGAAATCAATATAACTTTTTAGAAAGTTCAAATAATTATTGATAATGCAGGTAAGAAGTTTTGTTTTTTTTTTTCAATTGTGCTTTAAGTGAAAGCTTACAAATCAAGTCAGTCTCTCATAAAAAAAAACTTATATACACCTTTCTATGTACTCCTTTTATGTACTCCTGGTTGCTCTCCCCCTAATGGGACCGTGCATTCCTCTTCACCCTGCACTCCCCATGTCTATTCAGTCAGCTCCTGTTCCCCTCTGCCTTCTCATCTTGCCCCCAGATAGGAGCTGCCCACATAGTATCATGTGTGTACTTACGCCAAGAAACTCACTCCTCACCAGTATCATTTTCTGTCTTATAGTCCAGTCCAATCCCTGTCTGAAGAGTTGGCTTTGGGAATGGGTCCAATCTTGGGCTAACAGAAGGTCCAGGGACCAGACCTCTGGGGTCCTTCTAGTCTCAGTTAGACAATTAAGTCTGGTCTTTTTATGAGAATCTGAAGTCTGCATCCCTCTGTTCCCCTGCTCCATCAGGGATTCTCTCTTGTATTCCCTGTCAGGGCAGTCATCGGTTGTAGCTGGGCAGCATCTAGTTCTTCTGGCCTCAGGCTGATGCAGTCTCTGGTTTATGTGGCCCTTTTTGTTTCTTGGGCTCATAATTACCTTGTGTCTTTGGTGTTCTTCATTCTCCTTTGGTCCAGGTGGGTTGAGGCCAATTGATGCATCTTAGGTGGTCACTTGCTAGCACGTAAGACCCCAGTTGCCACTCAACAGGCAAGAAGTTTAACGCAAATGATAAGGAAAATATTTTAGAAATAGAAGACAGATAATGTTTAAGAGAAATTTAAAAAATAGTATGGAACTAAACTTTATACCCCTTGTGAGATATAGAGGTGAGGGGAATAAAAGCTACAAAGGCATTCCTTTCTGAAGGAAGATTACAGGTATTGATTAATTCTCGATATTGACAGAATTGTATGTATTTTCTAAAAAATAGAAAGAAGACATAGAATTTTCAATTACTAGGCAAAACCAAAATAGAATAAAACATTAAATCGATCAGGTAAAATTCAGAAATTTTTAAAACAGAAGAAAGCACGGTGAATAGAAATAACAAAATAGTACGACAGAAATAAGAACAAACACATCATTACTGACAATTCGTCTCAGGTAAATGCGTCTATAAATTGAAATTCTTGGTTTAAAACACACATCCAAACCCGTTGCCATCAAGTCGATTCCTACTCATAGTGACTGTATAGGACAGAGTACAACTGCCGCATAGGGTTTCCAAGGAGCGGCTGGTGGATTCGAACTGCCAACCTTTTGGTAGCAGCTAAGCTCTGAACCACTGCACCACCAGGACTCCAAAACACACACAGACACACGAAATACTTCATCAAAATTTAAAATTTGGGGCATCAAAAGACTTTATCAACAAATGGAGAGATAGCCTACAGAAAGGGAGAAAATATTTAGAAACTACATATCTGAAAAGTGTTTAATAACCAGAATACAGAAAAAACTCCTACAACTCAACATAAAAAGACAACCTAATTAAAAAAATGGGCCAAAGACTAAAATAGACTAAAGAAAATATACAAATGGCCAATAAGCAGATGAAAAGATGATCAATGTCATTAGGTATTAGGCAACTGCAAATCCAAACCACAATGACATACCACTTCATCTCCCCACTAACTCACTGCTGTTGAGTCATGGCCCCACTAAGATGACTATTGTCAGAAAAACAGAAAATAGCAAATTGGAACCCTTATCCATTAAAAAAAAAAAAAATTTTTTTTTTTTTTCTTATCCATTGCTGGTGGGTTATAAAATGGTGGAGCCGCTGTGGACAAGAGAATGGTGGTTCTTCAAAAAGTTAAAAATAGACTACTATAATACAAAGCCAGTTGCTGTTGAGTTGGTTTAGCCTCGTGATGACCCCATGTGTGTCAGAGTACAACTGTGCTTTGTAGGGCTCTCAGTGCTGATTTACAAAAGTAGATCTTCAGACCTTTCTTCCAAGGCACTTCTGGGTGGACTCAAACTGCCGAACTCTCGGTTAGCAGCAATCATGTCAACCATTTGTATGACCCACGGACTCCAGAACTACCATACGATTCAGCAATTTCACTCTTAGGTGTATACCCAAAAGAACTGAGAGCAAAGACTCAGACAGGTACTTGTACGCCAATGTTTACTGCAACGTTATTTACAATCGCCAAAAGGTAAAAACAACCCAGGTGTCCATCAACAGGTGAATGGATGAGCAGAATGCAGTGTATCCGTACAATGGGATATTATTCAGCCATAAAGAGAAATGAAGTTCTGATACATGCTATGCTATAGATGACCCTTGAAAACATGATGCAGAGTGAAATAAGCCAGACGCAAAAGGACAAATATGGTATCATCCCATTTATATGAAATTTCCAGAATGGACAAATGCACAGAGACAGGAACTGGATTAGTGTTTACCATGGGCTGGGGAAAGGGACTGTGAAATAAAATGATAAGTTTTGTTTTATGAAAACAGAATTCTCTTGCCCATGACACTGAAAGCATCTCATTAAGTGTTAGAAACCTATTTGCTGTATAATCATATATATATATATGCTATTTAACAATATATATATATAATTTTTAAATCTTATAGTCATGCCTTAAACTGTAACTATCCTTTAGAAGCAGCTTTTCTAGTTTCACGTAATTCCATTTAGATGATCAGCCCACTGAAACTCACTTGAAACTTGTCCTTTCAAAAACAATTGAAGATTAATGAGCATGTCCTGCTTCTAAGACTCCAGAGGTCTTACAGTCATGGCTCACTGATTTTGCAATTGTCTTAGCAAGATTGCTGTTTTTCTATTATTTATAATGTTTGAGCACATCTGCTCTTTTATTAAGATTTATATATTCTGATATAATTGTCAGCCAATCAAACATTTTTTGCTCAAAGTTTCTGATGAAATCATGTATGTTGTTGTTGTTAGGTGCTGTTGAGTCAGTTCATACAGCGACTGTACGCATATCAGAATGCAACACTGCCCGGTCCTATGCCATCTTCACAATCATTATTGTACTTGAGCCCATTGTGGCACCCACTGGGTCGATCCATCTCATCGAGGGCCTTCCTTTTTTTCCCTGAGAAACATATAAGTACCCTGAAAATCGTAATTACTTGGGGGCACTGATTTACTGGGTAATGATATGCCATTCAACATTAAAGTTGTCTATTAAACCTGCATGTTGTTGTTCTTATGTGCCATCGAGTCGGTTCCAATCCATAGCGACCCTATAGAAAGAAGTAGAACTGCCCCAGAGGGTTTCCCGGGAGCAGCTGGTAGGTTTGAAGTGTTGACCTTTTGGTTAGCACCAAGCTTCTAACCACTACGCCATCAGTGCTGTTAGCAGTGTTCTGAGTTGCTCGTTTTTGATAGGATGAATTGAGAGTTATCGCTTAATGGGTACAGAGTTGCTGTTGGTGGTGATGAAAAAGTCTTGAAAACACATGTAGAAAGTGAGCTAGTGTTTGTTCTGCTGTTTATGTTTTCATCAGCATCAACGAAAGATAGACAAATAATTAAAAAAATTAAAAAGTAACAGGATTAGGAAAAAGTACTGGGGAAAAAAATCAAATTAAAGTGTTGGAAACTTATTTAAAAAACAAAAGTTTTGCACAGCATTGTGAATGTTCTCAATGCCACTAGGGTCACTATGAGTCAGAATCGACTCGACGGCAATGCCTTTTCTTTTTTTGAGATTGTATTCAAAACGGTTAAAATGGCAAGTTTTATGTTATATACATATTTGCCACAATAAAAAACAAGGATTGATAAAGTCTAGTGACTCTTGATGTCTTTTTGAACTTTATATTTTGTATAACATATACATACAAATAATATATGCACAAATCATAGTATCCAGCTCAATGAATTCCACAAAGTGTGAATATATTCATGATCACCCACATAAAGAGCTGGAATTAGTGGCCCCCAGAAGACCCCTCCCATCCCCGTGTCCAGAACTAACCCCCCGAGAGTAACCAGTATCTTCATTTCTAATGCAATAGGCTTGTTTTCCTTGGTTTTGAATTTTATAAAATTGGAATCACAGAGTATGAACTCATTGTGTGGAACATCTTTTGCACAGTATTAATTATATGTTGTTGCTTGTGGTTCTGGTTCCTTCATTCTTATTGCTATATAGTATTTTATTGTATAATTTTCTCCCAATTTATTTATCTGTTCTACTGTTGATTGGCATTTGGGGAATTTCCAGTTTGGGGTTGCTAGGAACTTTGTTGTATTTTTCTTCCGGTGAATTGAGTTATGTGATTGCCTGTTAATAAAAAGGCTGGAGCTTCGAGTCCACCCAGAGATGGCTCAGAAGAAATGCCTGGCAAACTACTTTCTGAAAAATCAGCCATTAAAAACCTTATGGAACACAGTTCTACTCCGACACATGTTGGGTCACCATGAGTTGGAGTTGACAGTGGCTGGTTATACACCTAGGGGTGGAATTGGTGGCCCATATGGTTTACATGGACACCCTGGTGGCATAGTGGTTAAGAGCTATGGCTGCTAACCAAAAGTTTGGCAGTTCGAATCCACAAGGTGTTCCTTGGAAACCCCATAGGGCAGTTCTACTCCGTCTTGCAGTGTTGCTCTGAGTTGGAATCGACTTGATGGCAATGGATTTTTTAATGTGGTATGGTAAACATAAGAAGCCTTGGTGTCACAGTGGTTAAACACTCAGCTGCTAACTGAAAAGTTGGTGGTTCAAACTAGCCAGCTGCTTCTCCAGAGAAAGATGTGGCAGTCTGCTTCCATAAAGATTACAGCCTTGAAAACCTTATGGAGCAATTCTGCTCTGTACTATAGGATCACAGTGAGTAGGAGTTGACTCGTCAGCAATGGGTTTGGTATGGTGTTTTAGTCATCTAAAACATCTAGTGCTGCTGTAATAGAAATACCACAAGTGGATGGCTTTAATAAACAAAAATTTATTCTCTCAGAGTCTTGGAGGCTAGAAGTATGAATTCAGGGTGCCAGCTCCAGGGCAAGGCTTTCTCTCTCTGTTGACTCTGGGGGAAGGTCCTTGTCATCATTCTTCCCCTGGTAAAGGAGCTTCTCAGCACAGGGACCCTGTTCTCCTGGCTCTTGTTTCTTGGTGGTATGAGGTTCTGCAGTCTCCCTGCTTGCTTCTCTCTTTTGTATCTCAAAAGAGATTGACTTAAGACACAACCTGGTCTTGTAGATTGAGTCCTGCCTCATTAACATAACTGCCCCTAATTGTGCCTCATTAACATTATAGAGGAAGGATTTACAACGCATAGGAAAATCACATCAGACGACAAAATGGTGGACAATCACACAATACTGGGAATCATGGCCTAGCCAATGTGACAGATATTTTGGGGGGACACAATTCAATCCATAACATATAGTATACATATTTGCATTTAAATAAGATCCAGCTAAAATTTTCCAGTTTATACTCCCACCAGCAACATATGAGATTGCTGGTGTTTCCACATCTTAAAAGCGAGACCTCAGGACTAGGAAGAAAATTTCCTTCTTCAACATCCTGAAGCCTTTCTTCCTGTTCTCGGATTGACCTCTTTTTAGCGTGATTGATCACAGGCATGCCTGTATCCTTCAGTGGAAACCCTATCTTCACTCAGAGGTGCTGGTCTTGGCACATGACTCTACCAAATCACATAATTGATTGGTATCTCTGCCTATCTCAAAGTTGGGGTTATATCACCTCAAGTGGTCATCACTACTTCAGCTAAAGCAGGTCCACACAAGTTCAGTGGAATTTCTTTTTTATCTGTGCGTATCATGAGTTCCAAAATACTCGGAGCTAATTCCTCTCAAGGGCTCACTTACATATGTAGTTATAGATGTTTGCTTAGGGCATTGCCTCCACACTCCAATCTTCTTGAAGTTCAGGTAGACAGTGGTCTGCTCTATCTGACCATTGGGACTGCCTAGTAATGACAGTGGGTAGGCACACTGACCATGCCGTTCATATTCTGACACCTGCTGTGTCTCCCAGGGTTAATTAATTTTGTAGTTGAGATTACCCTCATCTTGTGGTTAACTCCGTGGGGCACCCTAATTGTCAGTCCCTGATGCTTGGAGCTGGAGCCCTGGTGATGCAGTGGTAAACAGCATGGTTACTAATCAAAAAAGATCAGCAGTTTGAATCCACCAGCCACTCCTTGGAAACCCTATGGGGGAGTTCTACTCTGTTCTATAGGTCACTATGAGTTAGAATTGACTCAACTGCAAAGGGTTTGATTTTTTGGATGCTCAGAGCTTAGAAGTTAGGAGGTCATGACAAGGATGCTGTTCACTTAGTTACACTTGGTCTTAGCCAAAAGGCTGAGAAGCAATGTGTCTGCTTACTTCCTAGGCAGGTCTTTCCAATGCACATTCAAAGGTATTTCCATTTATTTGGTTCCATCCACATAGTATCTCATAGAACTCCTGTTTTGTGTGTGTATGTGCTGATGCAGATTTTCTCCCCAATTTTTGTGTTTTTTTTTTTTTTTTTGGTCATTTTAATGGTGATATGAGCAGAAATGAAATTTAGCATGAGGGTAAAAAAATCACCGTCTTGATTTGTGATACTTTATCACTGGTTAAAGGTGCACAAATGTCACTGCTGCTTTTCTTCTCAACTGCAATTCTGTTCTACTATTTTGGTCTGGAGTTCCTGGGTGGTACAAACAACCAAAGCACTTGATTGCTAACAAAAAGTTTAGAAGTTCCATTCCTCCCAGAGGTGCCTGGGAAGACATGGATGGTGATCTACTTTCAAAAAATCAGCCATTGAAAACCCTATGGAGCATAGTTCTACTGTGACACATGTGGGGCCACCATGAGTTGGAGTCAACTTGAAGGTAATTGGTGTGGTGTATATTTTGGTCTATCTATTCTTGGAAACCCTGGTGGCTTATGGTTATGTGCTATGGCTGCTAAGAGGTTGGCAGTTTAAATCCACCAGGTGCTCCTTGGAAACTCTATGGGGTAGTTCTACTCTGTCCTATAGGGTCGCTATGAGTTGGAATCGACGCGAGAGCAGTGGGTTTATTCTTGGCCACTGGAGTCACTGGGTAGTGCAAATGGTTACCCCACTCAGCTGCTAACCAAAAGCTTAGAAGTTCAAGTCCATTCAGAGATGTCTCAGAAGAAAGGCCTGGCAATCTACTTCTGAGAGATCACAGCCTTGAAAACTCTATGGAGTACAGTTCTACTGTGCCATACATGGGGTTACCATGAATCAGAATCAACTCAATAGCAACTGGTTACTTGTTTATTGGCCATTTTCATGCAAATTTCATTTTTAGATTTCAAAAAATGTTACTATATTATTACTATTTGATAGTTAAAGCAATTCTGAGAAAAAAGAATAAAGTGGGAGGTTTTATTCTTCCTGATGGCAAGGATTACTATGTAGCTACAGTAATTAAGACAGTGCATGACTGGTGGAGGAATAGACACACAGCTAACGGAGTAGAGATGGGACGCCAGCCCAGGCAGCTGTCTCTAAAGGCTGGGTTCTTGATCTCTCAACTAAACTGCCGATCCACAGGAGAACACTTTCCATTAAAAAAAAAAACAAAAAACCATAAAATCCCTTGTTAATTTGTTTAAGTTGATGTAAAGTTGAACATTCTAGTGCCTGGACAATATGGCAAGCTAACTCAGGCTGCTGTTTCCTCTTTCAAACCCAACTCAAAAAATCTTTCAAAAGTAAGAGGGGATTCAATTCATTTCAGAAGATAATTTTATAACTTTGAGGTCCCTGGGAAGACAAAAGATGACTGGGTCCTCATGTGGGAGGGAAATAGCCCAGAAATGGATTCTGTTGTCGTCTCTTCAAAGTAGGCCAAGATGAGAACTTGTCTCTCTGGTTCGTTCTTCTTTCCTTGGCTCTTTGTGCGTTGATAGCTTAAGAGAGGATAGCAGAAATAATTTCTTACACTGTGTCCGGGAAACAGTAGCAGTTCAAATAAATATTTGATGAATAAAAGAAGATATTGGGGAAGGAACTTGGTGAGAAAAGAAATGATGACACAAGGTGGCTTGCCTAGAGTCCCTGAAGCACATCTGGCTATAATGGTTATGAACATCCTGAATGTTTTCATAAAGTTTTATGGCAATCTTTATTGCTACTCTATCCTTGTTGCTGCTTTTCCCGTCTGATTCCTCCAAGTGTTATGTCTTCCTCACATTAGCGTAGGTGACTGAAGAGTCCTGGGGGAGACACACAAGTGAGCAAGAAAAGAATATGGTGAAGGGAAGCGAGATGACGAGCTTCCAAGAAGTCTAGCTCACCTTGGTCTCCGGAAATGTCCCTCTGGTGTTTGCTGTGGAGAGAAAAAAAGAAAAAAGTACCGTGCTATTAGCTCCTACTTAGACACTACTCCCAGACTTTATTCCCTAGGGCACAGAACTATTATGTTTAATATATAGATTTCCATCTTCTCCTGTTGCTCTTCTGTGAAATCCATCCTTTAATGCTGCTCACCATGAAGTTCCTCTAAGATTCCATCTACCCTCTTAGCCCTCCATGAACCCTTATTAATAAAGCCCTTCCTCTCTCTGATGCTGTTTCCATGGATTATTTTCCCTTTTTTTTTTTTTTCTTTTGCCTTCTCTAACCAACACAATATTTTTTAGTATTGGTCCTCTAACCAATATAGTATTTCTCCAGGGATCACTTTCCTGTCATTCCTTTACGTTCCTTAGACTACCATCCATGGGTGGCTCACCTTACTGTATAGAAGGAAACTGGAGGCACAGGCAAGGGTGGACAAACCCTGAGTCACACACAGGATTCTCACAGAATGAGTCTGGCAGTAGGTGCTGCTCGGTGATGTCTGCTTCTTTCTCCCTTCTTTCTAGATGGGCATTTACCCACTGCCATTAAGTCAATTTCTACTCACAGCAATCCTATAGGGCAGAATAGAACTGGCCCTCAGGTTTTTCAGGGCTGTAAATCTTTTCAGAAGTAAACTACCTCATCTTTCTCCCTCCGAGTGGCTGGTGGGCTCTAACCACCGACCTTTCGATTGGAAGACGAGCACTTTAACCACTGCTCCAGAAGGGCTCCCTTAGGTGGGCATAGTAGGACTAAATCTCCTACCCTCTTCCTAACTACAGATCACTACCTAGAGGGTCTGGAAGATGTGCATCTGCTGGCACAGTGAGGCTGATTGTGTCTTTCAATTCTGCTGGGCTAGCTGCAGACAGAGGAGAGCAACAGGGTAACCAACTCATACATAAAGCTGCAGCAGCACAACTCTGAGCAGAGCTGGCAGAGGACCCAACTACAGAGACTGAGAGGAGAGTAGGTGGCTGACTATTGACCAGGAAATTGGCTGAATTGCAAGCAGCTATTAAAAGAAAAAAAAAAAAATTTTTTTTTTTATTGGCTGTATTGGAGGCAGCTGGGAGCACAGATTAAAAGGCTGGTATTCGTGTTGCAGCTTCAAGGTTACTGGGCAGCAACTTCAAGGACATGGCTCTTCACTGCTACAGAACCTTTGTCTCAGTTCTTGCAAAGTTACATGTCAAAGTGAAAATCCTCTGGATGCCTCTAGATGCATTCAGTGACTCCTCCCATCACACTCCAAGAAGTCAGGTTCCTCTTCAACTCAGGGAATTTCTCCTGGCTGAACACTCCTCCCTCAACTGGAGATATTCTCTCTCTTGCCTGATTTTGTTCATTTTGTCTTGTACCCCAGGTTCTCCCTGATTGCCTAGTCCCATCAAAATAAAGACTCAACACCTGCCCAAAAGCAAGATGAGGGGGTGAGAAAGGACAGGAAAACTGGATGAATGGACACAGAGAACCTGGGGTGGAAAGGGAAAGAGGGAGAGTGATGACACGATGCGGGGATTGCAACCAATGTCAAAAACAATTTGTGTATAAGTTTTTTGAATGAAAAACTAACCTGCACTGTAAACTTTCACCTAAAGCACAATAAAATTTTTTTTTTAAATGGAGACTCAATGGACCATCTGCCTTTTTTTCTTTTCTAATTCAGCTTCTCTACAAGAACCTTCCTCTAGAAATCTCCTGTTTCCATTTAGACCCACAGATTTCACATCAAGGGCAAGTGATGTGATGAAGTCTTTATTGCACACACAGCACCACAAAACAGCCCCACTTCTGTGGGAAGAGGCATCTGACAAGAACGACTTTGCAGTTTCTCACCTGCGCCTTCTGTCTGTTGGATGCTCCACACCTGGGAATAAACTACATCCTTATCTGCAGCACCATCTAGAAGGAGAAGACAAGAGTTCACAGATGTCATGGCCAGTGGCTCAAACTCTAAACATGTCTATCCAGTCCCCTGTTCCTTAATTAACTTCCCAATCCCAACATGATCCTGAGGAATTAACTAGTACTCCTGAGGGTTGGGTGGCTAGGAAAACAGTCTAGGCCATATTAACTTTATGGTCTTTTCCCTCGCTCCCTCTTTCCTCCTTGGTTCAGCCCCAGAGCCCCTTCCAAGGAAGAAACTCACCATTTGCATAGTCTGGCTGCCCTTTCTCTGTCACTGTGAGTGTGTTGGAGTAGATGGTCTCACAATTGGCATACAGGGGCTGCAGCTCCCCCACTGCTGGGAGTGGGCTGGAATGGGTGGACTCTTGAGAGCCTGAGCTGGAAGGACCTCTGTGAGAAAATGAACTGACTACATGATAATCCCAAGAACAGTGAGTGAGAAAAGAAATGAGAGAATCTTGGGAGAGAGGGTGTAAGAAGCCAGGCAGGTGTCACCGTCCTTGGGTGATATTATGGGCCTTTGTATAGACTACCTGTGTGTGGTCTCTCAAGGTGTCCCAAGATGAAACCAGATTGTCACTGCAGGTGAGCTTCCAGAGACAGGGCCAGAGATACATTACTTAATCACAATTTTTTTTTTTCTAGTATAGCTGTTTTTTAAGTTCATATTCATTGCCTTTGTTTTATTGTTGTTGAAGAAAGTATTTTTGTAATAGGTTAGCTACACTGGTTTGGCAGAAATTTTCTATTTCTTCTCTTTGGCCTTTTCAAATGTTATGAATAAAACCAAACCTACTGCCGTCAAGTCGATTCTGACTCATAGTGACCCTATAGGACAGAGTAGAACTGCCCTGTAGAGTTTCCAAGGAGTGCCTAGTGGATTTGAACTGCCAGCTTCTGGATTAGCAGTCGTAGTGCTTAACCACTACCGCACCAGGGTTTCCAGAGTCATAAATAAGACAATGATATTACCCCAGAGTTAATTTTTTTCTTCTAATAAACACTCATAGGACTTTACCTGCATATTACTCACTACTTTTTCTTTCTTTCTCATACTCTGTACATGTCTTACATCTCCTTTAATAAAGTATGTCCCTTGAGGAAAGAAATAAACTCCATAGTATGCATATTTCATCCTTTTGACATCTAACAAGAACTCATACATTACAGGTACCCAAAAAATAATCTTGAATATACAAATTAGGAAATTAATTTTAAAATATCTAATTCTATCCAAGAACACACCCAGGATCATGTGGGCCATCCTCAGACAATGCCCTGAAGCATAAATATAATGAAGTAGAGAATTGAGGAATTATTATGGCCTTGAAATCTATGTACAAACAGAGTAATAACAAGTGTTTAAAACTGCAAGTAAGGAGATCACTAGAGTTGCAATTTTGAATAGGAAGAGTTCTCACCTGGGTACATTAGAGGCAGAACTTCCTCCTGAAAAGCAGATAAAGAAACATTTATTTCAGCAGAGGGAGCTTTATGTCTCAAAGCTTTTGCTTGACTTAACTGTGTATAATCAGCCTGGAAAATACATGATATAGAATAGGAATTCAATTGTATTTCTTCCAAATGGCTATTTATTCCAATACTATCAGTTGAATAATCCATCCTTTTTCCCCAGTGCTTTGAAATGTCACTTCAAATGGCAAACCTCACAGACATTTGCCTGGGTTTCTGGATATTCTATTTTGTTCTATTTTTTCCTTGTCTAATCACATACCTAAAACAATGTTTTAATTATCGTAAAATATGATATATTTTACGGTTTAATATGCTATCATCTCAGCATGTGTTTCCACAATCAACTGGCACATGGAATTAGGGCATGGAAGGTCAATCTTTGACTCCTAAAAGCTCCCATCAGGAATGACACACACCACTTCTGTCATTTCACTGGTCATACATAACTTCAAGGAGTCAGGGAAATGCAAAATTCCCATTTCCCCAGAAGTAAAGGAAAACTGGATGTTGTTGAATATTAACATCTTTTGCAAGATTAATTACAAGAATATAAATAAAGACATTTGTCCAAGGTCTAACCCTCCAAAAGCACAATAGGCACAGACGATTTAACGGGAATGCTCCATAAAACTTTGAAAGAATAGGCAATTTTTTTGCTATATAAACTGTTTCAAAACATATAAAAGAAAAGAAAACTTTGAACTTCCTTTTGTGAAGATAAAATAACACTGAGTACTCTTAAAGGGGGAAAAAAAAAATCTCTGAACCTGCTAAGGTTAAAAGCAAAGAGTTTTATTAAGAGATGTACAATTCACAAATTAGACAGCATTCAGTAAGAAAATGCTCTAAAGTCTGAAAGGGGATTTTTGTATATGAGGGTGGGGGGTTACATATATATCACAAGTAAACTTCTCATAATGTCAGTCAATCTAATTTCCATCACAGACTTTCTGGGGACAACCTGTGTAAGTGTTCTCCCTATAACATGCTGCATAAACATTTTCTCCTGAGAACAGAGCATTTTTGTCATGCTGTTCCTGGAACACTTTTTTCATAAATTTAAGCAAGCATAACCACATAATTATTCACCCGGAAGGAAGAGGAGTGCACGTATTCTGAAAGCAGGAGCAAGGATCTGGGGAAAAGGGGAATTTGATTTTAGACCTGGGTCAGCAACCTTAGTCAAGCCAAACACCTCAGTTTTAAAATGCTCTTATACACTCCTCCCTTCTGATCATGAATTTCTGTAGACATTCCTTGATCACTACTATAAGAGTGCTTTCTTCTGCATGGATTTTTTAGGTTGTTTTATTAAATTTCAGACCTAGTTTTCATTTTCCAGTATTCAGCTATTAATTTCTTCACCATGCCACAGCTTAGACACTCTGCTTCTGTGATTCTCTGGTTGGGACATGTGTACAGCAAGGCCACATTTGGAGTCTAAAAGACTAACTTAAGGTGTAAACTGGGGTTCTTTAAAAATACATAATTCTATGCATTGTCAGGGAAATAGTGTCCTGATTACAAATGTTAGAGAAACAATTCATATAATATTTGATTAACCCCAAAATAATTATTACAATAACTAAGATAATCAATCTAGTCTGGAATAAAAATGTAACTAAGAGCCAATACTATTAGGTAACCAGTTAAAAATATCAAGAAAAGGAGTATTAGGTATAGGAGGTATTGAATGAGGCTAAGAAGCTTTTTTGTGTGTGTGTGAGTTTTTATGATATTTTGTCCTATTTCTCTTGTAGTACTTACTCAGGCATAAAGAGAAGCATTAGCAATTAAGCAGAAAAAAAGTTTATTTGGACTTTCATATTAGAGAGAATTTCTAAGAAATAAGACCACAGGAGTATAGTAAGGTTATTAATACAAGAAAAGTTACAATCACTAAGCAAAGTCCACAAATCTTAGTAACTTGCATGATATCTTGTTCCATGATCTTGGGATTAGCTGTCTGCTTCTGCTGTCATTTGCTTCTGGCCATGAAGGGGTGTAAAGAGAATTTTTAGGTCACCGAAGGGCTGACAAGTCTAAGGAGATGCCTTAGACAAATGGATCTAAGGTTTAACTTCTAATTTTGTGACACAGGGATTGTTGAGAAGAACTAGGTATGGTCCTTTTTATAAGTCCAATATAGCCTATTTTTGCTGAAATATTTTGGTCAAATGTTTTCCATGAATTTGCAAATTAAAACTTACCTGCAGATGACAAGCAAAAATGGCTGTGGTTGATTTACAATAATAATAATTCTTAAAAGTAAAAAACCTGATGGGAATTAATTACATAACTAATGTAAAGCTAAATGAAGTCAATTCAAAATTTTTAAAAGGGTTTCAGATATAACATGTAATAATCTTAAGACATACTACTGAATAGTCAGGATATACAAAGAATATTTAATGTTAGGCAAAGTAGCATTAGAACATACCAGGGACAGAGAGAATAGTGACAAATCTCTAGGAACTTATACAATTTCTGAAATGTATTAATAATATTCAACCTAAATGTAAGTATATCTTCTGACCTGATAACATTTCTTATGCGATTTACAACATATTAAATATCCCAATTTTTTTAAATAAAACTTTCATCTTCCTCCTATCAACTTTGTTCATATCCTCCCAGTCTAACATTAGTCCTGCTAAGATTTCAGCAACCATTTCAGCCATCCCATTATGTCCATTTATATGTAAATGGAACCCCATCAATGTCTACTTTAGTCGTCTTATTTTTTAATATCCTTCTCAAGATTTCTATTCTGCTGGGAGGGGTCCTTTGACTCTTTCCTTTGTCTTCTTTGTATTCTCTTGGCAATAAGTTTAGCCTTCTTCTGTCATTTTACATCTTTTCATTAAGAACAACCCAGTAACAGAAAAATTTAACAGACAGAAAACTAAATTTTAACAATCCTGTAAATAAACCCATCAAACCCTAAACTTCTACTTAACCTTCTTCTTCCTTCTACAACTTTCCATATTCATTCAAATTCTTTTTCTGTGCTCTCCTCTTTCTCATCTTGGTATCAACATCATTTTAGGACAAACATTACTATCTTTTAAACTTTAGAATATATTCCATATACTCAGTCTAGCCCCAAAACCAAAACCAAACCCACTGTTGTTGAGTCGATTCCGACTCATAGCGACCCTATAGGACAGAGTAGAACCCTCTCTTAGAGCTTCCAAGGAGCACCTGGTGGATTCGAACTGCCGACATCATGGTTAGCAGCTGTAGCACTTAACCACTACGCCACCAGGGTTTCCCAAGTTACTTATAAAGATCTTGGAAACTGTTTTGAAGTTGACATATCACAAAACAAAAAGTTTTCTCAGAACAACTTCATTTTCATTGTTTTCTGGGACTGTTACCATTGCCGTTGAGTTGATTCTGACTCCTAGAGACCCTGTAGGACAGAGTGGCTGCCCCATAGAGTTTCCAAGGAGCTCCTAGTGGATTTGAACTGCCAATGTTTTGGTTAGCAGCCAAAGCACTTAATCACTATGCCACCAGGGTTTTCTCTGGGACTATTAGGACTATTCAATTTATATAAGTGATTATTTATTATTAAACTAGTCAGAGTAGGTCCTTTAAAGAAATATAAGCTAATTTAATAATACCACCTGGAGGTAGGAAATTATTATATTTTCATAAGCCTTTCTTTTGAATGCATTATAGGATCTTTTAGAGAACAGCTTTAGAATAATTTGTCTCTTTTAACAGCCTTAACATACTAATCAAAATAAATGTCTTCTTCCAATGTACTTTTCAAACAGACTGAATTTTATCAAAATTTCTCAGAATAGTTATTAAAAGCCTAGGTGAAAGAAGGAGTTTTTCTTGGAAGAGAAAAGAACTGAGATTTTAGATAGCCCTGTGAAAAACTCTACCTATGGCCTTCAATATGATACAGGAACTTAGAAATAACATTCTGAAACAGAAAAACAATTTAAATGTGTCTGTCTATGAGGCCAGCTCAGAAACTATGCTTATATAATACCATATAATACAAACAACCTAGTTTATTCTAGGAATATAAGATCAACTCAATATTTGATAATCAATGTAATTCACCACGTTAGGAGAAAAAAGGTGAAAAATCATATGACCATCTTAATAGATTCAGAAAAGGATTTGATAAAACTTAGCACCCACTCATGTAAAACTGCTTAGCAAACCAGGAATAGAATAGCAAAAACATCTGATGAAAAGTATCTATCAAAATCTTAGGGTTTGTTTTTGTTGCTGTTAGTTGACTTGAAGTCAAATTTCAACTCATCCACACCGAAACCCAAACCTGTTGCCATTGAGTCGATTCGGACTCACAGTGACCCAAGCCCTGCTGGTGCAGTGGTTAAGTGCTCAGCTGCTAACCGAAGGTCAGCTGTTCAAACCCACCAGCCACTCTGTGGGAAAATGTGTGGCAGTCTGCTTCCATACAGATTACAGCCTTAGAAACCCTGTCGGGGGCAGTTCTACCCTGTCCTATAGTGTTGCTAGGAAGTGCTATGAGTTTTGACTTATAGAGATGCCATATGACAGAGCAGAACTCTCCCATAGGGTTTTTTTGACTATAATCTTTACGATAGCAGATTACGAGGTCTTTCTCCTGCAGAGCGGCTGGTGCGTTGAAACTGCCAACCTTTCAGTTAGCAGGTGAGCACTTAACTGTTTGTGACGCCAGAAGAGTTCCCAAAATTATGAAATATTTAATGTTTTTTGCCTGAAGCTCTCTTGAATAGAGGTAGTGATAAAACACTGAGCTGTGCATTTTTGTTTTGTGCTTTTCTGCATGTGTGAGGTATTTGACAATAAAATGTGTTAAAAAGCACAGAAGTATTTTTAATGGCATGTCAAGTGCAGGCACATAAGAAAAAGAGAGTTGAAATGATGAGTAAGAAGCATACATTTAACTTATAATAGCAATAGAAATATTTCATATGGGTTGGCTCTAGGAAGATTTTCTTCAATGTAGTCCTCATACTTTAAATTGTGGCTCCATTGTTTTGCTTTTCCCTTCTTTCTTTCTTCTTTTTTTTTTTGAATGATGATAAAAAATGAAGATTAAAATTTTCTTTTAATGGAGGTCAGTTAGGTTTTTCCTAACCAAAAAGATTTATATTCATTAAGCAGCAATAAAGCTCTCATGAAAGGATACAAAAACTATTAAAAGTTTTTTTAAAAAATTCAGAGATAGCAACTTTAAAAGCTTTGTGTGACACATTGAATTTTTGCCCCTCATTCTTCTCCACTCCTTGTATCCTTGGCATTAGCCGTGTGGCGTTGTGGTTTCTCCAGCTGTAGGTGAATGCAGTGCAGGGAATTACTTAATAGGGCCCTTCTAGCCACGTGTGGTCTACTGCCTCCCGCAAGATGATTGGGTGGGACTACGCAAATAAGGTGCTGTGGCCCACCAAGGGAACTGGACAGCCTTCTAAAATGGCAAATAAGGTGCCTGGAATACTTGAAAGCGTGAAAGTATTCAAATAAGGTACACCAAACCCAGTGCCGTCGAGTTGATTCCAACTCATAGTGACCCTGTAGGACAGAGTAGAACTGCCCCATAGAGTTTCCAAGGAGCACCTGGCAGATTTGAACTGCCGACCCTTTGGTTAGCAGCCGTAGCACTTAACCACTACACCACCAGGGTTTCACCTTAACCAGGGGCAAGGAGGATGCTGATGCTACTGTACAGTTCTTCCCTACATCACCTAAAATTGCTTTTTTCCTGCCAGACACTGCAGTCCCAGGACCAGTAGTGCAGCTGTGGGTGCTGAAAGCAGGAGTGATCCCTAAGCAAGAGACTCGAACTATACCCCTGGACCTGTGTGCCAGAATTCCTAAGGGCCTGATGTACCTTTCCCCCATCTGGCAAAATTGGAGGTGACGGTGAATACGGCCATATTGCCTAGTGGTGGAGATAGCCTACCAGTGTTATACCCGTGTAACCCAAAGATAGGAGGGAGTGTACTGAGGGAACAGGGAGTAGTTGATGTTAGAGACGATGGAGTGCTACAATAGTTTGGAGAAGTTGGAGATTTGGAAAACTTTTAACCTCTGTCTCATAAGAACCTGCTTTGTGCTGATCCTTATAAAAGAAATTACGAATTTAGTGGAGTATGCTTCTTCATGTATTCATTTTGGTCTCAGGCAATGGAATTTGGGCAGAGGTGACAATGTGACAACATACCAGTTCTGTGCCTAGGCTTTAAGAGATATCAGACAATTTTTCTCACTCCTGTCTTCCATGGCTATAAGGAACTGATGACCCAGCCAGCCCAGCAGTTCAAGAAGGATGAAAGACCTGAGACCAATCTGCAATAGGAAGTAAGCCCAGCCAGACTGCAATTTGGAGCCAAACTCCCCAGCCAAGTCCGGGCTAGATCAGCCAACCCTCAACCAACTGCATACATGTGAACAAGAAAAAATGGTTTAAGTGACTTTGGCCACTGAGCTTTGGGGTGGCTCATTAAACAGCAATTTTGACTAAAATGTAGACTAAAAGGAAGGAGCTAATAATACTCAGAATCTTTTGGATTAATTAAAATTACATATGTAAGTTACACATTTATAATCCATGTATACATATATTGGATCTAGTAATTGAAAGAGGAGTCATGAGAAAAGTAACTAATAAGAAATAGGTAAATAAAAGAAAAATGTTTATGGCAAAATTATTTTAATTCTTTTAAATCTAGCTTCTTGTTACATGTGGGAACGCTGGTGATGCAGTGGTTAAGAATTTGGATGCTAACTGAAAAGGTCAACAGTTCAAATCTACCAGCTACTCCTTGGAAACCCTATGAGGCAGTTTTACTCTGTCCTATAGGGTCACTCTGAGTCAGAATGGACTTGATGGCAACAGGTTTGGTTTTTTGATTTGTTACATTTTATTCCATTGCATATAAGCTAGTTATACTTATTGAAAGTTATTAACTCATGTTTAATAGTTAGACTTTTTATTTAAAAGTCAAGCATGGAGGAATATGTTAATGGCTTTTAATCTCAAGCCACTAGATGCAGGAGAAAATACATACTGTAAAATTAGTAGTATTGTAACATCGCTCAGGAGGTGGAAAGTCGTAGAATTGTGAAACATAGGAAGAAATTATCAGATTTTGGAAGGTTTTCTTTGCAAATTCAATTTATACCAGTAATGGATAAGGTCATAGCAACAAAGAGGAAATAAAACAAATAGATACAAACCTGATGTCTCTTGGTACCAGTAATAAAACGGTAGGGCAACAGCAACAAAACCAAGAACACCAAAGAGTCCCCCGAGAGTTCCGGCTATGACAAGGTCTTTTCTGTAGCCCTCAGGTCCTGAGGAAAGAAACCAGTGCCTCAGCCTCAGAGGGTAAAGAGTAAACTTTTAAAGGTAAATGTTGTACCCTGGAATCCTTATAGGGGATGTGGGAATAGTAAATAGAAATTCATGTAAGAAGCCACTAAGTATAGTCCATATTCTCAGGTTAGTGTGAGGAGAAGATAACCAGACACTGAGGTCGCCTTCTCTACCTCTCCACACGCAGTAGACATCACACAGGACACCACTCATCTTCTGAAACCGTAAAAGTTATCAATAAAGAATTTGGCTGTGTTGTGTAAGAATGTAGAGGTCAATCATATAAGAGATGCGATGCCTCATAAAATAGCACTGCAGAGCCAGAGGGTAGAGGCTTGTGGAATTTGGAACTATAATTTGTGGGAAAATGATAGTTTGCTAATTATAATATTGATCATCACTCCCCTACATCCAGTACCACCAACCTACCTGTGACATTGAGTGTCACCACCTGACTACGCTGGGCCCTGAGGCCATTGTCGGCCTCACAGGAGTAGTTCTCAGAGTGCTCTGAGGTCAGAGAGAGGTTGAAGGATGCTCCTCCTCCAAAGGATGCCGAGCTGTTCCCCAGGATGACATCCTTTTGATAGAACTGGTACAGGATAGGGTGAGTGCCTCTCTGGACCTCACAGTGAAGCTCCACCACGTCCCCGACCACAGCCTGGGCCCCAGAAACCCTGATGGTAAGGGCAGGGCGAGACACTGGAACTAATAGAGAAAAAGGGGCTGTCAGAGAGGATTTTTGATGCTGCAGTAAACTTACGAACCCCCATGATGGAGTCTTAGCAAAGGGCCTGGCCCTTTGTCATGCTGTATTACTTCCATTCTCACATGCCCCCTAGAATAATCAGAGGTAGTTTTCTCAAAGCTGTATTCAGGAACTTAGGGGAATACCAAATCTGAGCTACTGCTTGGGCATGGTCATTTCTTGTTACTTTTTTCTTATGCCAGCCCAGACTTCTTTATGTTACACAAAAAGAAAGACATCAGCAATTTAACTTGTAAGGGTTCTCCTCCCCCACAAAAAAACCAAACCCAGCTCCATCGAGTCTATTCCAACTCATAGCGACCCTACAGGACAGAGTAGAAACTGCCCCACAGAGTTTCCAAGGAACACCTGGCGGATTTGAACTGTGGACCCTTTGGGGTTACCCATCCTCAAATTGCTATTTGTTCTCCACAGCACTGATCCCTGGGGCCTCCTGGAATTTTCTCATGACTCCTATGTACCATGACTTCAGTTTTGGAATTCCCACCTGAGACGAATGAAAGTGGGACTCACTTCTCACAGTGATGTTCACCTCACTCAGGACGGGCTGGTAGCCATTGTCAGCTCTGCAGTAATACTTGCCAGCATCACTGTCCTTCACAGCCAGGATCTCCAGCTCTGCTGACAGGGAACGCTGGGTCTTGTTTCCCAGGCTGGTTTCTGTGGTCTCTCTGTGCCAGGAGAATGTGATGTTTCCTGTGCCCTCAGACACCGAGCAGAGGAGGACCAACTTCTCTCCTTCAATCACCTGCCCGCCAGGGGGCTGGGTTTCTAAGCTCACGTTAGCGACGGGTACTCCTGAGTGGGTATAAGATAACATGTGAGAACCCTGACTATAGAAAACCCTGAGACCGGGACAAAGACAGATTCCATCCCCTTGGGAATATAGGGATTTACATGTAATCCATTATAAGCATGCCTACAGACGTATGGACTCCATTACACTTAGCCTTGAAGAATGTGGATACAGATATTTGCATATCCCAACCCTGATTCTGGCTAATTTCATGGCAGCAATTACTACAGAATTTGTGGTGAACCACCTGCTCCATGAGGCAGGGAACGCTTTTTGGTTGAGCCACCGTGCAGGTAGATGTCCTTTACACAGAATGAAGACGGACACTGGCAGCATCAGCCCTACCTTAGAAAAGGCGTTGTCACTAATAATGATCTAAATGACAATTCTTCCTTTGTTTCCAATTTCAAGGCCTGAACCCAATCACAACCCTTCTGTCCCAAAGCATCCTCTGACCACTCAGATTCACTCTTGCTTCTGCCTTTTCTGAGGCTTTCTTTAGTCCCATACACTGTAGCACTACATTGCCTTCTAATAAGTCAAGACGTGTTGCAATCCCAGCAGATCAGCCATTTGGAGGCAGCAACCTTGGCTTTTAAAGTTGCTGGCCCACTGCTAAGTGCCGCACACACAGTCAGTGGTCAATGAATGTCTGATTATTTGACTGATAAAGAAGAGACAGATTATAGGGAGCTTAATCCATTCCTGATTCTTACAAACAGAGATGTCAAGAGCAAATTGGAAAGTTTCTCTAGCCTAGTTCCCACTTTACACAAGGACAGGATTTGCACAAAGAAACAAAAGAACTAGCAGTCCCCCTGAAGCCAGAGCACACCTTTCTTTTCCTTGCAGGCTCAGCCCTACCAATACTTACTCTGCACATGAATCTGAGATTTGAGGCTCTGCTTTTTGACCCTGGGAGTCACTGTTTGTGCCTCGCACCAGTAAGACCCTGAGTCTTGGCTCCATATAGTAGGGATATGGAGCTCTGGGGACTTGCTCCAGCCTGGCCCCAGGCCCTGGCCTTCTCTGAAGAAGCAGAATTGAAGCTCGGTGCCTGATTTCTCAGGAGGGAGCCAGGTCTCACAGGTCAGGGTCACTGGGGTCCCCTCCGTGGGCTGAGAGGAGCTGGCCGTCAGCACAGGAGGTGGAAACAGCTCTAGAGAGAAGGATCACAACAGTACCCAGAGCAGTGAGATTCAGAGTTCCTGCTGAAAAGCGCCTGGTGAGAAGCAACCCCAGCAAACAGGACACTCAGAGCCAGACACATCTTCCTTGCACGGTCAAACCACAAGCATTTCAGCTCATGCTTGGCACACGACAAGCTTTCCCCTGCCAGGTATTCACGCTGCTCTGCTGCCACAGCCTCCTGCCCAGCCCCAGCTCACACGAGAGTGAGGATTTTACCTTGGACTTTGAGCTTTACTGCTTTTGAAGTTGTTTCCCAATTCCAAAGAAGTTTTCCAGAAATGGCACAGTGGTACTGGCCACTGTCATTAAAAGCTGCACTTTGGATAGAGAAGGTTGAGACTTTATCTGACAAAAATAACTGTCTTCCATCCTTGTAGTAAGACATAGTTTTTATTATTCCAGTCCATTTTGCCTGGCATTTCAGAACCACACTGTCTCCTTCCAAGACAGAAGAGGGGGCCAGAAGGTTCGCCCCGTCTGCAAGAGAGAGGTAGAGAAATTGGATTTACCTTTTCTGCAGAGAACTCAAGTGCCTGACCTACTCCCTTGCTGTTGGGCAGTGAGATGGTGTTAGGAATTGTCTCTGTAACTTTAGACAGGATAGAGGTTCTAACTCATGCCTTATTTACTCAAGGCTGCACCCCATTTTTCCCAAGGGGAAGGAGGATGCCAAGGGAGCTGCAACTTTTTACATAGATGGAAGAATGTTCTGCTAGATCTCCTTTTCTTAGCTCTCTCCACTAGTGATATCACACAGGAGACCACTATCCCCAGGGGGAACACTACTTTTCCACCACCTATGCATTCATCCCAGAGTTGGAATCACATTAGACAGCAACTAACAACCACCACAATAACATGCATTCATCAGCCGAAATAATGGGTTTCAAGTCTGTGAGATGGGTGGACTTGGGGAACGAGAAGGCATGATAGTGAAGTCAAAACCCCTGAGCGGAATGTCCTAGTAAGTGAGCATAAGCTGGTTCATAGCTTCTTCCAGGAAGCTACAAAGAGTCAGGCTATGTGTCATTGTGATAAAGGTCAGACACCTCCAGGGTTGTAATCTGTGTACCAGAAACCAGTTGCTGTCAAGTGTGTCAGAGTAGAACTGTGCTCCATAGAATTTTTCAATGGCTGATTTTTCAGACATAGATCGCCAGGTCTTTCTTCCAAGATGGCTCTGGGTGGACTCAAACTTCCAACTTTTCAGTTAGTAGTTGAGCATATTAACTGCACCATCCAGAGGCTCCATTCTGTGTTCATTACCTCTTAATCTTGTGAAAGGAGTCAGGGGTCCTAGCAGGGCAAGGGGAAGAAGCCCTAATGCTGGCTCATTTATCCTTAAACCCAAAAAACCAAACCCATTGCCATCGAGTTGACTCAGGCTATCCTCAGGGAGTTCCAAATCCTCTAGCAACCAGCCTTGATCGATAGGAGCCAAACAGGCACAGTCAGGCTGAGGCAGGCACCTACAAAGGTGCCCAATAGGGGTGCCTCTCATCTAGGAGAATAAAGAAGAGAATTGTATTGAGGCGACAACGGTAAGAAACAGGGAGAATGTTAGTTGTGAATGGAGGACTTTGATTTAGGAAATAATATTGGAGTCATTATTCCCTGTCCTTGAGCATAGAGAATGTGACCCAGATGGAGTTGAACTCACAAGGACTCACAAGGACACATCAACTGGGCTCTGAGGTATAAAGACAATAGCTAAAACAATCTTGGAAAGTATCTTTCAGGGAATCTTTAACATAAGCCAATCAAACAGAACCCAAAAGATTTACCACTCTTATCTTTTTCTGTTAGCATTTAGTGAGTAGAAAATTTGTTGGACCCATGAAGACCCTCCTGACTGTTGTTATCAATGAGATGGTTAAGAAAGACAATTCAAATTGTAGGATTACAGAGATTTAGTACTTTCTAGACAGTCGATGAAAAGATGAAGCTTTCAATGGTTTTGCTCATTTGTAATGTTAATATATACTGATGACTCTATTACATCCCTTAGACTTGAGCAGACATGGCTCTAGCACCATGCTTGTCTGTTTTCCCATTATTGCCTGTTCTGTAATATTCCTTGAACTTGGACAGATATGGCTGTGGCAGCATGCTGGTCTGTTTTCCCATTCTTGCCTATTCTGTAATGTTTCCTTGGGCTCAGGCAGACACGGCCCCGGCAGCATGCTTGTCTGCTTCCCACTTTTGCCTTTTTGAACATATACCAAGTAAAACTTTCTGCTTTAGGAAACTTTGTGATGTTTTTACCCAATAACAGTTAATGGCACAGTGGTCAAAGATTTCTGAAGCTATAAATCCAGTCAAACTCAAGGAGACCTGGACTGTGGAGAAAAAGCTGGCAAAACGCGTTCTATCTTCTGGACCCACGTGTTCCCATTCCATGTCGCTTTGACAAGGACAGAATAAGTGCTCTTGGAAAGCGAGCCTTTGCTTATTCTTTTTTGTTCTCTTTATCATGTGTTCTTAAGTTTTGTTTGGCATATTTGTTTGAAGAACTGGTTGTTTGACTAAGGAGAATCTTTCTTAGATTTTTGCTTGACCATTTGGTTAAGGGTGATATCTAGTTAACTCTTTCGATGAGCTGCAATTTAGGTCTGGATTCGGGCATTTGAAATTTTAAAGAGGTAATTCTATTTTCGAAGAGCTCTGAGGCACCATAAGCCACAAAAATTTGGGAACGAGTCAACCAGTAAAAGCCATCAGGGCAGTCATCAGTGCTCATCACAAGCTTTAAAGTCTCCTGTGACAAGACAACGTAATCGAGAGACAGGCTAGAGCACTAGCATGCCGGCCACCCCCAAGAAAACTCTCACGCAATGAAGGTACACGTTGGTCTAAGCAAAACACTGTCTAAACTCTGTGGTGTTCCTCGTCAGGTTTCTTTTTGTGGCTCAGAGAAATCCTTGAAAATAGTGCTGTCTTTTACCAAATTTGCAGGGGGAGGTGACAGCTCCTGACCTGTGTTATGAAATTTGAAGGGAGAGGTGATAGTTCCATACCTGTTTTATGGTCTAGTTTCCCAATGAAGAATCACAATGTTAAAATTAAAATCATCAGTAGCTTTAAAGTACTTTCCAATTGAAGGGACTAGTATATTTAAGGTCTAAAATAAGAGACTAGGTCTATGGCCAACAGAATGAGTTAAATTCAAAAAGAAGGAAACCAAAAGCTTGAACCTTAGAGCTTAACATATTTGATAAATAAGCCTGGATTTCCCTCCTACTGCTGAGACACCGGTTTGTGGTTCACATCTAAAAAACACTGTAAACTGAAAATACTAGAAGTAATTTGGAATTTCAGTGACCACTTTGGGAAGCTTTCATTTCTGTTGTCTTTTCTTTTTGGGGAACGCTTGCTTGATGCTCAGGTTTTGTCAAAAGTTCTAATATTGCTCCATTTGAGGCTCTGGCAAATTAACAAGTTTTATCTAGAACTTGTTTTTTTCCTTTGAATTCAGTCTATTAAATTCCAAAAATTGCTATATACATTTTAAGAAACTGGAATTCCCATACTCTTGTTTTGTGTGGTATTTTTCAGTGAGTTTATGTGGTTTTTCTGTCTCCTTTGGTTCTAAGAGCTTGCTTCTGGTTTAGAGTGTTATGTCTAAGTTTCTGTACTGTGTTAGGCTGGAGGTTATGGTTGAGAATTGCTGTTTTTTTTTTATAAGGCTGTCTTAGAACCTCAGTTGTTTCTTCATCCAGAAAAACTGTCTTGTGTCTGTCTTATAATTTAGAATTTTAATAGCTACTTCGAGAGACTTTGATGGAAATTGGTCTATTTCAAAAGTACATCAAGATCTTTATGTTCTATACTATGTCAACCTTAAAAGCAAAACCTTTCTAAGTAACTTAAGCTTGGGAAAAATATGGGAAATTGTAAAAGTTGAATGAAAACTTGGAATACTTTTTAAAAAACACTTTATTTCAACACCTATGTTTTATGGTATAAAGGCTTAAAATAATTTCTAAGACCTTTTAGGTAACCTATTGATGTTAAATTGAGTTAATAGATATGTAACTTAATTTAAGTTTATATAATTTTACTTTTTATGCAACAAGAGAAAGAATACATAAATATACGTATATTTAGGTCTGCTAATGAATGTGTTCATTTTTGCTCCTTTAAAGTTATATACTAGAAGAGATATGCAACAAAGACAACATTTACGAGGTTTACTGAAAAAGAAATTTATTTGATATGGTCCAAAGTTTTATCTGTCTGACTGAAGTTTAATGGTTTAATTCATGAGATTTTTAGGAGCTTTAATGTTAAATAGCATGTAAAACAAAGAATTAGGTTTCTCGCTGCTAAAATAACTAAATTTTCTTTGGTTTCTGAGTTAAAAGGTTAATTTATTTGTGTAGTTTAAGATGAAGGTTTGGCCTGTCATTAGAATAAGATTTCTGAGTCAAAAACCAAGCCACATGGCTTCAGGAAAAAAAGCTAAGATTTTTACTTTAAAATCTTTGGTTAAATAACTTAAGTATTGTTTCTCAGTGACATATAATCAACTCCTGACAACTCTGAAACTTCATGGAAAGCCATAAAAAAGTTTATAAAGGAAAAGTGTTAAAAACATTTATTTAATATGTTATCAATTACATGGAACGTGTTGTCAAAATTGAGAAATGCCTGATTCTTTTTGGGTTAAAATTTGTTAGTATTTCCTCTTATGTTTTTGCCTAGTATTAGACAACAAATACATAATATTATGTCATAATTTTATTTTTCTTAATTGCTAACTTGGTTGCAACTTTATTTCTTTTGAGTCTAGTATCATAAAAGCCAATAGTTTGATTGGGAAATTGACATCATAAAAAAAAAAAAATTTTTTTTGTTTTGTTTGGTTACCTATGAATTTATTACTACTTGGGTAGAGACTTGTATATTTGTGGTATATCCTGACTATATGGTATTATGCCTCAAGATTATTATTAATAATAATATCTTATATCTTAAGTTCTTTAAAAATATGATTAATGATTATATTTAAAAATATTTTTTATCTTAAGTTTTTTTTAACTGATTTTATTGACCTTGGTGGTGTAGTGGTTAAGTGTTATGGCTGCCAACCAAAAGGCCGGCAGTTCGAATCTAACGGGAACTTCTTGGAAACTCTGGGGGGGCAGTTCTACTCTGTCCTGTAGGGTTACGATGAGTCAGAATTGATTCAACGGCAACAGGTTTTACATTGTGCTTGTAATTAATTTCTATCTGGTCTTTCACTATTAACAGTATTATTTTTATAAATTAATCATGGCCATATTAAGTTTTGTCATCTGCAGATAAGTTTTTACTTTGCTGATTTGCTGATAATATTTGATCAAAATATCTTAACAAAAAGATGGACTATATCGGACTTATGAAAAAGACTAGCTAGACTGAATCAAGATTTCCAGAACTCTTACACAGAAGCTGATGGGATCACAGACTGTGGCTGATCCAGAATCAGGTGGGAAAGAAATTAACTACATAAGACTGAGTAAACTAAAGGAAACTAGGGTTTTTATATGGGAATATTGCTGAGGTTTTAAGGTCCTACTTTCTGGATATAAGAAATCATTTTCCTTTCTCCTAAATTATCTAGCTAATGGGTTTAGGTATTGTAACACTTGAATTAGAAGCTCCTGTTGGTAAACTTAGAAAAGTTGTAAATATCATCACCAGAGAAGCATCTGAAATTTGAGCTATGATTTTACAAAATAGAACAGCATTAGATTTTCTATTAGTTCTTTCAAGGAACAGTTTGTGCCTTAATAGATAAATGTTGCTGAGTTTATATTAATACTCAATCTGAGGTTTTGTAGAATATAGTTGCTGTTGAGCCATGTAAAAAGCAGTTACCGAAGCTGCTTGTCTATTAAAAAACACCTCATGAGATTTGTTTCCTTGGTTCAAAGACTTTAGGGTCATGGTTTCATCACTATTTTAGACAATTGGCTTAATACTATTGTTAGTGTTTCTTTTCTACTTCCTAGTTTGCTGTATGATTCCTGGGATCTTAAAAACCAGATGGTGCCCAATTACCATTTATTGAGCATTTTTGATCAAAGATTCCATAGCAAGATCATGATCGAAAGGAGGGAAACATGAAAGAGTTGTAATTCTCCTGGAATCCAGATTTCTGGCTTTCATGAAGGCTCTAAGGTAATCCACACAGGCCTTTGGATGTCCTTTTGAACCTCGAGTTTTGAGGGAAAAAAAAAAAAAAAAACTGGTTCCTGAAGCCACTCAGAGTCAAAAAATGGTCCAGATAAACTAGTAAGACCATTTTGCTCTGGACTTTTTTTTTTTTTTAAGGATTCTCTGTATTTTGGGAAACTGACTCCAAAGATTGGACTGAGAGCTATGTTCAGGGTAAATCAGTAATCAGTTTATTTAGTCTTCAAGACAGTGTCATGAAAGACTTGTCTAATGTTTGTAATCAAACTCTCACCCTCTTATTATGCAGAAATTTATGTATCTCAAAGAAACCAAGTTCTCAGAGAAGATCAATCTCATGGCTCAGACTCCCCTTTGTCTTTCGTTTTACTTCTGCTTCTTAGAAAGTGACTCATGACTTAATGGGTAAGCCAAGGAGGGGCAACTTGCCCTTGGGAAGAATACTTAATATGTTTTAAACAGATTAACTGGATACTTCCAACAGAAGTCCATCCTATATCATCTTGCTAATCAAGAATTTTCTAGTGGAAATTTATTTGTCACATGTAAATTTTTCTATACCTTCTGTTTCCCCTAGCCAAATTTCTGTACTCCTTATGGATGTATGTTTTTGCGTGATAGATCCAACTATACTAGTTTAGAGGATCCCTTTCCAACTGATAGTGAATTTATGTGGGCAAACTCTTGTTTAGATTCCTGACAAATGCATGGGCAATGCCCTTTAGGAACTTTAAGATTACCTTTAGATATTCATAGTAATGCTGCTAGTAAATATTGGAAAGTTAATGTTAAATTATAACACATTGTAAAATGAAAGTCAGAAGAAAACTCATTGGTCCAACTCCCAGAGTATGGTTGGTAGATTAATTCCTACTTATGGCATAGTTGAATTAGAGAAATCTTTAAGAAATTTATCAATCGCTATGGGACAAATAGCAGGCAAAATTGCTGATGGGATGGAAACACAACAGCAATGTCTGATCTCATAAGCCAAGGTGACACAAGATAACAGAATAGACTTAGATTTTTTTATTAGTCCAAGAAAGTAGTCTGTGCTGTAGAATTAGACAGCAAGTTACTTGATTACACATTGTAACACTCTTACAAACACCAGATTTGTTTGGTTGGTTACCATCAAGAATAAGTACATGGGCTAGATCACTACTGCAAGGGATAGTAATATTCTTAGTATACATCCTGATAGTATTAAAAAAAAAAAATTATCTCCTGTCTTCTGGTCTTACACACTTAAAAGGCAAAAGAAAAACCTTGGGCTGAAATGTTGGCATACATTGTCTCTGCTCACTTAGAGATGAGAACATCAGTCTTACTTAAGACCCTGGTGAAGAACCAGATGGTATCTGGTAGAAAACCAGCACCATGAGTTTAAAGAGCCTGCAATGGCCACTGTCTAGAAGCTCAACTAAGTCCAGGCATTGATCACCAATGTGTTATCTCCAATTTCCATTCAACAAGAGGGAATGATTTTAGGAAATAATACTGCAGTCATTATTCCCTGTCCTTAAGCATAGAGAATGTGATCCAGCTGGAGCAGGACTCACAAGGACACATCAAGCAGGCCCTTAAATATAAAGAGAATAGCTAAAACAATCTTAGAAAGTGTCTTTTTGGGAACCTTTGGGAACCTTTCATGCAAGCCAATCAAACAGAACAAAAGATTTTCCAATCTTATCTTTTTCTATTAGCATTTAGTGAATAGAAAATTTGTTGGACCAATGAAGAATTGTTGAAGATTTGTTGGCAGAAAATTTGCCCTGACATGGAGAAAGATGAAAGGATATCTATCTAAGATGCTCATCGAACTCCACAGAAGGTAGATCCTAAAAGAAAGTCACCAAGACATATTATAATCAAACTTGACAAAACCAAAGACAAAGAGAAAATTTTAAGAGCGGCCAGGGATTAGTGAAAATTGCCTACAGAGGAGAATCAATGAGCATAATTTCAGACTACTCAGCAGAAACCATGCAGGCAAGAAGGCAATGGGATGACATATGTAAAGCATTGAAGGAGAAAAATTGCCAGCTAAGAATCATAAAAAATATATCTAGCAAAATTGTCTCTCAAACATGAAGGCGAAATTAGGACATTTCCAGATAAACAGAAGCTTAGGGGATTTGCAAAAACTAAACCAAAATTACAAGAAATACTAAAGGGAATTGTCTAGTTAGAAAATCAATGATATCACATACCAACCCAACACTAGAACACAGGACAAAGCAACCAGGTATCAACTGAGGTAGGGAAATCACAAAAATAAATCAAGATTTAAAAACGCTCAAAACAGGGAATCAGCAATGTCATTATATCAAAGATGACAACATTAAATCAATGAAGAGGGACTAAAAAAGTAGCCGTACATCTTCCATATGGAGAGGAAAATAAGGCAATATAGAGAGACACAAGTTAGGTTTAAACTTAGAAAAATAGGGGTAAATATTAAGGTAACCGCAAAGAAGACTACCATCAAAATAAAAAACAAGAAAAACATAAAGACTCAGCAAAAACAAAATCAACAACAATGAAAAAGAAGAACACACAATTTACAAAAACTACTCAGTGCAAGAAAATAAGTGGAAAAATGAAATTGTCAACAACACACAAAAAAAGACATCAAAATGATAACACTAAACTCCTACCTATTTGTAATTACACTGAATGTAAATGGACTAAATGCACCAATAAAGAGACAGAGAGTTGCCAAATAGATTAAAAAAAAACACGATCCATCTATATGCTGCCTACCAGAGACACACCTTAGACTTAAAGACACAAACAAACTAAAGCTCTAAGGAGGGGAAAAAAATATATCAAGCAAACAAAACTCAAAAGAGAGCAGGGGTGGCTACACTAATTTCTGAGAAAACAAATTTAAACCTACCACAAAGGACAAGGAAGGACACTATATAATGATTAAAAGGAAAATACAGCAGGAGGATATTACCATATTAAACATTTATGCACTCAACGACAGGGCTTCAAGATACATAAAACAAACTCTAACAGCATTGAAAAGTGAGATAGACAGCTCCAAAATAATAGTAGGAGACTTCAACACATCATTTTTAGGGAAAGACAGAACATCCAGAAAGAAGCTCAATAAAGACACGGAAGAGTTAAACGCCACAATTAACCAACTTGACCTCATAGACATATACAGAACACTCCATTCAACAACATCCAAGTGTACTTTCTTTTCCAACTAATATGGAACATTCTCTAGAATAGACCACATATTAAGCCATAAAGTGAAACTTAACAGAATCCAAAACAATGAAATATTACAAAGCATCTTCTCTGACCATAAAGCCATAAAACTAGAAGGCAATAACAGAAAATCAGGGAAAAGAACTGAACAACACTTTGCTCAAAAATGATTGGATTATAGAAGAAATAAAGGACAGAATAAAGAGTTGCATAGAATCCAACAGGAATGAAAACACTTCCTATCAGAACCTTTCGGACACAGCTAAAGTAGTGTTCAGAGGTCAATTTATAGCAATAAATGCACATGCCCAAAAAGAAGAAAGGTCCAAAATCAA
The DNA here is from genome assembly GCF_024166365.1 of Elephas maximus indicus. Lineage (NCBI taxonomy): Eukaryota > Metazoa > Chordata > Mammalia > Proboscidea > Elephantidae > Elephas > Elephas maximus. Next base: position 195,634,594 of record NC_064821.1, read on the forward strand.
AGAATTATCCCTACAACTTCAACAAATAGAAAGAAAGCAACAAAAGAAACCCTCAGGCACCAGAAGAAAACAAATAATAAAAACTAGAGCAGAATTAAATGAAACAGAGAACAGAAAAACAACTGAAAGAGTTGATAAATGAAAAGCTGGTTCTTTGAAAAGGTTAACAAAATTGATAAGCCATTGGCCAGACAACAAAAGGAAAACAGGAGACAAAGCAAATAACCCCAATAAGAAATGAGATGGGCGATATCACAAGTGGTCCAACTGAAATTAAAAGAATCGTAACAGAGTACTATGAAAAATTGTGCTCTAACAAATTTGAAAACCTAGAGGAAATGGACAAATTTCTAGAAACACACTGCCTATCTAAACTAACACAGAGGTAAAACCCACCCAATGCCGTCGACCCAGAGGTAGAACAACTAAATAAACCCCTAACAAAAGAAGAGATTGAAAAAGTAATTCAAAATCTCCCAACAAAGAAAACCCCTGGCCCTGACAGCTTCACTGGAGAATTCTTCCAAGCTTTCAGAGAAGATTTAGCACCACTACTGCTAAAGGTATTTCAGAGCATAGAAAAGGAGGGAATACTCCCAAACTCATTCTATGAAGCCAGCATAACCCTGATACCAAAACCAGGTAAAGACTCCACAAGAAAAGAAAATTACAGACCAACATCCCTCATGAACTTAGACACAAAAATCCTCAACACAAATCTAGCCAATAGAATTCAACAACATAGCAAACAAATAATTCACCACAAACAAGTGGGATTCAGAGATAGTTATGCAGAGATAGTTCAACATTAGAAAAACAATCAAAGTAATCCATCACATAAATAAAAGACAAGAACCACATGATCTTATCAATTGATGCAGAAGAGGCATCTGACAAAGTTCAACAGCCATTCATTATAAACACTCTTAGCAAAATGGGAATAGAAGGAAAATGTCTGAACACTATAAAGAGCATTTATACAAAGCCAACAGCCAACATCATCCTAAATGGAGAGAGACTAAAAGCATTCGCCTTGAGAACAGGAACCAGACAAGGATGCCCTTTGTCACCACTCTTATTCAACATTGTGCTGGAGGTCCTAGCCAGAGTTATTAGGCTAGATAAAGAAATAAAAGGCATCCAAATCCAGAGACAAAGCAAATAACCCGAATAAGAAATGAGATGGGCGATATCACAAGTGGTCCAACTGAAATTAAAAGAATCGTAACAGAGTACTATGAAAAATTATGCTCTAACAAATTCGAAAACCTAGAGGAAATGGACAAATTTGCAAAGAAAAAGTAAAAGTGTCTCTGTTTGCAGATGACATGATCTTATACACAGAAAACCCTAAGGAATCCTCAAGAAAACTACTGAAACTTATAGAAGAGTTTAGCAGAGTATCAGGCTACAAGGTAAATATACATAAATCAGTTGAATTCCTCCACACCAACAAAGAGAACGTTGAACAGGAAATCACCAAGTCAATACCATTTACAATAGCCCTTAAGAAGATAGAATACTTAGAAATAAATCTAACTAGAGACGTAAAAGACCTATACAAAGAAAACTATAAGACACTACTGCAAGAAACCAAAGGAGACCTACGTAAGTGGAAAAACATACCTTGCTCGTGGACAGGAAGACTCAACATTGTAAAAATGTTTATTCTGCCCAAAGTGATCTACAGATACAATGCAATCCCGATCCAAATACCAGTGACATTTTTTAATGAGATGGAGAAACAAATCACCAACTTCATACAGAAGGGAAAAAGGCCCCAGATAAGTAAAGCATTACTGAAAAAGAAGAACAAAGCCAGAGGCTTCCCACTACCCGATTTTAGAACCTATCATACCACCACAGTAGTCAAAAGAGCCTGGTACTGGTACAACAACAGACACATAGACCAATGGAACAGAATTGAGAATCCAGACATTAGTCCATCCACATATGAGCAGCTGATATTTGACAAACGCCCAAAGTCAGTTAAATGTGGAAAAGACAGTCTCAACAAATGGTGCTGGCATAACTGGATATCTAGCTGCAAAAAAATGAAACAAGACCCATACCTCACACCATGCACAAAAACTAACTCAAAATGGATCAAAGACCTAAATATAAAATCCAAAATGATAAAGATCATGGAAGAAAAAATAGGGGCAATGCTACGAGCCCTAATATATGGTATAAACTGTAGAAAAAACATTATTAAAAATATACAAACACCAGAAGAGAAATTAGATAACTGGGAGCTCCTAAAATTCAAACACCTATGCTCATCCAAAGACTTCACCAAAAGAGCAAAAAGATTACCTACAGATTGGGAAAAAGTTTTTAGCTATGACATTTCCGGTCAGCGTCTGATCTCGAAAATCTATATGATACGGCAAAAACTCAACAACAAAAAGACAAATAACCCAGTTAAAAGACGGGCAAAGGATTTGAACAGGCACTTCAGTAAAGAAGACATTCAGGGAGCTAAGAGATAGATACATGAGGAAATGCTCACAATCATTAGCCATTAGAGAAATGCAAATCAAAACTACAATGAGATTCCATCTCACCCCAACAAGGTTAGCATTAATCCAAAAAACACAAAATAATAAATGCTGGAGAGGTTGTGGAGAGACTGGAACACTTACACACTGCTGGTGGGGATGTAAAATGGTACAACACTTTGGAAATCGATTTGGCGCTTCCTTAAAAAGCTAGAAACAGAAATACCGTAAGATCCAGCAATTCCACTCTTTCGAATATATCCTAGAGAAATGAGAGCCCTCACAGGAATAGATATATGCACACCGATGTTCATTGCAGCACTGTTTATAACAACAAAAAGATTAAAACAACCTAGGTGCCCATCAGTAGATGAATGGATAAAAAAATTATGGTATATTCACACAATGTAATACTATGCAACAATTGAGAGCAACGATGAATCAGTAATTCTAGTAAAAAAAACCAGGCTTAGTGGTCTGACTGAGACCAGAGGGACCCTGATGGTTATGGTCCCCAGACCCTTGATGGCCCAAGATTGGAACAATTCCCGAACCATCTCTACAGACAGGGATTGGGGATTGGCCTGGACTATAAAATAGACAATGATGCTGGTCAGGAGTGAACTTTGTGACTCAAGTAGCCACATGAGGCTTTGTGGGCGACTCCTGTCTGGTGGCGAGATGAGAAGGAAGAGGGGGACAGGAGCTGGTTGAATGGACATGGGGAATACAGGGTGGAGAGGAGGAATGTGCTGTCTCATTAAGGGGAGAGCAGCTGGGAGTGCAGGGTGGGGTGTGTATGGCTTTTTGTATGAGAGACTGACTTGATTTGTAAACTTTCACCTAAAGTGCAATAAATATATTTTTTTTAAAAAAGTAGGATTATAGAGATTTAGCAATTTCTAGACAATCTGTAAAAAGTTGAAGCTTTCAATAGTTTTACCCATTTGTAATATTAACATATACTGATGACTCTGTCACATTCCTCGAACTTGGGCAGCATGCTAGTCCATTTTCCCACTTTTGTCTGTTCTGTAATATTTCCTCAGACTCAGGCAGACACGGCTCTGGCAGCATGCTTGTCTGCTTCCCACTCTTGCCTTTTTGAATATATGCCCGATAAAATTTCCTTTCTGCTTTACTAAATTTTGTGATTTTTTTACCCTACAACAACCTCTGGGGTGGGGCATATAAGCAGGACCACAAAGATTAAATTCAGGGCAAGATACACAGGTATGAAATTTTTTTTCCCCACGAATAATGTTTTTAACGGAACAGCAACAAGAGTAGAAGGCAAACCATGTTTCTCAGGCGTTTGCCTGCAATGGAAGGTCAGCCAGGGTGAGGGCAATGCGTGGGTGGGGCTAGGAGGAGAAACAGAAGAGAAGACTGGCCTGAGGGAAAGGGTGGGGAGAGAAAGATATTACCAGCTGTTACACTGGAGTGGAATCATCTGCATATGAGCCTTTCCACTGGAGATGAGACTGAGGTTCAGAGAGGCCACCTGACTGCTCAGGCTACACAGCTGGTATATAGCAAAGGCATGATTTAAATCTAGTCTTTCAGCCTGTATAGCTACTCCTGAGTCCCTGGGTGGTGCTTACTTACCAACCAAAAGTCGGAGGTTGAAGTCCACCCAGAGGTGTCTCAGAAAAATAGGCCTAATGATCTACTTCCAAAAAATCAGCCTCAGAAAACTGTATGGAATCCAGTTCTACTCAGATAAACACAGAGTCCCCGGGAGTTGGAGCCAACTCAACGGCAACTGTTCTTTTTTTTTTTTTTTACTACATCATGCTGAGTAAGGCTCCCTTTTATTCTTTTCTGGAAACCCTGGTGGCACAGTGGTTAAGAGCTACAACTGCTAACTAAAAGGTTGGCAGTTTGAGTCTACCGCCGCTCCTTGGAAATCCTCTGGGGCAGTTTTACCCTGTCCTACAGGGTGGCTAGAAGTCAGAATTGACTCGAAGGCAAAGGTTTTATTCTTTTTTGAAGGGAAAGATCTCAAAGTCCTGAGGAGCCTTTCAGCTTTCTGAGAAGCTCTTGCGCAGGGAAAGAAAAGAGAATAAAGTGCCTGTTGCCTGTTCTCTGATTAGTCACCAGTGAGCCACTGCAGAGACTGTGTGCGCCTGCTATTGATACAGATAAGGTTAACTGTGCTGGCAGAACAAAGGAGCTGCTAAAAGATTACCATCTAGAAGCTGGGTAAACAAGAACCACAACCTGTCAACGTGAGATAGGGCTGAAACAACCCGTGAATTACTATATCCTTCTTAGTGTTTTTTTCTAGTCCCTTCCCCCTTTACAGGCTCCTGCATGCATAGAAGAACAAAGTGTGACTGCTGTTTAACCTTCCTTAGCCCTCTGAAGATGGTGATGGAGTGCCAAAGATCAGTGCGGTTGCGTTATATCCCATAATACGTGATGCCAAGGGCTGCTGAGAGGACTCCATCTTGAATATCTGTGGGTTCCATCTTGGATTCCAGATGTCGTGCAACCTATTTAACATGCACAGCTGTTCTGAGAAGTACCCACCCCTTGAAAGAAGCCCACTAAATATTCGTTACTCTATTGTCTCCACAGAACCCATATAAGCCCCAGCCTTGCTTCCCTTTTCCAGTCAGTCTTTTGGCGAGGTTTAGATCCCCACTGACTCCTTTTGCTTGACTCAAGCAAAATAAAGCTTGCTGAAGATAAAGTTTGTCTTTTGCGTGTATTCTTACTCAGGAAAAGAGAAGGACCCTTTGTGTCAGATTGGCAATTGGTAACAATATCACACTGAGACTGAGCAATAGCATGGATTCTATTTGTGGTCAGAAACCACCTGAGCTTTGACTGAAACCAAAAAACCAAAACCACTGCCATGGAGTCAATTCCTACTCATCCTACAGGACAGAGTAGAACTGCCCCATAGAGTTTCCAAGGAGTGCCTGGTGGATTTGAACTGCTGTAGCACTTAACCACTACACCACCAGGGTTTCCAAGCATTGACTAAGGTTTCCTCTAATTTCCGCCCTGACAGAAGGTGCACTGATGAGTATCACAGGGTAGACTCAGAGGTCTCACATGAACCAGAATAAACACAAGAGATGAGACTTGCTCTAGAACAAGCTCCAGGCCAGGACCTCCGTAGGTGTCCCTGGACATTCTTGGTCCATTAAGGGTGAGACAGGCATCTTCTTATTTCGGTACAGTTCCTTATAGGCCAAAGAGCTCCTTCCCACTTAGCAGTTAGCACTGGATAGACAACAAAACAAGTCTCCCTTTCTTTAGATTTAGTCTTATGTGGAAATTCTGTACGTAGAGTGAAATATTTCCCTCTTTATTTTCTTGGTTGAGTACAGCTTTAAGTCAGGAAGAAGGAGATAAATTAGTTTTAACCACACAACTTTAGAAAAGTAGCATAGGAATAAAAATTTTGGAACTAAATAATGGGTCTAGAGCTGGGATTGTCAAGCTCTGGCCCACCAGTTGGTCAGTTGTCTGTTTTTGTAAGTAAAGTGCCCTTGGAACACAGCCGTTCATTTACATATGCTCTATAGCAGCTTTCCTGTCTCAACAACAAAGTTGAGTAATTGAGTGGTTACAACAGAAACTAGCAAACCCTAACATATTTACTATTTCGTCTTTTATAGAAAATGTTTGCTGACGATCTAGAGAAACGACAATGCCACATGTTTGTTCTGACTGTGCACCAAGTTTTCATAACTGTGAGGACATATGACCAGACAATATTGAAAGGTTATAGTCCTACTGGCCGGGAAAACAATTCTCCCCAAATTAGCTTTCTGTCCAGTCTGCATGTCCTTTTTCAGATGTTACTTCCCTCCCTGCAGTTAAGGCTTTTAACAAGGAGGGGCACAGAGGATCTGCTTACCCAGGCAAGCATGACCAGAGTGGAGATTTCATGACCTCAGAACGAGTCAGCCCCTGGAAACAGTGACATTTGCACATCTCTGTAAGTCCTTCTAGAGCCTACTGTACAGGACCCTGTGGTGGCCAGGTGACTGATATACCAGAGACCAAGAACAAAGACAAGTGGGACTCACCTGACTGTTCACTGACTGGAGCTGTGAAGAGGTCAAAAGTCACAGGTTAGCACAGAGCTCATAATTTTGAAATTTGTATTATTCTGATAAATTTCTCAAAAATTCTTTCCATCTTTCTCTTCTTTTCTATTCCCCTACACAGTGGTTAAGAGCTACGGCAAGCTACAGGAAGCTATGGTTGCTAACCAAAAAGAGGTTAGCAGTTCAAATCCACCAGCTACTCCTTGGAAACTCTATGGGGCAGTTCTACTCTGTCCTATAGGGTCGCCGTGTGTTGGAATTGACTCAACGGCAACAGGTTTTTTTTTGTTGTTGTTGTTACTCCATTACTTGAGCCCTGGTGGTTCAGTGGTTAAGAGCTTGACTGATAACCAAAATGTTCAAATCCACTAGATGCTCCTTGGAAACCCTATGGGGGTATTTCTACTCTGTCCTATAGGGTTGCTATGATCAGAATCAACTCAAGGGCAATGGGATTTTTTACTCCATTATCACCAACAATTCAACCTTCCTCAAACTTACAACTAACCCTCATTTCATTTTATAATTACAAGGCAAGTTACAAGCTCAGTCTTTGACCAAAGAGATTGCCAGGAACAAGTCCCATGATGTTGGATATTTCGTGATTCTCTCCTTCATTTCATTCTCTTCTTCTGTCCTCACACCCATGCTTTTCAAAGGAGTAAACACTTGATAACGTGGTCACAGAAGGTTCATCAGAAAATGAGCATTGGGATAGTTGGAGAGTTGAACCCACTTTAAATGGATTCCTTTCCTTGCATTATATTTTATGTTAGAGTTCTTTGACTCAGTTAACAAATATTTATTTCTTCCTGCCAAGTATACAGAAAGGAATCTTTTTTTCTTCCAGCAGCAGCTCTCTTCTCAGTCATAAAACCAAAAAACCCACTGCCATCGAGCCAATTCCAACACACAGCAACCATATAAGACAGAGTAGAACTGCCCATAGAATTTCCAAGGAGCACCTGGTGGATTCAAACTGCCAACCTTTTGGTTAGCAGCCATAGCTCTTAACCACTACACCACCAGGTTTTCCATCTCCTTCATAGCCCGCAAATAAATAGAGGAACATTAGTAAAGCTTTGCAATGAATCTCCTGAACTCAGATCTTGTAGGTTACTGTTGGACTCATTGTTTTTTTCATGGTGGGGAAGGGAAGTATTAAGTGTAAAAAGTATGAAAATTTTATAATGAGAACATCACATTACTCTATAAGATCTTAGAGTTCAAAAAGAAATGTATGACTAACAAGTAGTAAAGTGGCCCACCTTGAAAATTAAGGATTGGGATGTGTTTCGATTTGATTTTCCTCAGACCCCTGATCCGGCCATCCCCCACTGCTTTGCATCTGCCTCTGAAATTTGGGCTGGAAGCAAAGACCTGAGCATTCCTACTTGTCCCTGGGCTCTGGTTAAACCCCAGACCACTCAGGAGGTGGACACCTCATCCTGTTGGCCACCTCAGTTCCAAATCAAATAATCAAACTCACCAAAGATGACCAGCAATGACCACAGCAACATGAGGACCTGGTGCAGCTACTTGAGAAGAGATATTCTTACAGCCACCAACTGGAGCCTTTGAGCAGGGAATGGAGCCTGCTTTTCAGAATAGGTTTTACGTAATTAGCAAAAAAAGGAAGTAGAAGAGACCAGCAAAGTGTTATCTCTATTGTCTGTTCTATAGGCACTAAGAGAGTTAAAGATGATCCTCTCTTATTGGCAGAGAAATTTCACATCTTGCCACCAAGGGTGCTGGTTATGACTATATAGGGCTCTTAAAGAGTCAGACACAGTTCTAAGTGCCTTCTCTTCACAAAGTTATTTAAAGTCCCTGTCAGCTTCTGAATTTGGTACTGTTGTGATCTCCTTTACACAACTGAGGTGAGTAAGCTGACCAAGATCAATGCGGTAGCAGTAGCAGAGCTAGGATTCCAGGAAGCCCAGTCCCACAGCCTGGCTCTTTAGCACTATGGTATATTAATATGATGTATTGCTTCTCAATGTTCCTTAAGATACCAGAATCATTATCCCAGTGGCTCAAATTTCTTACCTGAAATTTTCTTAGTCAATTTCCGTCTAGAATAGGATCTTACTAAAATTCAAAATACTTGCTCTATATCACTGAAAACATGTTCCCTTCCATGTTTCTAATTCACTTTGTTTTTTGTACCCCAGGCTGGTCCTAAAATAGCCACACTCGTCAGTTTTTTTGGTGGGTAGAAATCACGCATCATGCTAGTCCCTGCTGGGACCCTCGTCCTGATTAGATGTGATCCCTATTAACGTTATGTGGTGAAACCTGTGAGAACCAGAAATTGATGGACTGCCTTGTTTTTCCAGGTCTCACAAGTTTTCCACCTTTGACGGGGTGCAATTTCACCCCTTGTCTATAGCTTGTTGTAGTGGAAAATATTTGTTTTCGTTCACTAACGGGTTTCCACCTTACACAGCTTGTACCTTTCACACTTTTTACTGTGTCTAAAAATGTACTCAGAATCAGGCTGTCCAGGTCTTGTGCAGCATGACGGTTTAAACCACAAAAGCATAAGCGCTTATAGCTTGGTGACTGACTGATAGGGAAATAATCATAGAGTCAATGCCATCTGTTCAGGGGAATACTTAACATTATCACTCACTATAAATGTCACTCTACTTTGGGTTATTCATCAAAGCATTTCTTATAATAGTGAAAAAAGAAAATACTAAAATGCCAAAGGAAGATTAAAACATAAATCCACTGTCAAACCATGAAATAACAAGCAGCTATTAAAATGCTTCTACAGAAGAATATTTCATGGCGAGAAAAGATGTTTATGATATATTGTCAAGGGGAAAGTGAACACAGAATGCAGTTTGTCTCAAATTAGGAGCCCGCTATCCCCAATAAAAAGTGTTTGGGATGATAAGATGTTGCTGTTAGGTGCCGTCAAGTCGGTCCCAACTCATAGCGACCCTGTAGAACAGAGTAGAACTGCCCCATTGTGTTTCCAAGGAGCAGCTCGTGAATTTGAACTGCCGACCTTTTGGTTAGCAACTGAGCTGTTTAACCACTCCGCCACCAGGGCTCCAATAAAGTGTTAGTGTAATTATATATGAAACATGGAATTAAAGTGGTTTTCATTTCTCTCATTCTGCTTTTCGGTGTTTTCTAATATTCTTATAATAAACATATGTTATTTGTTTATTTTTAAATTAAAGATTCATTAAAAAAAAAAAGTTCTGGGCTGTATGGCCTCTTTCACCTCAAAGAGAAGCAAGCAATGCTACTTTCACTTTTGTATGCATTTAGAAGAACGACCTATTCTCTCCCTGGAACGAGAAATAGTCACCGAGCTTCTTGTCGAATCCTTGCCTACTGGGAGGGTTTCTAACCAGTCTCCATGGAGTTGATCCTGACTCATGGTGACACCATGTGCGTCAGAGTAGAACTGTATTCCGTAGGGTTTTCAATGGCTGGACTTTCAGAAGCAAATTGCTAGGCCTTTCTTCCAAGATGTATTTGAATGGATGGACTTGTACCTCCAACTTTTTGGCTAGCAGCTGAGTGTGTTAAGCATTTGCACCACCCCCCAGGAACTCAAGAAGGGCTTCTAGACGACCTGTAATTCTTCCTCATCCTAGCCACCCAAGAAGGCATAGGATTCTGGTAGAAGGAAGGGAATTAAGGAAAAAGATAGAGAGGAGGGCATGGAAAAGGTGGTAGAGGAGTTGGTGGTGGGTGTAAGTTTTTCACAGTCATCTAAGAAGATTTTTCAAAATACCCATGACTTTTCATTGATTCTGATCAACGGAAATATAACCTCTTCAGTTTAAATTTAGTATTCCCTAAGGCATTACCAAATGGTATGGAGCGGAACTCATGGTTGAGGTGAAAGTGGGTGCTGCAGATAGAAAATAATAGAAAGTTGTTGAAGACCAAATCTGTTGTACTGAGGGGGCTGGGCTACAATGATGGCTATAAGTCCTCTAAGATGGTTGATATGATCCACCTAGGTGCTGCTCTGTATCTGACAGATGGTGGACAATTAATTACATGTAGATAAACATAGCCTTGAAGCCTACCTAAACTTGTATGCAAACTAGGGACCACAGCCAGAGATTAGCAATTTTGATCAAGCTTAGGGTTCCAAGGCCACCAAGTCTAAGAATTCTTTTTTAGTGGATATAAATTGTTTATCATTGTAATTGCTGCATAAATGTCTGTAGAAGTAGTCACAGTCATATTATCCCTGTTGTAGTAGCATAGTTGTTATCTTAACAGTTACCACAATTACCTTGAATGACATATGTCTTTGTTCAATGGGACTTGACCTCAGAATTTCATGTTCAAGGTTATAAATATACACTTTTGCCATTAATGTACAGGTGATACTGTTTGTTCTAGACCTCGTGAAGCAGAATTAGCCCATAGAAATCTGTATGTTGTCTTCATAGACACTTTCCAGGTGTTGTTTAGGTAGATAAGACCCCTCTGCCCAGAAGATCCCCTACAATGCAACTCATTATTTGCTAGAAATCCACTGGGTCTCTCCATAGTCAAATAGCATGACAGGGAACTCAGAATGTGTAAGAATGCCTGAAGGCTCTCATCCATTATCTCCCTGGGAGATCCAAAGATGGAGATGCCCCAGAGATCCAGGATCTAAAAGACATATCTATGTATTTGCTCCTGGGAGTCAGAGAATGGCATAAGTGGGTAGCAGTCTCAGATAAGGTCTGCTCTAGGGGACTGGAGTTTACAGAGCCAAATTTTTCTTCTTCATGAAGAGTACTCATTCCTTCAGTAGCAGTATAAAGTCTGATAAACTCCTGCTATTCCTGTGATACCAAGCGAAGGAAAACCAGTCTTGGAGTCTGAAGAGAGGCAGAGGCACAGAAATCCATAGTGAGGTTCTAGAAAGACATTAGAGAATCACCTGCAGCAGGTAGAAAGACTCTCTCTTGTGAAAAGGCCTGGTAAGTGGCCTGGGCTCCCCAATGATGCCAGGTGGGGAGGGCACACCAAAGTCCAGAGACAATTCAATCTGAAATTTAATTGTGAGTGTGTGAGTTTTCCAGCAGGTAGATGAGTTATTACTTCCCAGGCAGGAAGTATGACCAAGGAGAACTGTGGATGAAAGTGGTGAAAGTGGGTGGGGTTATTGACTGCTGATCCTTAATATAGTCACTTACAGCAGCTTTCTGTAGACCGCCTCATAGCAAATGATCATCAGTTGTGTTGTGGCAGAAGAAAGCCAGGAACCATAGGGATTACGCTTTCGGCTTTCAGTTTTGATTTTCTCCGAGGTTGTTTGCTTATTCTTCTGACATCCTCTGCTAACAACACCTTCCCTATTCACCTAGTCTGATTCTAGGCAGGAGAAACATTCATTTAAGGATTCATGCATTCAATACAGTTTTATTCAATATCCTTCATTTTTGGGGCACAGTACATGGCACTCAATATGCATGCATGAAAAAATACGGCTCCTACCATTTTGGGAATTACTGTCTAGCATCAGAAGACTAACATGAAAAAAAAAAACACACTCATGTGGTGTGTGCTATGGTGGGACTCTGTACAGCATATAAAATTGGTACAGCAGTGAGTGAGGAAGGGGAGGAAAGACTTCCAGAAGAATGGAATCCTGAGAGATGGGTAGGTTTTCATCAAACAAATAAGGGGAGAAGGGAGGAACTCCAGGACTAGTGAGCAGCAAGAGCAAAGTAAGGAACCAGGGGCCAACTACAGCTTCTCAGGGATCCACAGACTTTAGAATGGCAGACACAAGACTTCAAAGAGGAGCATCACAAGATATAATGTCCAAAGATTGGCCAGACAAGATCAGGGATGATGAGTTGTGGAATGACATCAAGGACACCATAAATGAAGAAAGCAAAGTGTCCTTAAAAAGACAGAAAAGAAAGAAAAAACAAAATGAGTGTCAGAAGAGACTCTGAAACTTGTTCTTGAACATAGAGTGCCTAAAGCGAAAGGAAACGATGAAGTAAAAGGCTGAACAGAAGATTTCAAAGGGCTGCTTGAGAAGACAAAGTAAAGTGTTTTAATAAAATGTGTAAAGACCTGGAGATAGAAAATCAAATGGGAGTAACATGCTCAGCATTTCTCAAGCTGAAAGAACTGAAGAAAAAATTCAAGCCTTGTGTTGCTGTATTGAAGGATTCTACAGGGAAAATACTGAACAATGCAGGAAGCATCAGAAGGAGATAGAAGGAATACACAAGCCACTGTAACAAAAAGAGTTGATCAGCATTCAACCATTTAGGAGGTAGCATGTGATCAAGAACTGATGGTATTAAAGGATGAAATCCAAGCTGCGCTGAAGGGAATAGTGAAAAACAAGGCTCCAAATTGAGAGAATATAAATTGAGATGTTTCACCAAACAGATGCAGTGCTGGAGGTGCTCATTCATCTATGTTAAGAAATTTGGAAGACAACTTCCTGGCCAACCAAATGGAAGAGATTCATATTTGTGTACGTTCCACAGAAAGGTCATCTAACAGAATGTGGGAATTGTCAAACAATGTCATTAATATCACACACACAGGTAAAATTTTGCTGAAGATCATTCAAAAGTGGTTGCAACAGTACCTTAACAGGGAACTGCTACAATTTCAAGCCAGATTCAGGAGAGGACGTGGAAGGAGGGATATCATTGTTGATGTTAGATGGACCGTGGCTGAAAGTAGCAAGTACAAGAAAGATGTTTGCCTGTGTATTATTGATTATGCTCAGGCATTCAACTGTGTGGATCATAACAAAGTATGAATAATATTATGAAGAATTAGAATTCCAGAACACTTAATTGTGTTCTTGAGGAACTTGTACATAGACTAAGAGGCAGTCTTTCAAACAGAACAATGGGATATTGCGTAGTTTAAAGACAGGAAGTGTGTGCATCAGGGTTGTATCTTTTCATCATATTTATTCAATCTGTATACTGAGGAAATAATCAGACAATATGGACTATATGAAGAAGAACATGGCATCAGGATTGGTGGAAGACTCATTAACAACTTCCAATGTGCACCTGACACAACTTTCTTGCTGAAAGTGAAGAGAACTTGAAGCACTTACTGATAAAGATCAAAGACTACAGCCTTCAGTATTGCACCTCAACTTAAAGAAAGCAACAACCCTCACAACTGGACCAATAAGCAACATTATGATAAATGGAGGAAAGATTAAAGTTGCCAAGGATTTCATTTTACTTGAATCCACAACCAACACCCATGGAAGCAGCAGTCAAGAAATCAAGAGACATTGCATTGAACAAATCTGCTGCAAAAGACCGCTTTAAAGTGTTCAAAAAGCAAGGACGTCACTTTGAGGACTACGGTGCAACTGACCCAAGCCATGGTATTTTCAACCACTTTGTATGCATGCGAAAGTTGGACAATGAATAAGGAAGACCAAAGAAGAATTGTGTTGGCAAAGAATGTTGAATATACCGTGGGCCATATTTATGCCAGTTCCCGAGAAAGGTGATCCAACTGAATGCGGAAATCATAGAACAATATCATGAATATCACATACAGACAAAATTTTGCTGAAGATCATTCAAAAGCGGCTGCAGCAGTACATCAACAGGGAACTGCCAGAAATTCAGGCGGGATTCAGAAGAAGGCATGGAACCAGGGATATTATTGCTGATGTTAGATGGATCCTGGCTGAAAGCAGAAGGGTGTTTATCTGTGTTTTATTGACAATGCAAAGGCATTCAACTGTGGGGAACATAAAAATTATGGATAATATTCTGAAGAATGGGAATTCTGGAACACTTAATTGTGCTCATGAGGAACCTGTTCATAGATCAAGAGGTAGTTGTTCAGACAGAACAAGGGGATACTGAATGTTTTAAAGTCAGGAAAGGTGTGCATCAAGGTTGTATTCTTTTACCATACCTATTCAATCTGTGTGCTGAGCAAATAATACAAGAAGCTGGACTATATGAAGAAGAACAGGGCATCAGGATTGGAGGAAGACTCATTAACAACCTGCATTATGCAGATGACATAACCTTGCTTGCTGAAAGTGAAGAGGACTTGAAGCACTTACTCATGAAGATCAAAGACCACAGCCTTCAGTATGGATTGCACCTCAACATAAAGAAAACAAAGAGCCTTACAACTGGACCAATAAACAACATCATGATAAATGGAGAAAAGACTGAAGTTGTCAAGGATTTCATTTTACCTGGATCCACAGTCAACACCCATGGAAGCAGCAGTCAAGAAGTCAAAAGACACATTGCTTTGGGCAAATCTGCTGCAAAGGACCTCTTAAAGTGTTGAAAAGCAAAGATGTCACCCTGAAGACTAAGGTGCACCTGACCCAAGCCATGGTGTTTTCAATCATATCCTATGCATGTGAAAGGTGAACACTGAATAAAGAAGACCAAAGAAGAGTTGAAACCTTTGAATTGTGGTGTTGGTGAAGACCCTCAATGAGATGCATTGACACAGTGGCTGCAACAATGGGTTCAAGCATAGCAAAGATTGTGAGGATGGCACAGGACCAAGCAGTATTTAGTTCTGCTGTACATAGGGTCAATAACAAGAACAACAACATATACTAGTTGTAATAGCTACTGCAATTTTACACCTAAGGAAACACAAAGACATTAGTTAATCTGACCAAAATTGCAGAGCTAGTAAATGGTGGTGCCAAGATGTAAATCCAGACAATCCTTTTTGGAGATCACACTTTTAACTATTTTGCTAGTAATTTAACTCTCAAAAGAAAACATGTGGTCACTGAAATAAGGTAGAAATATGTTAAACAACAAAGTAAATATAACAGAAGAGAGAATTCGTAAACTGGAGGACAGAAATTAGGAAATTACTCAGAATATAACAAGGGCAATGAAGAAATGAAAAATTTGAAAGATTATTTCAGAATAGATTGAAAAGGTCCAGTAAATTTGCAATATGAATTTTTGAAGGAGGGATTTAAAATAACGATGAGGCGGTATAATAAAAAAAGCAGCAATAACCAAGTATTTTCCAAACTTGAACAAAGACATGAATTCTCAGTTTTAAAAAGGATTAATTTCTAGCAAAATAAATAAATTTTAGATACACTATCATGAAGCTGTTTAATACCAAAAGCAGAGAATCTTAAAAGCAACCAGAGGGAAAAGGCAGATTAACTATAAAACTACAACAATTAAACTGAAAGAAGCCTTCTCAAAGGCAACAATAAAACAAAAAGACCATGGAATAAAATATTAAAACTGTTGAAGAATATAATGGATCAAAACAAACAAACCCATTGCTGTTGAGTTAATTTTGACTCATAGTGACCCTACGGAACTATCAGTCTTAAATCCTACTTTTGCCCCCTTTGGACAATTTAATACAGACCTCAGCACGAAGAACTAGAAAATTGTAGTTTATGAAGGAAAAAACTGATCAAGAAGTAAGCAGCCAGATGTAAGATGCCACGGAGAGGTCTAATGAAAGTGTTAAGGCAAAGTTTCTTAACAGAAGAGAAATGATCTTACAAAGAAATTCAAATTTCTGGATAACATGGTGTTCCAATTTCATCCTTTGAGGCCCTCCCTGAGTTCCTAATACAGCAATGGCAGACGAAATATAAAACATAGTGTTTGTCCTAAAAAAAAAAAAAAAAAGAAAGAAAATTTTTCCATGGTCCAGGAACAGAAACTCAGTTTAAAACATTTAAACTGAAAATGTGGCTGAAGGAAATAAGGGTGCAAGGCTATCAGGAAGAAGAACATTCAAGGTATAGGGAACAGCAAGTACAGATGCCCCGGGATGGTACTGTATTTGAAGTATCTGAGGAACGCCGAGGCTAACGCGGTTGAAGTGGACTATGCAAGGGGAAGAGTGGTAGGAAAATCTGCGGTATTAAACAGAGAGTCCAAAAACAGACTCATGTTTAATTCGAGCGAGATAAAGGTAGCACTGAAATAAAAAGGGAAAGAATAGACTATTTAATAAATTTTGTTGTTGTTGTTAGGTGCCATCAGATCAATTTTTCCTTATAGTGACCAAATGTGACAGAGTAGAACTTCCCTATAGGGCTTTCTTGGCTGTAATCTTTATGGAAGCAGATTGCCAGGTCTTTTTTCCTTGGAGCCCCTGGGTGAGTTTAAACTGTCAACCTTTCAGTAGATAGCTGAGTTGATTAACCCTATGTGCCACCTGGGCTTCTATAGTTAATAAATAATAGTGGGCAATTTATGTCTGTTTTTAAAAATAAATTTACATCCCTACTTCACATAACTGAAAATTCCAAAAAATAAAGACATAAATACAGAAATCAGTAAAAGTTAGATTCCTACCTCTCACCAAAAAAAATACATATATAATACATTGAGTGAATATTAAAAAAAAAAAAACTGAGAAAGCATTATCAGAAAACATAGGAGGATATTTTTATAACACGCTCTGATAGAAGATGACAGAAAGACAAGAATCTCAGAAACTAAGAAAAACATTGAGAGATTTAGCTACACAAAAACTAAAGTTCCATATTTTAAGATTCACTGTAAACAAAAAGTGAAGTGAAAGATTAGACAAAACCATGTGTATCACATACAATGGAAAAATGGTTAAGATACCTAAGATCTTAAACTAATTTTAACATCATGGTTAAAATTTACATAACTGAGCAGACATACGAGACTATGTGGGCAGCTCCTGCCTGGAGGAGAGATGAGAAGGCGGAGGGGGACAGAGGCTGCCTGAATGGACACGGGGAATACAGGGTGGAGAGAAGGAGTGTGCTGTCTCATTAGGGGGAGAGTGACTAGGAGTACATAGCAAGGTGTATGTAAGTTTTTGTATGAGAGACTGACTTGATTTGTAAACTTTCACTTAAAGCACAATTAAAAAAAAAAAAAAGACGTGTTAGGGAAATGCCTAGGAATCTTGTAGACACAGGCCTCTGTTAAGATTCATAGTGGATTTCCAAGAATTACAGGGGTGGAAAAAGGAGTGGAGCAATTCAAAGGGCAAAATATTTGATTCCTATTTTTTTATAGGTCAAAATAGACATAATAAAGAAATTTAAATGCTCATTTAAAATATAACCTTGTAATACTAACATTTAAGAATGATCATGAATGTAATTCTTCTCTCTTCTGTTTGTCAGGAAACCCTGGTGGCGTAGTGGTTAAGTCCTATGGCTGCTAACCAAAGGGTTGGCAGTTCAAATCTGCCAGGTGCTCCTTGGAAACTCTATGGGGTAGTTCTACTCTGTCCTATAGGGTCCCTATGAGTTGGAATTGGCTTGACGGCACTGGGTTTTTTGGTTTTCTGTTTGTCAGAGTACTTTACAACAGAATTTAATTTGCAAGATAGCAGAGTATTCTAGTGTATGGATATGACTTATATAACCATTTGCATTGGACGTATAGTTGAAATTACTTTTGTTGCAATAAATAATATGACTGTCAAAAAATTTACATAATTGTTTCTAGGAGGGGCAGAAACTGACTGAAAGAGGGTATGAGGGAACTTTCTAGGAAGATGGGACCATGCTATATCATGACAGGCATTTGATTTACTCAGGGGCATGCATGCATTTGTCAAATGAATGGGACTGTGTACGTAAAGCCTGTGCTTTCAACGGTGTGTAAATTACACCTCAATAAACAGTTCATATAAAAGCATAAGAAAAAGAAATGAACACAAAGAAAAATGGGCAAAAGCTAAACACAGAAAACTTCTAGAAGAATTATAAACCAGCAGTCAATTTATGGAGAGATGCTCAACTTCCTTAGTAATTTAAAACATTTAAATGGAAATAACAGTGATATTTTTCCCTACACCTTCATTCTCTTCTTTACTGTTGATGAATATGTTAGTTGATACAATTTACAGGAGGGCAATTTAAGAGTATTTAACAAAATCCTCTAATGTACGTAACCTAAAATGTAGTAATCTCAGATATATATTAATTTATCCTTCAGATAAACCAACATGAATGCATAAAAAGATTTTTTTTATAGGACATTTACTTTAGCAATGTTTTTACAATATGAAAACTTTGGAAGCCACCTTAAAGTCCACCAGTGCTGGGAAGGATTAAAACTTATTATGGCTTGCCTATACAATGGAATACTGTACAGCCTTTTAATATAGTACAGTAGATCTATACAGACTTGAAAGTATTTCACGATATTTTGTTAAGTAGGCATATTTTTAAATAACTATACTTACATACATGTGTATGTGTTTGTACAAAACTATCTGGAGAGTCATAAGGTACATTTTTAACAATGGCTACCCTTTGTGGTGTCCTATTACAGGGACAGCTTCAACTTTTTTATTTTTTATACAAACTGCTTTTCATTTGTAAGAGTGAGTGTGCGATTGCTTTCAAATTAAAACACAGACTCCAAACCATATTATACATGTTTTCAAGAAATTTATGAATGAAAGAAGGAAAAAATGTATTCACAAATCTTCTAGAGGTTGCAGCAGACACAGAATTTTGGATAGAGATTATTTCTCATAAATATTGAGACGTTTAGATCAGCCTGGATGACACATTATTAAAATTGAGTGTGGCCACCATAATTCTTTATGTAATTTTGTTTTAGTTCTAATTTGCTAACATGACCCAAAATATAGTGAATAGTGTATTTTAGGCAGAAACATGATGATTAACCTAAGTGGGGTTCTGTACGGCCTGTGCTGAGAAAATACTTAGACAAAACCATGGACACAGCTGTCTTGTTGGAGCAGTTCTACAAAACCACTCTCCCTGGGTCCACGCACTCTAAGCTTCACTATTTCTCCACCAGGAGAGCCCAACCCCTTTTATCCCACCATTTCCTCTTGCGAAAAGAATTAAGAGCACGTTTTGACCCATCCCAGAGGAACCAGCGGGAAACCAGCTCTTCCATAACACAGTTCTTCCCACTCCTGTATCCACGTTAGTTCTCCTGGATGGTCTCTTCAGGGCTTACAGTGACTTCACGGTAGATGAAGGATTAGGCTCATGGAGCAAAGCACCTGGGTGAGGTGTACCAGAAAGCCGGCTCCCCTGTGATCTCTGAAGAACATCTTGGATCTGAGGCTTGGGCTCATGGATGGTTTTAAAAAGGTGGAATATTCCATAGTTTTACATTGCATCTTCATAGTCCACATCCATATTGCTTGCCTGCTTCACCTTAGAATAGATGGCTAAGGAGACCTGGAAGCAAAGGGTCATAGATAGGACTAAAGCAGAGAAGACAGCAGAACATGCCTCCCACCAGCCCACTTCCCCTGTAGCCTAGATGCATACTACCATGTTATACCACACAGCATATAAATTAGAGCCTCTTTGAAGACTGTGGTCCAAGGGCAGCATTTTCAAAGGGTCTTCATCCCACTGGTGGGCCACAGAGGTGCTCCTGATGAGCTACAAACTGACCCAAAGATGCAAGGGCTTCTCTCATTCTTATGGGCTGTTATAAGGCAGTTCCATGGGCTGTCATCTATTAAGGGATGTCAGAATTTTGTATTTGTAAACTAAATTTAGTGTGTCACTGGAGCTTACCAAGGACTTGAATTCTGTCTTGTTATGGATTGAATGAAAACCCTGGTGGCGTAGTGGTTGAGTGCTACAGCTGCTGGCCAAAAGGTTGGCAGTTCAAGTCCACCAGGCGCTCCTTGGAAACTCTATGGGGCAGTTCTACTCTGCCCTGTAGGGTCGCTATGAGTCAGAATCGACTCAACAGCAGTGGGTTTGGTTTTGGTTTTTTATGGATTGAATTGTGTCCCACCAAAAATACGTGTTGGTTCCCAACTCCTACAGCAGTGGATACAATCCTAGTTGGAAATAGGGTTTAATTTGTTATGTTAATGAGGTCATATGAGTGTAGGGTGTGTCGTAAGCCTAATTACTCCTAAATTATAAAAAAGAGCAGATTAGAGACAGGTAAAATAAAAGTCATGTGAAGCTCATCAAGGAACTGAGGAATATTGGGGCTACAGAAGCTAAGTATCTTCCTCCAGAGCCGAAAGAGAGAGAGCCTTCCCCTATAACTGGTAGCCTGAATTCAGACTTCTAGCCTCCTGAGCTAGAATTTCTGTTCTTTAAAGCCACTTACTTTCAGTACTTCTATTATCGCATCACTGGGAAACTAAGTCATGTCCTGAGACATCTGGTTGCCCACACTACGCTAGACAAAATTATAAAGCACCTGTCGCCTTTGCACACACAAAAGGGTTGAAATTCTGCAATTACCAGAAACGATTTTTATAACATCGGTGATGTCTTAAGTTGTTCAAGGTTCACAAATCACTATTACAATCACTATTAGTATAGGTTTGTTTAATAATAATTTAGTGGATTGTTTGGCTAACCTTGTATCACAGTTATATATGTATGGCTCAACAATATTTGGGACACAGAATTTCAAGTAAATAGGCTTTTTAGACTAGGTAGTACTATGTTTCAACTACAAATCATTCATATGCCTATTGCTAAATGTCCATTTAAAACCAAAACCAAACTTGCTGCCATCAAATCGATTCCGACTCATAGACACCCTATAGGACAGAGTAGAATTGCCCCATAGCATTTCCAAGGAGAGGCTGGTGGATTTGAATTGCTGACCTTTTGGTTACCAGCTAAGCTCTTAACCACTACGCCACCAGGGCTCCAAATGTCCATTTAGGCCTCCAAAATATTCCTTATACAGTGATACTTTATTGTTACAACGCATTTTTGACCCCAACTGTGTGGGGAGATGGGGAAGGAGGTGGACTATGAAATCGTTTGCTTTTCCTAAATGACCATAATTTTAAAAGTTTGAGAACCAGTGCCCAGAGGAAAGGCAGCAAGGGCATGGAGGAAAGAACAACAGGGACTTTAACTCACCTCATCCTCAGTAAGTGTCCTTGGCGGCTCTAAAGTGGAGAAAAAGATAAATACGCTAAGTCCCCACTTCTATTGAAAGTCCTTGCCTAAACTGGCATTAATATAGGCTTCTTCCTCTCCCATCTGCCGCCCGTGAATTGAATTCCATTAATATTTTCACTCTTGCTTTTCTACCTATTACAAATAAGATTTCCTTACTCTACAGGGGAATATTGGCAGCCCGGGGGTCGGGAGTAAATACACCCCTCCTGACAGAGGAGGGGTCTTTATACCACTCAGATTTGCTGAGCCCAACACGCGTGCGAAGCGCAGCAGCAAAATAATTAGGTGGCTGTGATGGGGCTGCTTTGGGAGGCCGTGGGACCACTCCGAGAGAGCAGACAGAAGCCATCGTCTCTGCTGCTGCGGTGACACTGGGCAGTGAGACGTTAAACAGGCCAAGTTAACGTTAGCACTGTGATCTACTCCAGGCTGCTTCCGGACCAAGGACCAGTTTTCAGAGAGGGACGGTAGTGCTCAGAGCCGGCTCCAGGCAGCTGCTCTGCTGGGCGCCGCCATTGAGTCTCCTCTTGGTTCCAGGAAGGAAAAGAGGCAGACACAAAGTCAGTCCTCATCTCTCACCTGCTGCTGGTTTCCGTTCCTGCTGGCTACAGTAGACCAGGGAATAGACGTCATCCCCACTTACAACGTTCACTGAAAAAGAGGAAAGGAGGCATCAGGACACAGTCTCCTCTTCTTGCCGTTCGACTCACTCCATACCTGTCCACCCATCACAGCCCTGAAGACACAGGAGTCATTTATTTGCAGAGGTGGCTGGGGCCCAGCATGGCCAGGTTGTGTTAGCAGACATCACCCCGTGACCCCTTCCCCAGCTAACTCTGCACATTTTGGCACAGGTCATTTGGGACACCTCACCATTTTCATACACAGGCTGCGGCGGCGCTGGGGTAGGTGAGTTGACATAGGTAAAGTCTTGGGGTACAGGGCTGGGAGGGCTCCTGCAAACACAGAAACATATGCTTTCATTTGGGGTAGTGAGTGAGACGTCGAAGGAGAGAAACCTGTTAGAAACTGTCTTGAGTGGAGCAATAATTCCTGGGCAAATCAGCATCTGGATGGCACGGCTCTATGGGACAAGCCGCCATCCTCCACACGGGCTGCGTGGGGCATTGCAGAGTGTGGTTGGTGGTGTTGGTAGTTGCCGTGAAGTCGGTTCTGACTCATGGTGACCTCATGTAGAGCAGAACTAAACCTTGCCCCGTCCTTCACCACTTCACAATCTTTGGTGTGTTTGAGCCTATTGATTGTTGCAGCTACTGTGTCAATCCACCTCCCTGAGGGTTTCCCTCATTTTCACCGACGCTCCTTTACTAAACACGATGTCCTTTTCTAGTGACTGGTCTTTCCTTATGATGTGTTCACAGTAAGCTAGCCAAAGCCTCACTATCCTCGATTCTAAGGGACATTCTTAGGGCAGAGCATGCAGTAGGGTGTATTTTTCATGAGTGTAAGGTCCTTCCTTATCTGACTGTCTCCCTGTGGGATCGCTCACACCCAGAATAGTGTCAGTCACATAATAGGTATTCAGTAAATATTGAATGAAGAATATGGATTCACCCTAGATGGAAAACAGGTGGCTAGGTGGAAGAAGCAGCTTGAGAATGGGCCAGAAGAAAGTGGTCCCACGTATACATGCACCACTGAAAGAGTGTTACTCCGATTTGGGGGAAAAAATCTGTTTATCGTTGGCATAAATAATACACTATAAAAATATATCAACTAAATATTGGTATCCCCAGATGGAAGTATTTTAAATCTTTTCCTCCTTTAAACTTCCAAAGAACTTCAACAACTTTTCAGTAAGTTTATTACTCTCTGTCTTGCATTACAGAAATGGGTCTATACCTTGTTGTTGTTTTTATTGTTGTTGTTAGGTGCCATCAAGTTGGTTCCAACTCAGAGCAACCCTACGTACAACAGAACAAAATGTTGTCCAGTCCTATGCTATCCTCACAATTGTTGCTGTGTTTGAGACCATTGTCACACCCACTGTGTCAATACATCTCATTGAGGGTCTTCCTCTTTTTCACTGACCCTCTATTTTACCAAGCACGATGTTCTTCTCCAGGGCCTGGTCCAACCTCCTGGTCTAATTTTTTTACCTACCTTAAAATACTTTAAGACTCTCAAGATCTTTTCATATTTTCAGGCCCGTCATCACTTAACAGAATGATTTACAGGCCTTCAGATATGGTGGACTAATTGAAAGAATGTATGACTCTAGTCAAAGCCATACAACTTTCTTATTTTTACTAATGAAGTAAAAGAGATGAATTAAGAAGAAAGATGAAAGGATTTAAATGAATTAGTTAATATATGAAATCGAACAGAAGAGGAAGAGAAATTGAAGGTTCAGTCAGCAGTGGAAGGACTCTGGAGTGACAGTGTTTGATATAATGAAGATATGAGAAGCTCATGAGAGAGGACAGCTCAAATTTTTTTTAAATTATTTTGCTGCATTATTGGCACACACAGAGAAAGCAGAGGCCTCACCTGAGTGGATCCCTGGCTGACCGTTTTCCTGCAAGTCAAACAAAGAAGTACACATGTGAATGGAGGGAGCCCTCTCTCTCAGTGTTTTCCTACAGCACCTGTGCAAGGAACGTCCCTTGTGCCCGATACCCATCCATGGCCAGACCCCAGGGTGAGCTCAGCGGACAGCCTAGTGATCGTTAGGCAGAGATTTCATCCCCAGATGAAGAGACTTGGGTCCAAAATAGTTCAATAGGGTCAAAGACACAAAGCTCGCTTGTACCAGAACTAGAATTTGAACCTAAGCCTCCAAAACATCAAGTCTATTGTAATTTTTGTTTCTGGTTTTGCAACCACACCATCTAATCTTTTCATGACAAGAGTACTTGCAGGTAGGTATTGCCACAGTCCTATTATAAATGGAGTGAACAAAACCATTGCTGTCCAGTCAATTCCAACTCATAGCAACCCTAAAGGACAGATCGGAACTGCCCCATAGGGTTTCCAAGGAGGGCCTGGTGGACTCAAACTGCTGACCTTTTGGTTAGCAGCCATAGCTCTGAACCACTACGCCACCAGGGTTTCCATAGATGGAGTGAGGAGCCCAAATATGCCAGAAAGGCTTGAAATTTAAATACAGATCTCACATTGTCCTCTCTTGCCCAGTTTCCAACTTGCTCAATGGAGGACAGGAGAACAAATTTAAACATACAAATGAAGACAGGATTACCAGTTGTGACAGAGCATGGACCTAAAAACTTGGTACTCTGGTGAAGAATAATAAAAGGGAACAGTTGTAGGCTCAGTGGCCAAATGAAATCTCTTTGAGGAAATGGCATTTAAGCTGAAAAGTGAGAAAGATCCAGCACTGAGTAGAAAGTATAGATGTGTAGATGAGTAAGTCAGGGAGAAGGAAAAGGTAACAATTTATGCATTGACTAGAACAAGGGTATGGTCAGTATAGCTGGAGCTCTTAACTGTACTTCTCTTCCGTTGCTGTTAGTTGCCATCGAGTCAATTATAACTCGTGGTGACCCCATGTGTGCAGAGTAAAAGTGCACTCCATAGGGTTTTCAACGGCTATGACCTTTCAGAAGCAGATCTGTCTTTTGAGGCACCACTGGTGGGTCTGTACCACCAATCTTTCAGTTAGTAGTCCAGCACTTAGCAATTTGCCCCACCCAGGGAACCAACTTCTCTGTTGTTGTTTTAGGTGCTGTCCAGTTGGGTTCCAGCTCATAGTGACCGTATGCATAACAGAACGAAACACTGCCCGGCCCTGCTCCATTCTCACAATTGTTGCTATGTTTGCGTCCATTGTTGCAGCCACTGTGTCAACCCATCTCACTGACATTTCTCTTATTTAGTTAATTTCTATATAAAAAATTAAATCACAGAAGCACAAGCTTTCAGTTGAACCTTAACTGATAACACATGGGAGATAGAGGACTATTTGAAAACTTAGTTAATAGGTGCCATTCCTACTCATTGGCGGTTGTGAGCAGACCTATAGCCAGGGTGGTTAGCAGGATATATTCATATTTTACAATGTACACATCACAGATCCAGTCTAGTCCAGTGAAAACAAATGTTGCAGTAACAGATTCCCAATCTCTATAAATACTAACCTATTTTTTTCTTGAGCCAGTAACAAAAGAGGAGGACGACAGCGGTGGGACCAAGGGTGCCGAGTAGCCCCTCGATGACTCCTACAGTAAGAAGTTCCCTTCTGTCCTTGGTAGGCACTGAAAGGAGAGACCTGTGCATGAGCTTGGGGTACGGAGAGCAGAGATCTTGGGTGTGGGTTGCAGCCAGGATCTGCTCTTCTTAGGGGCTTGCAGCATATCATGTTGATGAAAGAAGAAGCGCCCAGCATTTTGGCCCTCCACACTCCCCAGATGCATCGCTTAGAACAGCACCAACCGCAGAAGCTCCATCTTTGGTAGCACCCCACCAGCAGCACTGTGGCAGCATCAACAAAACTTTCTCAGGAAGCTGGGAAAGAGACATGGACCAACACAGTTCTGTAGCCTGAGCTATACCTGTGATGTTGAGTAGCACGGCTTCACTGTGCTGGGTCCCCAGGCCATTGTCGGCCTCACAGAAGTAGTTCCCAGAATGCTCTGCAGTCAGGTTGAAGGATGCTCCTCCTCCAGAGGGGGCTGAGCTGTTCCCCAAGATGATATCTTCGTGATAGAACCGGTATAGGATTGGGGGAGAGCCTCTTTGGGCCTCACAGTGAAGCTCCACCACTTCCCCCACCACAGCCTGGGCCCCAGTAGCCCTGAGGGTGAGGACTGGATGAGACACTGGAACTGACAGAAATAGTCAGGTGTCAGAGGGGTCTCTTATGCTGGCACAGACTCATAATCACTGGCCACAGAGGCTCAGCCCCATTTGAACTTCCTCAGGGTGTCCCTAGGGAACATGGAGCCCAGCTTGAGACCTGCTGGTTGAGACGAATAGTGAAACTTACTTCTGACAGTGATGCTCACCAGCCCACTGAGGCTGGGGCCATAGCCATTGTCAGCTGCACAGTAATATTGCTCAGCATCACTCTCCCTCGCCGTAAGGATCTCAAAGTCTGCAGTTAAGGAACGCAGGGTCTTTGTGCCCAGTTTGAAACCCATGGCCCCTTTGTACCAGAGGAAGGTGATGTTTCCTGTGCCCTTAGCGACCGAGCAGACAAGGACCAGCTTTTTTCCCTCCATCACCTGGCCCCCTGGGGGCTGTGTCTCCAAGCTCACATCAGAGACGCGGACTCCTGTGTGAATAGAAGATGACATAAGAGGAGTCTGAGTAGGGAGGATTTCAGGGGCAGGGAGCAGATATGACAGCGATGAAAGCAAAAACCCAAGGTAAAGTCAGTGATATATACACTTTAAAGGAAAAAAGGGAGTCTCTGCTGATTTGGAATTGCAGATGATAGTGTAAGAAAGCAAAGAATATTGAATACACCATGGATATACCATGGACTGTAAGAAGAATGAACAAATCTGTCCTGGAAGAGGCACAGCCAGAATGCGCCTTAGAAGCAAGGATGGTGAGACTTCATCTCAGGTATTTTGGGCATGTTATCAGGAGGGACGAGTCCCTGGAGAAGGACATTATGCTTAGTAGACAGCGAAAAAGAGGAAGGCCCACAACAAGATGGATTGACACAGTGGCTGCAACAATGGGCTCAAGCATAACAACAATTGTGAGGATGGCACAGGACCAGGCAGTGTTTTGTTCTGTTGTACATAGGGTCCCTGTGAGTCAGAACTGACGTGACAGCACTTAACTAAGTGTAAGAAAGACACCATAATATTACCATGGAGGATGTAGGTCAATGTGACTCCCAGATATAGAGAGAGATTCAGGTACATCTCTAGACCAGCTCCTATTCCCATGGGAACAGAATACAGCAGACAGGGAGGACCAGTTCAGGGAGGACCATCCCTGAGTTTCCAAACCCTCAATTTTCTAGATACAGTAGTATGGTGGGTTACAAGTTCAGGTTGCAAATCGAACTGCCTGTGTTTGAATGTTGGTTCCAACTCTTACTTGCTGTGTGTCCTCTATCAAATTACTTAACTTCTCTGAGACTCAATTTCTTATCTGCAAAATGGAGATGATAACGATAGTTATCTTCCGTAGTTGTGAAGATTCAATTCGACAACGTGCAGCATTAGGACAGGACTTGCTGTACACTAACTGTGCGTGAAGACAGCTATGATTTTTTTGTTCCGGTCCAGTTTCACCAGTGTTGAGTTTTAAGCATGTTAGGAAAACCCAGCCTTTTGGAAGTAGTAGACATTTGCTTTATGGCACAGTGGATATGCCTTTGTCTGAGAATAGGAAAGGATGTTGGAAGTGTCCATCCTGAAATGGAATAACATGGTTCAAAATCACTAACACCCTCTTTTCTATTTATCTTTCAAAATCAAGCTCCAACTTCCTTCCATAAGCCCTTTTCCAATAGCCTATTCCATATTCGTCTTCTATAAAACCTCTTACCACCTCAGTCAGATTTCTCCTTCTCTGCAGCCTCTACTAATAGCCAACCCTAGACCATACAACAGCACATAGTTTATCTCAGGTATTCAGGGTGCTGGTTGAACAAACACTTCTTGTCGTCAGAGATCATGTATCATGCAACAATAATTTTCCCCTACACCTTCCAGCACAGTGAAGATACACAGTGTCTCCAAAATATTCTTCTGTTTGCCTGAATGGGAACAGCAAGGATAAGGGAACACCTCTTAAGGATTCTGTTATGGTTTGAATTGTGTCCTCTAAAAACTACGTGTTGGAGTCCTGACCCCTACGCCTGTGGGTGAAATCCCGTTTGTAAATAGGGTTCTTCTTTATGATAATGAAGCCATGTCAGTGTAGGGTGTGTCCTAAACCAAATCATCTCGGAGTGATAGAAGGAACAGCCTAGACACACAGACAAGCAAGTGTGAAGGAGAGAAGATAGATGCCACATGTAAATCGCCAAGGGACTGAGGAGCCTGGAAGAGACAAGGATCTCCACCCAAGAGTCACATCCTGAATTTGGACTTCTAGCCTCCTGAACTGTGAGGAAAAAAATTTCTGTTTGCTAAAGCCACCCATTTATGGTATTTGTGTTATAGCAGCACTAGGAAACTAGACAGATCTGATAGAGAGGTTCAGGTCCATCTCTAGACTAGCTCCTATTCCCTCGGGAGCAGAACACAGCAGAGAAGGATGACCAGCCTCATGCCACTGCCCCTTTTGGCCCACCCTGGTCGACATGCCCCACTGGCACTCACTCTGCACATCTATCCAGAACCTCTGGCTCCGTATAACTCGAGTTTTCTCTGACTTTGCCTCACACCAGTAAGACCCTGAGTTTTCACGCCACATTTTGGGAATCTGAAGCTTTGGGGAGGTGTTGCAGGGCAATCTCTGGTTCCAGACATCACTGAAGAAGCAGAACTGAAGCTGGACACCTGCTGTCTGTGGAGCTGGGTAGATCTTACAGATCAGAGTCATCGAGCTCCCCTCTATAGGCCGGGTGGGACTAGCTATCAGAAGCAGCTCTAGAGAAAAAAGAAACACATATTCCAGGGTGAAGGGGTTCAGAGTTCCTGGTGAGGGGCACTTTTGGTTCTCAGCACTGGTAAACAGGGCTCAAAGAACCAGCCAGCTGGACACACAGTCTATCCCTCATATGACCCTCTCACAGTGGCCTGTGGGCTTCCCTTTGCCATGAGTCCACTCTGCTCACACCTCCCACCACACACACACACACACACACACACACATCCTGCCCCTGTGCAGCAGCGTCCTTTACCTGGAATTGATCTTTTCTCTTTGTGAAGCTTCTGTCACTGGGTGGTGGAAATGGTTAAGTGCTTGGCTACTAACTGAAAAGTTGGCAGTTCAAATCCACCCAGAGGCATCTTGGAAGAAAGGCCTGGCAATCTACTTCTGAAAGATCAAAGCCTTGAAAACTCTATGGACCAATTCTACTCTGACACACAAAAGGTTGCCATGAGTTGGAGTCAACTCCACAGCATTTTTGTTTTGTTTTGCTTTGTTTTTTTTTTTGTTTTTAACTTCCTCCTCTGAATGGGGCTTGGGTGCTAACCAAAAGGTCAGCAGTTCAAATCCACCAGCAGCTCCTTGGAAACCCTACGGGGCAGCTCTGTTCTGTGCCATATGGTTGCTATGAGTCAAAATTGACTCGATGGCAGCAGGTTTGGGTTTTGGCTCTGAATGGGGTTTAGGGGAAGAGGAGGTGAGAAAGAGGTGGGGCTGGCTGCAAGGTCCTGGGCGCAGTCTCGCAGCTCAGAGCTTGCTTCAGATCGTCACAAGCTACGGAGACTACCTGGCAAATACTTGATGACGGAAACTTGGTTTCTTCATCCTCATTCTCAATGCAGCCTTTGATTCCTGCTTTAAGCGAGGATTAGTTAGGTATGTGGTTTTATGGCATAACAGCAGGGCCAGAAGAACACAAGGCATGAGTTAGACTTGAGCAAATATCACGTGAGGAACTCAGAAGACTGGGTTGCTTCTGAAACTCTCTTTTGACAGGAATTCGTAATCCATTAGAGCCTGCATTCCTGAGTTCTTGAGGCTGCAGAACAACCTCTTTTAACACTGTGGTATTTCACGCACACAAAAAAAACCAAAACCCATTGCTGGTGAGTCGATGCCAACTCACAGTGACTCTATAGGACACAGTAGAACTGCCCCATTGAGTTTCCAAGCAACGCTTGGTAGATTCAAACTGTTAACTTTTGGTTAGCAACCATAGCACTTAACCATTACACCACCAGGGTTTCCATTTTAGGCACAAAAGAGTAATTCTCACATTCATTAGGTGTAAACATGCCTTAGTGAAAGTTCCCCTGTGAGGGGATCTTGTCCTCCTCTCCTCATCTGGGTAAGGGAGGACTTTAAATCAGGACCAAAGCTAAATTAGTTTACATAAACCGGGATCTGAGAGAAACTGTAGCACTTGGTGCTGCAGGGCAGGGCTAGAGATGGAAGGAGGCAGTGCTACTACTCCATTTATTGTGTGGACCAAGGATTGACTGTAAGGTTCGTCTCCAAGGATGTCCAGCATTTCCTCCATCACCTCTGGTGGAGCACCCAGCTGGGAAGTACGCAGGGACCTTAGTGCCTCCGAGGCTGGAGGACAGAGATTCTCTAGCTTCAGTCTTCGGCACCCTCTGCCTTCCTTGCCAAAATACTATCTTCCTCCCCACACTGCGCTTCCCAGAAATAAGATGGTGTTCTTGAGGTCAGAGCAAGACCTGTACAAGCGTTGACCAGGCACACGTCAGGTGCAGAGACTGGCGTAAACAGCACAGCCCAGGCCCAAGGGAGCCACTGATGTGTTTATACACCTCAGCAGTGTCAGCAGGGTGTGTCTTGGACGAGCAGGGGCTGCTCAGACAGCCATTCACCGGCCTCCTCCAGTGACAAGGCACCCACAGACCGCGAAGAAGAAAGGGAAGTTGCAACTCACCGGTTGGTTCACAGAGTGGAGCTGGGAGAGAAGGCAGCAGAGATCAGTAGAGAGCAGCAAAGTTTAACTCTACAATCCACCCTCCTTCCCTCTTACCCTCCCCCATCTCTGCCTTTCTTCCTCCTTAACCTTCTCTTTCCTCCCTCTTTCTCTTCTGCCCTCTCTCCTTTCATATTCTACTCCCCTTTCCTGCCTCCCTTTCTTCCCTCTTTTCCTTTCCCCGCATTCCACATCACTTATAAAACACCTTCCTACAAAAAACACATGGCTTTTTTTGCACCATCATAAAGTAATTTATGATCACTTTTCTCATCTGTAATTAGGAAATGGTGCCTTTGCTTTTAACTACTTGGCAGCTCCCTTCTTCACGCCCCTCACTTCTAGCCCTTCAGTTCAAAAGTGTTCCTGATCCAGCTCAAGACTCTCTGCTCATAGTAACAACAGAGTCAGACAAGGAGAGTGGAGGGGATCATCCTCAAGGTCGTGGTGCCCCTTTATTTACCAAGTTCAGATCAGAGTAAGCTTAGAGACAAGAGAAGGAATTCAGATTTCTCCAAAGACATTCTCAAGGATTGGACCAAGATATTTTGGCATAATGGTCAAGAAGAGAGCATTCTGAGGAAAATGTGAGCTCTGTAGCCAGATGGGATAGACTTAAATGCTGGCTCTTTGTCTACAAGCTGTGTGACCTTGGGAAAAATGCTTTATCTCTTTGTGCTTTAGCTTCCTTCTCTGTAAAATGGAAATAATAAGAGTACCTATCCCTAGAGTTTTTGCAAGGATTAAAAAAGCTAGTACCTATAAAGTGCTTAGAATAATGCCTGAAAATGTGTTGGCACCCAATTAATATTGTTTTTTAGTATTATTATTATGTCTTTTAGTTCATGTTTAGTTTGAGATGCCTAATGTTTTAAATTAAATATTTATGTGAATAATTAGTTCCTCAGGTAGAGAGGAGGGAACAATGATAGGTATGATAAAAATCACATTTTGCTTATTCATGCATTCAACAATTTTTTTTTAAATTTTACTTTAGATGAAGGTTTACAGAACAAACTAGTTTCTCATTAAACAGTTAGCACACATACTGTTGTATGACATTGGTTAACACCCCCTGACATGTCAACACCCTCCCTTCTCAACCTTGGGTTTCCTATTACCAGCTTTCCTGTCCCTGCCTTCTAGTCTTTGCCCCTGGGCTGTTGTATCCCTTTAGTCTTGTTTTGTTTTATGGGCCTATCCAGTCTTTGGCTGAAGAATGACCCTCAGGAGTGACTTCACTACTGAGCTAAAAGGGTGTCCAGGGGCCATACTCTTGGGGTTTCTCCAGTCTCTGACAGGCCAGTAGGACTGTCTATTTGTGAGTTAGGATTTTGTTCTACATTTTTCTCCAGCTGTGTCCAGGGACCCTCTATTATGATCTCTGTCAGGGCAGTCAGTGGTGGTAACCGGGCACCATCTAGCTAGCTGTACTGGACTCGGTCTGGTGGAGGCCGTGGGAGATGTGGTCCATTAGTCCTTTGGACTAATCTTTACCTTATATGTTTAGTTTTCTTTATTCTTCCTTGCTCTCAAAAGTGTGAGACTAGTGGAGTATCTTAGATGGCCACTTACAGGCTTTTAAGACCTCAGACACTACTCATCAAAGTAGAATGTAAAGAATCTTCTTTAAAAATGATGCTATGCCGATTGAGCTAGATGTTCTCCCAGACCATGGTCCCCACAGCCCTCAGCCCAGCAATTTGTTCCCTCAGGGAGTTTGGATGTGTCTATGGAGTTTCCATGACCTTGCCTTGTATAAGTCGTGCTGGCTTCCAAAGTATTGTGTACTGTCTCACCCTTCACCAAAGTTACCACTTACCTATTGTCTATTTAGTGTTTTGCCGTCCCCATGCTTCCCCTCCCTCATAACCATCAAAGATTGTCTCTTTTTGTGTGTAAACCTTTTCAAGAGTTTTTACAGTAGTGGTCTCATACAATATTTGTCTTTTTGTGATTGACTTATTTCACTCAGCATAGTGCCCTCCAGATTCATCCGTGTTGTGAGATGCTTTGAAGATTCATCCTTGTTCTTTATCTTGCATAGTACTCCATTGTGTGTATGTACCATAGTTTGTTTATCCATTCATCAGTTGATGGGCATCTTTTTGCTATTGTGAACAATGCTGCAATAAACATGGGTATGCATATGTCTATTTGTGTGACAACTCGCATTTCTCCAGGATATATTCCTAGGAGTAGGATTGCTGGATCATATGGTATTTCTGTTTCTAGCTTTCTAAGTAAGTGCCATATCATTTTCCAAAATAGTCATATCATTTTGTATTCCCACCAGCAGTGCATAAGAGTTCTAATCTCCCTACAGCCTCTCCAATATTTATTACTTCCTTTTTTTTTTTTTATTCGTGCCAGTGTTGCCAGGGTGAGATGGTATCTCATTGTGGCTTTGATTTGCATTTCTCTAATGGCTAGTAATCTCGAGCATTTCCTCATGTGTCTGTTGGCCACTTGAACGTCTTTGGTGAAGTGTCTGTTCATTTCCTTTGCCTGTTTTTTTAATTGGATTATTTGTCTTTTTGTTGTAGAGGTGTTGGATCTTCTTGTAGATTTTAGAGATTAGGTCTTTGTCTGATTTCAACAAGCATATTTGAGTGTTTACTATATGCCAGGCATTGTGTGGGGCACTGGGTTTACAGGAGTGAATATGAATGACAGTCTGCCACCAGGGGATTTACATTATAATGAGGAGAGAGCCAATCAGCAAATAAATATATAATGTGATTTCAGAGAGTGGTCAGTGCTACAAGAAAGCAGAGAAATAAGTTACAGAATACCTGAGAACGGTCATAACTTTTTAGATAGATGTCAGTTGAGTAGAAACCTGAATGAAACCAGGGAGTGAGTATCTCTGGCAGAGTTAGCAGCAAATGCAAAGGCCTTGAGAAGGGAATGGGCTTATTCAAGGAGAAATAAGAGGAAGTGTCCCTGGGACTGACTGGGAAGGGGACGGTGGTAGATACTGATGTGTGAGAAGTAGGCTGGGGCCAGTCATGGGAGGCTTTGTGGACTTAGTAACAATTGGATTTTGTTCTAGATGTGATGGGAAACCATGGACAGTTCTGAATTAATTTTTTAAATTTGTGTAGGATCACTCTTATCCTGTGAGAACAGATTATAGAAGTGCAAGAGAAGCAGGGAGAACATTAGTAGGAGAGTTTAGTCTAAAAGAGGGAGAAGGATGGTTCAGATTAGGCAGCACTGGTGCTGTTGAATGGTCAGATTCAGTATAAATTTGGAAGGTAAAATCATTAAGGATTGCTTATGGGTCAGACCTAAAGTAAAAGAAAGAGAAGAGTTACATATCACTCCTAAGGTTTTGGCCAAGCAACTGAAATAGAGAAGTTGTGGGGTGGTGGTGGCGAAGGTGTAGGGTCAAGAGATCTATTTGGATATGTTGAGTTTAAGATGCTTCTTAGAGACTGGAGCACTTATACACTGCTGGTGGGCATGTACAATGGTACAACCACTTTGAAATCAATTTGGCACCTCCTTAAAAAGCTAGAAATGGAAGTACCATATGATCTAGCAATCCCAAGCCTTGGAATAGATAGTAGAGAAATAAGAGCCATCACACAAATAGACATATGAATACCGGTGATCACTGCAGCACTGTTCACGAAAGTAAATAGATGGAAACAAACAAGGTTCCTGTCTTAGTCACCTAATGCTGCTGTAACAGAAATACCACAAGTGGATGGTTGTAACAAGAAAATTTATTTCTTCGAGGTAAAATAGGCTAAAACTCCTAATTCATGGTGTCAGCTCCAGGGGAAGGCTTTCTCTCTGTGTCAGCCTTCTTATCAGTCTTCCCTGGACTAGGAGCTTCTCTGCACAGGGAACCCTGGTCCAAAGGGCATGCTGTCCTCCCTGTGCTTCTTTCTAGGTGATATGAGGTCCCCTCACTCTGCTAGCTTCCGTTTCTTTTTAACTCTTGAGAGATAAAAGGTGGTGCAGGCCTCATCCTGGGAAACTCCCTTTACATTGTATCAGGGGTGTGACCTGGTAAGGGCGTTACAATTCTACCCTAATCCTCTTTAACATAAAATTACAATTACAAAATGGAGACAACCACAGAATACTGGGAATCATGGCCTAATCAAGTTAATACACACATTTTGGGGAGGGGACATAATTCAATCCATGATAGTGCCCATCAACAGATGAATGGATAAACAAATTATTGTATATTCACACAATGGAATACTACACAATGATAAAGAACAATGATGAATCCAGGAAACATCTCATAACGTGCCTGAATCCGGAAGGCATTATGCTGAGTGAAATTAGTTCAGTCGCAAAGGGACAAATATTGTATGAGACCACTATTATGAGGACTCAAGAAAAGGTTTAAACACAGAAGAAAACATTCTTCTATGGTTACAAGGCTGGGGAGGGAGAGGGAGGGGTATTCACTAACTAAACAGTAAAAAAGAATTATTCTAGATGAAGGGAAGGACAACACACAATACAGGGGAAGTCAGCACAACTGAACTAAACCAAAAGCTAAGAAATTTTCTGAATACAACCAAATACCTTGAGGGACAAAGTAGCAGGTGCAGGGGTCTGGGAACCATAGTTTCAGGGAACATCTAGGTCAACGGGCATAACAAAGTATATTAAGAAAATGTTCTGCATCCCACTGTGGTGCGTGGTGTCTGGGGTCTTAAAAGCTAGCAAGCAGCCATCTAGGATGCATCAACTTGTCCCAACCCACCTGGAGCAAGGAGAATGAAGAACACCAAAGACACAAGGAAAATGTTAACCCAAGAAACAGAAAGGGCCACATAAACCAGAGACCCCATCAGCCTGAGACCAGAAGAATTAGATGGTCCCTGGCTACCACCAGTAACCGCCCTGACAAGGAACACAACAGAGTTCCTGATGGAGCAGGAGAAAAGGGGAGTGCAGAACTCAAATTCCAGTAAAAAAAAAAAAAAAAAAAAAGACTTAAAAATGGTCTGACTGAGACTGGAGGGACCCCAGAAGACATGGCCCCCAGACTTTGTTAGCCCCAAACTAAAAACATTCTGGAAGCCAATTCCTCAAAGATTAAACCGGACTGTGGGACATAAAATGATACTTGTGAAGAGCGTGCTTCTTAGCTCAAGTAGATATATGAGACTAAACGGGCAGCTCCTGTCTGGAGGCGAGATGAGAAGGCAGAAAGGGATAGGAGCTGGTTGAACAGACGTGGGAAATGCAGGGTGGGAAGGAGGAATATGTAGTCACATTAAAGGGAGAGCAACTAGGGTCACATAACAATGTGTGTATAAATTTTTGTATGAGAAATTAACTTGAACTGTAAACTCTCACTTAAAGCACAATTTTAAAAAAAAAGATACTTCTTAGATACCTGAATGACAGTTGAATATATGAGTGGTGTTCAAAGGAGAGGTCAAGGCTGGAGAAATAAATATAAGTTTAAGCTTAATGTGGCACTTAAAGTGACCAGGTGATATTACTTGGGAAAGTGTATATGGAGAGAGAAGAGAAGTCTAGGTACCAGTCTTGGAGAGGTCCAACATTTTGAGATGAGTATAAGGAGAATTCAGTAATGATGACTGAGAACCAGCAAATATTGAGTTAAAAAGAAAACCAGCAGAGTATGGTACTCCGGAAGCCAGATGAAAACATGTTTCAGGAAGAGAGAGTGCTCAACTATGTCAAATGCCCTGAGAGGCTTAATAAAATGAGAAATGAAAACTGATCACTGCATGGGGTAACATGCAAGTGGTTGATAATGTTAAGAAGAGCAGTTTCATTGGTGTGGCGTGGAAGAAATACTGATGGAATGGGTTCAAGGAAGGATGGGGAAAAAAAAAAAAAACTATAGGGACCTAACACAGTTTAACAGTTGCAAGGGGTTAGGGATGCAGAGAAATCTCAATGAGGGTATGAGGGGATTATTTGAAGTGATGGAAATGTTCTGTATTTTGGTGATCGTGGTGGTTACATGTCTCTGGACATTTGTCAAAATTCACAAGAAGTAGATTAAAAAGAGAATTTTCTGGTAAGGTAAATTTAATATGAACTTTACATAGAAAGGATGGGAAGAGATGAAGTCAACAACTCACTGGAAACTTTGTAAAGAGAGACAGAGAAATGATGCAGTAGATGCAAGAGACCATTAGATCATATTTCTATTTTTTCAGATAAAAGACATTGTAGCATGTTTGTATATTCCTAGGAATAATCTAGAATGGAGAAACATTTTAATGATGGATCATGTTTTTAAGAAATCAAGAGAACCTCGGACT
Organism: Elephas maximus indicus; assembly: GCF_024166365.1. Lineage (NCBI taxonomy): Eukaryota > Metazoa > Chordata > Mammalia > Proboscidea > Elephantidae > Elephas > Elephas maximus. The sequence goes on from NC_064821.1 coordinate 195,671,850, forward strand.
CAGTGCACAGCAGAGAATCCTGTCTTAGATAGGAGGAACCAAAAACCAAACCCACTGCCGTCGAGTCGATTCTGACTCATAACGACCCTATAGGACAGAGTAGAACTGCCCCCATAGAGTTTCCAAGGAGCGCCTGGCAGATTTGAACTGCCAACCTCTATGGTTAGCAGCCATAGCACTGAACCACTATGCCACCAGGGTTTCCTAGATAGGAGGAGGGACGATATATTCACGGTAAAAGGAGGGAAGGCAGAGTCTGTGAGTACAGAGATGGCTGGGTTGGTACATACAGCACTAGGAAGATGAGGAAAATTTCTTCTGATTGCTTCTATTTTCCCAGTGACATATGAAGCAAGGTCATAAATTGAGGGTAAGAGGAGGGTTTGAGGAGAAAGAGAAGGGATGGAAGAGTGGTCATCAAGAGTGGGAGACCATGGGCTATGAAAATATAGCAGGCTTGCAGCACTAATGATGTCCCATTTGAAATTTGGGGTCCTACATTTAAAGTGCGATAAGTCAGCAGGATTATGCCTTTTGTCTAAAATCACATTCAGCTCCTTAGGCACAAGTGGGAAGCGCTCAGAAAAGTGTGTTAATTGGGCAAGTGCTGTAGAGGAAGAGAGATTCGGGTGTATCCAAAGGAGCATTGTGGTGATGGAATCTCGGCTGAGCACTGTGAGATGTGAGAACATGGAGAGGAAGAATTGGCAATGAAAAAGTGACCCAGGGGAGCTGAAGACATGGTAAATATGGAGTGCTAGAGAGAGCGAGTATTGACAATAGGGTGTGGTGAAAGGAGGAGTAAAGGGAAATATCGCTGATAGTAAGAAGGGCAAGGAACTGAGCAGCCAGTTTTTCCCATGAATTGTATTTGTGGCTGTTGAAACAGGCACAGGGACAGAATTAGTGGTGGAAGGGAAGACAGAGACAGTGAACACTTTCTATGTGATAAAAACTGAAATGATAGCTTTCTTCAAAAATGTGGCTTTACCGCACCTTCCTGCCTGACTTGGAGCCCCTAGTTGGAAGTAGAGCCCTGAGCACCCCTGAGCATCCCCAGGCAGAAGGTTAGCCCTGGGAAGTTCCCACAGCTCTTCAGGAAGTGGAGCCCCAGTGTGATGGGATCCCATACTCTGCTTCGAGGTGTCCTACTCACCATAGATCAACAGCAGGAGCCTCAGAAGCATGAGGGTCAGGTCAGGAACTGTAACCGAAGATGTCCTTTCATCAGAGAGAATTCACCTCGGAGTTAAGAGGCAGCAGCTTGTCTGAGGTTTGAGGAAGTCAGGATCGGAAGTTACTCTTCAGCACGAGTTTACAAAAATAGATGAAGGAAGAAGAGAGGTGTGGAAGAGCACGGTGTATGCAAAGGTATAGTCTTCACTCAGGGTGTAGAAGACTATGCATTTCTCCTGTTTCCTGTGGAGGGTGAGGAAATCAAAAGTGCTCCTTTGTGTAGTTCGGTGCTGTCCAGTTGGTTCCGCCTCATAGCCACCCTATGTACGACAGAAGGAAACACTACTCGGTCCTTCGCCATTCTCACAATTATTGCTATGTTTAAGCCCATTGTTGTAGCCACTATGTCAATCCATTTCATTCAGGGTCTTCCTTTTTTTCATCAACTTTATGCTTTATCAAGCATGATGTTCTTCTCCAGGGACTGGTTCCTCCTGGTAACATGTCCAGTTTATGCAAGATGAATTCTCACCATCCTCCCTTTTAAGGAGTGTTCTGGCTGTGCTTCTTCCAAGGCACATTTGTTCATTCTTCTGGCAGTCTGGTAGATTCAGTATTCTTTGCCAATGCTATAATTCAAAGGCATCAATTCTTCCTTATTCACTGTCTAGCTTTCACAGGCATATGAGGCGAATGAAAATACCATGGCCTGGGTCACGCATACCTTAGTCCTCAAAGTGACTTCTCTGCCTTTGAACACTTTAAAGAAGTCTGTTGCAGCAGATTTCCCCAATGCAATACGTCATTTGGTTTCTTGACCACTGCGCTTTTATTGGCATCGATAGTGGATCCAAATAAAATGAAATCCTTGACAACTTCAGTCTTTTCTCTGTTTATCATGATATTGCTTCTTGGTCAATTTAGGATTTTTGTTTTCTTTATGTTGAAGTGTAATCCCAACTGAAGTCTGTAGACTTTGATTTTCATGAATAAATGCTTCAATTTCTCTTGACTCTCAGTAGCACAGTTCTGTCATCTGCGTATTGCAGGCTGTTAATGAGTCTTCCAATCTCAACACCTCCTTCTTCTTCCTGTAGTCCAGCTTCTCTGATTATTCGCTCAGCATACAGATTGAATAAGTATGGTGAAAGGATACAACCCTGATGGGCATCTTTGCTGATTGTATCCCCTTGTTCAGACTGAATCACGGCTTTTTGGTCAATGTACAGGTTCCACATGAGCACAGTGAAATGTCTGGGAATTTCCGTTCTTTGCAATGTTATCCATAATTTGTTATAATCTACACAGTTGAATGGCTTTGCATAGACAATAAAGCACAGGTCAACATCTTTCTTATATTCTCTACTTTCAGCCAAGATCCGTCTGACATTACTAATGATATTCCTCATTCCCTGTCCTCCTCTGAATCTGGCTTTAATTTCTGGAAGTTCCCTGTTGATGGCACTGCTGCAGCTGTTTTTGAATTATCTTCAGCATAATTTTACTTGCATGTGATGTTAATGATATTGTTCGATAATTTCTACATTCCATTGGATCCCTTTTCTCTGGAATGGGCATGTACATGTATTTCTTCCGGTTGGTTGGCCAGGTAGCTGTCTTCCAAATTTCTTGGCATAGATTAGTGAGCGCTTCCAGAATTGCACTCATTCATTGAAACATCTCAATTGGTTTCTGTTAATTCCTGGAGCCTTGTTTTTCGCCAATGCCTTCAGTGCAGCTTGGATTTCTTACATCAGCATCATTGGTTCTTGATCATATACTACCTGCTGAAATGGTTAAACATTGACCAATTCTTTTTGGTACAGTGACTCTGTGTATTCCTTCCATCTTCTTTAGGTGTTTCTTGTATTGCTCAATATTTTGTCCATAGAACCTTTCAATATTGCTACTCGAGGCTTGAATTTTTTCTTCAGTTCTTTCAGCCTGAAAAACACTGAGCGTGTTCTTCGCTTTTGGTTTTCTCACTCCAAGTCTTTTCACATTTCCTTAGAAAACTTTGCTTTGTCTTCTCAAGCTGCCCTTTGAAATCTTCAGTTTAGCTCTTTTACTTTATGATGTCTTCCATTCACTTTAACTACTCTATATTCAAGAACAAGTTTCAGAGTCTCTTCTGACATCCATTTTGGTCTTTTCTTTTTTTCCTGTCTTTTAAATGAGCTCTTGCTTTCTTCATGTATAATGCCCTTGATGTCATTCCATGTCTTGTATGGTCTTTGGTCATTACTGTTCAATGCATCAAATCTATTTTTGAGATGGTCTCTAAATTCAGATGTGATATACTTAAGGTTTTACTTTGGGTCTCGTGGACTTTGTTTTAATTTTTTTCAGCTTTTATTTGAACTTGCATATGAGCAATTGATGGTCTGTTCTGCAGTCAGCCCCTGGCCCTGTTCTAACTGATACTACTGAATTCTCCATCATCTCTTTCCACAGATGTAGTTGATTTCATTCCTGTGTATTCTACCCATTGAACTGCATGTGTATAGTTGCCATATATATTGTTGAAAAAATGTTACTTCCAATGACTAAGTCATTAGCCTTGCAAAATTCTATCATGCAATGTCCCACATCATTTCTATCACCAAGGCCATATTTTCCAATTACAGATCCTTCTTTGTTTCCAACTTTTGCATCCCAATTGCCAGTAATTACCAATGCATTTTGATTGCATGTTTGATCAGTTACAGACTGCAGAAGTTGGTAAAAAATCTTCAATTTCTTCATCTTTGGCATTAACACCTGGTGCACAAATTTGAATAATAGTTGTACTAACTTGTCTTCCTTGTAGGCGTATGGATATGATCCTATCACTGACAGTATTGTATTTCAGGACAGCTCTTGGAATGTTCTTTTTAACTCTGAATGTGACACTATTGCTTTTCAATTTTTCTCTCCCGGCATAGTAGACCATATGATTTTCCAATTCAAAATAGCCAACAGCGGTCCATTTCAGCTCACTAATGCCTAGAATATTGATCTTCAATCGTTCTGTCTCATTTTTGACAACTTAATTTTCCTTGATTCATACTTTGAACATTCCACATTCAGATTATTAATGGATGTTTGCAGCTGTTTTTTCATTTTGAGTTGTGCCACATCAGCAAATGAAAGTCCCTGTCTTGCTTATCTAGTGCTGCTATAGCAGAAATACCACACATGGGTGGCTTTAACAAACAGAAGTTTATTTTCTTACAGTTTAGGAAGCTAGAAGTTCAAATTCAGGGTGCTGGCTCTAGGGGAAGGTTTTCTCTCTTGGCTCTGGAGGAAGGTCCTTGTTCCTTTGAGCTCTGAAACTCTGCTCTTGGCTGATCTTCATGTGGCTTGGCATCTCTCTTCTCCCAGCTCTGCTTCCTGGCTTGCTTGTCTAATCTCTCTTATATCTCAAAAGAGGTTGGCTGAAGACACACACTACGATGATCTTGCCTTGTTAACATAACAAAGACAACCACAGGTATAAATGTAAAGATTTACAAGACATATTTTTTGGGAATACAGTTCGGTCCATAAAATTCCAATCTTTGGCCCCCAAAATTTATGTCCTTGCCACTTGCAGAATAAATTCAGCCCATCACATCATCCCAGAAGTCTTAAATCAACTCCAAGTTCAAAATCTCATCTTCTGAATCATGTAAATCAAATATGAGTGAGACTTTAGGCCTATTCCATCCTGGGGTAAAATTCTTCATATGTGAACTTGTGAAATCTAGACTCCAAGTTGTCTGTTTCCAAAGTACAGTGGTGGAATAGGCACAAGGTAGACATTTCCATTACAAATGGGATAAATTAAAGAAAAGGAAGGGATAAAGGGCACCAAGCAAGCCAAAAACCCACCAGAACAATTTAGCTCTCACGGTTTGAAAATACTCCTCTGTTCTCTGAGACCATCTGGGCAACGGCCCCACCCTCCAGCCTCTGGGTGTTGGCCATGCCCTCTGGATTCTGGGTGCAGTCCTCTCGACCCTGGGTTTCAGCTCTGCCTTCTTGGCCCAATGGAACAACAACTCTGCTCCCTCAGCACTGGGCAGCCACCTTCTCCTAGTCCATCTGACTGGTGACTCTACCCCCTTGGCCCAAGCAGACCCCCGTTCTTCTGCCCTTTGGGCATCACAGCCACGCCCGCTCAGCTTTTAGTGACTGCTCCATCCCCCGGCACCTTAACAACAGCCCCACATTCCAGAAAAGATTTGGCAAAGATCCAATTCTTTGAAACTTTGGAGGCCATGATCCCACCCTTTGAGAACATGGTCCCAGCCTTTAAAATCAAGAAGACCCTGCTTCTCTGTTCCTTCCAACAATTCTGCTGATCTCTGTGCTGCTTCAGGGATGATCCTTTTCTTTTTTTGGAGGACATCAGATGTAGCTCCTTTAACCTGTTTCCTGCAAGTAGAATTCCAAGAGGCAGACAGTGTTCTTCCTTTCATTCCTTTTCTGTCCCCTTCAGTCTAAGCTGATTGAATTTTCTTCTGTGGTAGTTAGTTAGACCCCTCGGTCACAGGTGTAATCTTTTTAGGATTTATAACACATGCTTTTGGGGGGTACAATTCAATCCATAACAGTCCTGAAAGCTTTACCTCCATCCACATCATTAAAGGTGACTCTACTTTGAAGAGACTGCTCTTCCCCAATTGTATTTTAAGTGTCTTCCAACCTGAGGAGATCAACTTTCAGCGCTATATAAATGTTCAGCTGCTCTTCATAAGGTTTTCACCGGCCAATTTTTTTCAGAAATAGGTCACCAGGTCCTTATTTCCAGCCTGTCTTAGCCTAGACGCTCTGCTGCAACCTGCCCACCTTGGGTTACCCTGCTGGTAATTTGAAATACCTCTGGCATAGCTTCCAGTATCACTGCAGCACACAAGCCACCGCAGTATGACAAACTGACAGATGAATGGTGGAAACTGGGAGCAGTACACTTTACTATATCAGGGCCTTCTCCAAGGATTCGGGTATTTCAAAAGAAGTTTCCCAAATGCAATTTCTGACTTTGACATGAATCCCATCAGGGTCTGGTCCTGATGAAATTTAAATGCATTCTTTTCTCCTTTGATAAGGGTGTCCTCTCTTGATGTCTCATCAGCACATCCTTTTTTTTCTCAGAAGCCTCTAGTGTAGTCATACTCTGCAAACATATCGTTAAGCCAGGGACAGATGGGGCTGTCACCTGGATTGTGGGTTAAACCAAAAACCAAACCCATTGCTGTTGAGTCGATTCTAACTCATAGTGACCCTATGGATTATGGATTAAAAAAAAAAACAAACCCAGTGCCATCGAGTCAATTCCGACTCATAGCAACCCTACAGGACAGAGTGGAACTGCCCCATAGAGTTTCCAAGGAGCGCCTGGCGGATATGAACTGCCGACCCTTTGGTTAGCAGCCGTAGCACTTAACCACTACACCACCAGGGTTTCCATGGATTAGAGGGGAATAAACTAACTTAATTTTCAACCTTTTTTTTAATCTTTAAGTATCTAGGATTAAGAAGAGCCAGAGAATATGTGGAATCCAAGCTAAGCTTTGCTTATTGCCTAGGGAAAGCTTGGGGGAGCAGAAGGGTGAGTTTGTCTAATGTAAAATTGTTAGGTCAACTCAGAGAATTCTCAGTGAAAATTGTGGAGTCTTCTAAACCCTGGATGTAAGGCTATAGTGTAGGGCTATGCCTTTGCATACAGCATGCTGTTCCACACCTCTCTGCCTGAGCTTATGTTATGTTCTGCTTCTTTTTTTATTTTAGTTTTCCACACGAGCAAAGCTTTACTGAAAGCAAGACGAGGAGGGCCTCGAGCAACACATACCCCTGTCTCCCAGAACAAAAGATGGGCCTGGGTTTTTAAAAGTTCTTGGGGTGGGAGGGGGGAGATTCACGTTTATTGACAGGTATAGGCAGGATATGTTAACAACAGTGCACGCACAGCAGCTTCCCAAGATGGCTCCTGTCTCAGAGGCCTCTGGGATTCGTAGCAGGACTTATCATCAGGTGTCGTGTCTGCGCAGTCTCCCAGCTGGAGCTGCAGCCCCTCACTGCCCCTGGTGGAAGGTCACACAGCGGTCAGAGGTGGATGTTCTGCACATGCCCCTGGGCCTGGTTTTCTCCGGCTGCTTCTGAAAGACAACTTCAAAGAAGTTTGGGGGCTATTTTCTGATCCCTGCCCCATTGTCCTGGGGAATGGCTTTGTTTCTGCACCCTGGCCTATTTCTTGTTACTTTGCAGATTTGGGAGTGCTCTCTGTTCCCTGTCTTACTCCCCCCTGAGAGACTTCAAACCCATAAATCTTTATGGGAATGTGGATGGAGGTCTCTGCTTCTGTAACTTCTTCATGCTGGACTGGGGCGTTGTTCTTGCCTAACCAAGTAGATGTCACTACCTGATCTAAGATAGTGTGCACCACTGGGACCTCTTTTTTGGGGAACTAGTTGGTAGCCTTGCATGACCAAGAGCTTGGCCTAAAATGATTGTAATTTGGCAGATATGAACTTTACCAAAGTTTAGCAAACACCTTGTCTGCACACATAAGATCTGTCTTTCCCTATGAACGTCTTTTATTCCCTGCCCATCGGCAACCGGTACAGCCAGAGGCCTTTTCCTTTTCATTTCTAGGCTCACCCTCAGGCACTTGTAGACAATAGTCTTAGGAGGGTGTCCCTGCCATAGTGTGTGGCATCATGAAAGGCTTTTACTATTTTCTGTAATAAATACTCAGGCACATATCATACTCCCCCATCATTCTTCATCCATCCTGTCTCATTATAAGAAAATCTCCTTCTTTTCCCTTAGGGCACACACCAGGGCAGTTAGCTCAGCTTTTTGGGCTGATGTTCCTGGTTGTAAAGCTCTTGTCTCAATAACACCAGTCTGGCTGACAGTTGCATAAAAGGGTGGCAGGGTTCAAAGTTTGGCACACCTTTAAGTTTAACTCTGGGGTATCTACAAGGAGGGCCCAAAAAGGGTAGAAACTAAGTAATAGAAGGGAGTGCTTTCCACACTGCCCACCAAATATCTTGGCCTCCCCTTCTTTTGTTTCTCAATCTCATACTGTTTTTTTCTTTACATTTTCTGGCCCACTTCACAGGAAAGGAGAAAAGTGAAGTTCTTTACCTTAGGCTTTCCGTCAACCCCAATGACTATACAGTCGCGAATGGAGAATGGGCCTGGATTTTGGGTTAAAACAGAGAAGGCAGCTTTCCTGTCTGGCAGAAATTTAGTCTCCTTTCCTCACACGTCAAGAGTAACCCAAGGCTCTGCCGTGGAAATAGCGATGGTCTTCTAGAGGGGAGCTGAGTGGACCTCTGGGCCTCACCAGTAGGGCTGCTCTTCCTCTTCCTCCGAGAAGGACATCAGGTGCTGTGGGCCTGCCTGGACTGGCCCCTGGAGGAAGTCAACAGGGCACCCTGTTTTAGGACACTCCAGCTTCCAATAGCCTCTCTTTTTTTACAATACCCACATTGGTCCGGCTTGATACTCACTGGCCGATGAGGAAATTTTTGTGGAGGTCTTGGTCTTCTGGATCCTGTAGGGTTACCTCGAGGTGGGCCCTGAAGTGCTATTGCCAATAATCAGGGCTTTTTCTTCATTTTATCCTCTGCTTCAAGGTTCTTGTTGTTAAAGGCCTTGAAGGCTTCCTCAACCAGTCGTGAGAGTGGAGTCTGGGGTCTTGCCTCTATATTTTGCAGCTTTTTTCTAATATTTGCTGTCATATCTAGCAAAGTCTTTCCTTCTGTGCTCTCAGAGTCAGTGTTAGTACATTTCCTAAAAGCCTCTGTCAACCTGGTGAGGAAGACCGCTGGGTTCTCCTCTGTTGTCTGGGTAATTTCTTTTGCCCTATTATAATTAAAAGACTTGGCTACACACTTCTGAATTCCGCCTATAACACATGTAACTAAATGTCTGGCTCTCCCTTTACCATCCCCATTGTAATCCCAATTTGGCTCTGCAACAGGGACTGCATCTCTTCCAGGTCTGAAAATAACGTGTTGGTTGTAGGCAGTTAGCATCATCTGCCTGTTCTCTAGCCTTAGCCGGGATCTTAGTCTTTTCATCTGTACTACAACAGTGAGGTAAAATGACCACCACATCTCTCCAGGTCAAATTAAAATTGGAGTTTCATGAACTCATCTTTAAATCTCTCAGGGTCTTCTGACACACTTCTTAACTTTTCTTTGTACTGGCTTAAGGCTAAGACTGAGAACGGCACAGGCACCTGCGTTGTGCCCCTAGTTTCATTGTGACTGACAAATTTCTTAAAGATTTCTCTAATTTAACTACAGCGTAAACAGGAATTTAAGTTACCAATCACACCCCGAGTGTTGGACCAATGGGCTTTCGTCTGACTCTTGTTTTACAAAGGATGACAAATTTAACATTACCTTTTTAATATTTACTGTGACTATCTAAAGATAATCTTAAAGTTCTCCAAGTGTACTGTGCACGCATTTATCAGTAATCTAAAGAAATCGTCTACGTAAATTTACTATCAGTTGGGAAGGGTTCATTTAAACCAGTATATGTGCGTATGTTACATAAAAATATACATCCGTGAAGCACACAAAGTTTGTCTAGAGGAAACAGACATAGTTTTGTGTATAGCAAGAGGGTAAGAGTTTGATTACAAGCATTAGACAAGTATTTTATACAACACTGTCTTGAAGACTAATTAAACCAATTAATGATTTACCCTAAACATAACTCCATTTACTGATGTTGGGAGTCAGTTTCTCAAAACAGACTTAATTCTTTATTTAAAAAAAAGCACAACACCCAGAGAAAAATGGTTTTGCTAGTTTATCTGGACAATTGTTTTCAAAAGGACACCCAAAGGAGATGGCCTGAGTGGGCCAAGCTCTATGAAAACCAGAACTCTGGATTCCAGGAGAATTACATACAACTCTCTCATGGTGTCCTCCTTTGGATCAGGATTTTGTTATAGAATCTTTGATCATTACCTGTTTTTTTAGGATTTCAGGCACCATACAGCAAATTAGGAGGTAGGATAGAAACACTAACATTAGGCCAATTGTCTGAAATAACCAATGAAACCATGACCCTAAGGTCTTTGAACCAAGGAAACAAGTCTCATGCGATGTTTGTTCACGCATAAGCAGCATCAGTAACTGTCTTTCATGTGTCTCAGCAGCACCTACGTTCTGCCAAACCTAAGACTGCAACATTTGTCTATTAAGGCACAAAACTGTTCAGAGAGAACTAATAGGAATCTGATGTTATTCTAATTTGTGAAATCATAGCTCAAATTTCAGGCATTTTTCTGGTTATGATATTTATAACTTTAAGTTTGTCAACAGAAACTTCTAACTCAAGAGTTCCAATATCTAAGCCTGCTAGTTAGATAATTTAGAAGAAAAGAGGAATATGGTTTCTTATCTCAGAAAGTAGGATCTTAAAGTGTTTCCAGAAAGAAAAAACCTTAAAACATCAGCAATATTCTCAGATAAAACCCATAGTCTCATTTCGTTTCCTCAGCCTTATGTAGTCAGCTTCTGTTCCATGTGATGGATCAACTGCAGTCTGTGAACCCATCAGCATTTGCATAAAAATTCTGGAAATTTTGTTTGAGTCTAGTCACAGTCCCTTTCATAAGTCTAATATAGCCCTTCTTTTTTTTGTTGAGAAAGTCTGGTCAAATGTTTTCAGAAAATTAGCAAAGTAAAAACTTACCTGTAGATGACAAAACTTAATACGGTCATGATTAACTTATAAACAATTCTTAATGGTGACAGACCTGACAGAAGTTAATTACAAGCACAACATAAAGGCCAAATAAAATCAGTTAAAAAAAAAAAAAAAAAAACTTTAGATAAAATATTTCTAATAATAACCATTAACCATATTTTTAAAGAACTTCGGACGTAACACATAATAATCCCGAGACACAGCACTATACAGTCAGGATGTACCGAGAACATATCAACATTATCAAGTCTCTAAATACCTAAAGAGTAATCACCATGGTAGACATGGCGACTACCATGGAGCCATTCAATGTTTCACTGTACCGGCCGTGAGTACTTAGACACGGATGGCTTAATCTCTGAGACAAGCGTATGAACCCAAAGAGAATCAGGCACTTCTCATGATTTTAACAACACATCCTAAGTAATTTATAACATGTTAAAGAAACCTTTTTAGTGCTTTTTCTTTACAAAAATTTTTGTGGCTTTCAAACATATCAGGAGTTTATCATATGTTACCAAGAAACAATAGTTACATAGCCCAAAGATCTTAAAACCTTAGCTTTTTTTCTGAAAGCCATGTGGCTTGGTTTCCACCTCAGGAATCTTATTCTCATGACAGACTGAACCTTTGTCTTTGAAGCAGATTCAATTTAACATCAATAAGTTACCTAAAAGATCTTAGAAATTATTTTAAGCCTATATACCATAAAACATGACTAATTGAAATACAGTTTCTTTAAATATTCCAAATTTTCCTTTGACTTTTACTATTTCTCATATTTTTCCAATCTAATTTTACCAACTGGCTTTGGGAGTCACAAAGTTTCTGTTCAACTGACTAATTAAGCATTTCTCCAGGACCCTTCAGGTGTGTCCCATTGTGATTTCTATTTGAGCTTGAGGGCTGAGGCCTGGGGACTAAGGAAGCCTGATCTTGCCCCGCCCTGTCTACCTTTTAACTCAAGGTAGAAGACAAGATTAGCCCATTCTGATTCATTCACATACAGAGGAACTTTGAAAGGCTATCTACCCAGTAAATACCAAAGCCCTTTAGCAATTTTGTAAATTAATCCAATTCTTAGCTTGGGAGACTGGAGGCTGGAGGGAGTCATCCCAATTCGTTTACATATGTTTAAGTTTACCTAGGCATTTTGAAAGGCAAAAGATAACAATTTCTTTCTCTTTTGTTATTCTGGAGCTGCTACTTTTCCTTTAAGACAAAATTATCTTTTTTCTTTAAACCATCTAGAGCAAAGGATGACCAGTTGTGCAGGAAACAGCCCAATGAATAAATTCTCAGGAGTCTCCACAAGCATGCTCCAATTCAACCTGAATTTCTCTTCACCAATTAGTTTCTATGCAACACGCACACAAAGTACACGAAGACACAGACAGAGGCGACCGAGACAATCCTGCAGTCTCAACCTCCCAGACAATCCTGGTCACACATAAACAAACAGAGAGCGCTTGGACCAGACAAGTCAGAAAGGGCTTAGTGAGGTCTCACACATTACTAGAAGTATCTCAATCTCCGCTTTGATCTTCCAGATACCTCTTATCCCCAATACCAAACGGAGGGGCTTCAATCTCTCTATCCAAACAGAGACCTCTACATCCATTCCTCAGAAACAGGGTGCACCATCTAGACACAGACAATATCTAGACACACAAAAATGACGGCTGAAACAAGTGGCTGGGCAAAATGCCACCTTGAGAGGAGAGAAAAACGTGCAGGCTGCAGTCCCCACCAAAGAGTGCACTACCAGCAGATCAGAAATTCCCTACTCGCGGGGTCAAAAAGAAGGCTTCCTTTGTCCATAGGGTCAAAAGACCCGTTGCTCTGGGGACCTCCGTAGACCTTTCAGTAGTAATTTCTGATGTGGAGCCCCCTAATCAATGAGTTTAAGGTGTCCCTTGGTCCCTAGGGTCAGTTAAGACCTGTCACACTGGAGACCCTTCAGAAGGCATCCCTTGGTCTCTAGGGTCTGAAAGACCTGTCACTATGGGGACCCTTCACCCTTCACTAGAGACTCCGGCCTCCACAGTACGAGACACCCATCCATGGGGGACTCCCAGGTGGCCTTCCCCAGGCAAGAGACTCTTATCCACCACTTGGATTTTTGAGTCCTCGTCATTGTGCTTCACGTTTCCAAGGAAAAACAGAAAAACAGAAAGTTTGCTCAGGAGGAAAATGAAACTAAGGTCAGCCAGCGAGGAGTAATGGGGGAGCAGAGAAACACAAGAAGAAATCAGCCTCGGCAGCTGCTTCGTTTGTCCGCCAGGGTCAGACAAGTCTCCTCTCCACACTGCCTCAGGTCCAAGGATGGTACGCAAAGGATCCCTTTGTGCCTCCTGGCTGACTCACCAAAATCGTTCCCGGAATAATGTTCTTGCCTCTCACTAGTCAAGAACGCACAGGTAAGGCGAGTAGAGTTTTCCACACGAGCTAAGCTTTATTGAAGAGGCTTGTGAGTGGAGACGAGGAGGGCCTAGAGCAACGCATACCCCTGTCTCCTGTCCTGCTTCTTTGCCCTTGCAATTTTGTCAGAGTAAAATTGCTTTTATGTTATTTTTTAATTTTTTATAATGCAATATTTGATGTGTACAAAAGAATATATGCAACATAAATTATGAAATACTGTAATGAAATGACAAGCCATGGATCTACCCACCATTCAGCTGAAGAACTAGAACATAACTAATAGCACTACATATACTTGTGTGCCTTCTTTAGCCCATTTCCTGTATATTCCCCAGAAATCACCACTGTCCTGAATGCTTAGTTTTACATTTCTCTTGTTTCTTTAAAAATTCAGCTGATTGAGGTATAATTAATATACTATGAAGTGAACCCATTATAAGCATAAAATGTATACATCTGTGTAAATACAACCACAGTCAAAATATAGAACCGTTCCATCACCTCAAAAGCTTCCCTTGTATTCTTTCCCAGTCACCCCAAGACCACCACACCTAGGTAACTATTGATCTGCTTTCTGTTGTTACGGGTGACAGACTGCCAAACAAACTTTGCATTCCTGGAATAAATGCCATTTAGACATGACATATGCTGGATTTGATTTGCTAATACTGTGTTAATGATTTTTGAACATCTTTCAAAAGGAAAGGAGTTTAGTCCGTAATTTTTTTTTTCTTGTAATGCCTTTGTCTGGCGTCGGTATCAAAATGGAGCTCAAAGGAAATGGCCTAGAGGTCTGGAGTTTGTCTTAGCAAGGCTGGAGCAAGTAAGTAAAAGGCAGTTAAACAAGAAAGTGCCAAGGAGGGACTATATTTTTCCTGATAACCCAATCCTATGCAAAGAATGTAAAACCACCAATCCTATAATGAGCTTGTTAGAGACAAGAGCCAGCCAAGTGTGGTGTGATATGTTACAATGTGACTGTCATGCTGGAGAAGAAGGGAATGGTATGTTCACTGTGGCTTTCAGAGAGGATGGAAGTTTTCTAGAGAAAATGGAATAAATTATACAAAAAGGAAACTAGGAAATTCAGGATTCTGTGGGGTAAATAGGAATAAAATATGGTTCAGGAGGTGCTGAGTGAAAGGATGCACCACAGGGGAGGAGAGAAAGGTGGAAAGAGATTAATCACTGGCGCTCCACAGTGCGAAAAAGAGTTTTCAAAAGTGGATAGGTCTGGAACTCGTGCAGGGAGAGCAGCACCTTTTGCGCTGTGGAGCAGTGATGAGGACACAGAAGTGACTAGAATTCAGCTGTGAGTGTCTGAAGAGTGATGTACCATGACAGAGAGGCAAGAGAGAAGAGATCAGCAATGCTCACCACCCACATCTAGTGGGCTGAGGGGGTTGCCTTCTGCAGGGAAAGCTAATGGAAGAACTTTCGGGAAGGAGATCTTCATTCGAGTATTTTACGGATAAGGAACATATGGTCCAGGGAGGAAAAGAAACTTATTTCAAGTCACTGTGGTAGATTCAATTACTGCTTCCAACTATTGGATCCCTTCCTGTAAGAAAATTATACATGTCTGCCCATTGTCAGGAGACTTGCCCAAGTAGCCTTTGAGAAAAACGTATATTCCTGGTTCGTTGACTTTTGGCTTGGCTATGTGGCATGCTTTGGTCAAAGGGATGTAAGTTCACAAAGCATTTGCTGTATCCAAGCGGTCGTATACATGTAGTCGTGTGGTTTGTTTTAGCTGCTCCTTTGACCCAGGGCACAGAGTGAGAAGACAGTTGGAGGAAACTTAAACCCAGCCCACAGCCTGGAGCCAAGCCCAGCTGAGGCCAGCTGAGCCCAGCAAACCTCAGCTGGCCTGTTGTTGTCCTCAGTTACCCTGGGTAAGAAATAAAAGCTTGCGATGCAAACCATGAGATATCGTGGTTTGTTACTATGACAAAAGCTGACTAGCCTAGTTATGTAACAGCTTAGTAGCTGCATGCTCTACGTACGTCTTTTTGATTTCATCTTCAAATTAATCTTGTTCATTTATTTATTGGACCTTTGCTGTATTCTGTTAGGAAGTACACGTTGTCTACTATTCACGTTTGCGTAAAAGGGAGAGAATTTCCTCTCCACGCCTCAGGAAGAAAATTATGGAGGGGATGTGTCCTATTTGATTGGGTCATGTCTTGAAGCTGCCAGGCAGGGCTTGATGCTCTCTCGTCTGTCATTGTCTGCACAGAAGGGGCCTGTCCCTGCTGCAGAGGCCCATGGCTATATAAACTTCCTATAACCAGGATGGCAAATCTGCCGAGCTCAGCAGTGAGGTATCAGAGAACCACTGAGGTCACACCCCAGAGATACTTCCTCTGAAGCAATTTTTATTGGCGAGAAAGCTGAGGTTTTGCACAATTCCTGTGACTTTCAATTTGTTGAACTTGAGTGAGTGAGAAAAATGTGTTATTTGTTGTCTGAGAAGGTCTGTGTTCCACGCACTATGGAGCCCCTGGCTGGTACAGATGATCGATGCACTTGGCTGCTAACTGAAAAGTTAGAGGTTCTAGTCGACCCAAAGGCACCTCAGAAGAAAGGCCTGGCTACATCCCAAAACATTAGCCATTTAAAGTCCTGTGGAGCACAGTTCTACTCTGACACACATGGAGTCGCCATGAGTCACGGCTGACGCAATGGCAGCTGGTAAATATATTACATGCTGAGTGTGCGGAGATGGAAACGTTTGTTCTTTAAGTGCCAAGAATTCATGGTTCTGTAGAGAGCGAAGATTTGTAAGTAAATAAAACACAGTGAAGAGTGATAACTGAACCAATCCCAGGGTTTAGAGAGGTAACGTACAGGAGAATCTAGGTGAAATTTTATCAGGAAATGGGAGGGGTAAGAAAATTAAGCAAGGCTTTCCAGATGAAGTGATGTTTGAGTTGAGTTTCCAAGGATGAATAGGAGTTCAGCCAGCTGACTGGGTAGAAAGAACAATCTAAATAGAGAGAAGAGAGTGTGCAAAGGCATAGAACCATGAAATAGTGAGGCATGTTTGCTGATATTCATAGTTTGATTTTTTTGGAAAAAAAAAATAAGGAAGTACTGACAGGAAATGAGGTTGAAGAGACAAAGATACAGAGTAAATCATGAATTTATACACTATATTTTTACCAAGGGTTTTGGAATGTATTTTCCAGATGGTGAGTTGGGTCAGGTGAGGCTGTGGGGGCCTGGAGAAAACGTCCCCCATCCAAGGGGGAAGCCGATACTCTGCTTCAGCTGATCATTGCCATAAGGTTAAACAGCAGCATTTCCAGGTCTTCTGATTATTCAAGGCAGCCAGAATTTTAGAATTTTACATGAAACCTACTAATGGTTAAATGTGGGTGATTAAATTGTTTAAAAACAAAGCACTCTGCAGCATGCCACAGCTTTGCGATCTCTACCGAAGTCATGGGGTTGGTGAACATTGCTGTGTTCGTCAGGAAAAAGTCATAGCTGGACTTACAGAAGACGAATTGGCGAGGGGCTAGCTTGGGATCCCCTGAGGGGATCTTCATCTCCTCCAGGCTATCCCCTCACCCATTCATCCAAACAAGGAGTGGGCTCATTTGGGACAATGTTTGAAAGGGCTTGGTGACTGGTTGGAGGTGTAGGGGGAGAAAGGCAAATCTGATTTATTTGGCTCAAAAGATGGATGAGATGATAAAGCCACCAACTGACATAGTAATGGAGAAGGAAGAGCAGGTTCAGGAAATATATTATGAGTTATAATATGTTGAGTTTGAAGATTTTAAGGTATATAATTTTTTAATTTACTCATTTTACAGATGAGGAAACTGAAACTCCAAGATGTTAAGTAATTTTCAAAGTTCCACCTCTCATAAGAACCAGTCCATATGGCCCAATGACCTTATCTTTCTCCTAGACATGCACTGTACAATATGATAGCTACTAGCCACATGTGCTACAGCTGTTAACCAAAAGGTTGGCAGTTCAAGCCCACCAGGCGCTCCTTGGAAACTCTATGGGGCAGTTCCACTCAGTCCTTATAGGGTCGCTATGAGTTGGAATCGGCTCAATGGCAACGGGTTCGGTTTGGCTTTTTTTTAGCCATACGTGACTATTAATTACTTGAGATGTGGCTAATCCAAGCTGAGATGTGCCATAAGTATAAATTACACACCAGATTTCAAAAACTTAGCAAGAAAGAAAGTAAAGTAAAATACATGAAAAACTTTACATTGATTACATGTTAAATGTATATATTTTGGATAGATTCAGTTTAATAAAATATGTTGCTAACGTTAATTTCACTTGTTTCTTTCTATTTTTTATATTATGGCTACTAGAAAATTTGAAAGTATAAATGTGGCTCATATTGTATGTCTGGTCAAGAGAGTTGCCCTAGACCACGGCTGTAAGAGATAAGATGCATTCTAACTTTGCAGACAGCTAACCTATTGAGAGCATCTGAATCTGGGAGATTGGGTGGATGTTCCCCATAAATGTATGTCAAGCCACATAAGATGTGATCCCTACACCTCAAAGTAGAATAAAATAAATGCCAAGAGGGGAAATATGGGTGATGGGGACAGAAAAAATGACATTTTCTAGTTTTTCAAGAATCTCTGAGGAGCATTCTGGGGCTGGGGCCCCGCTTCAAGAACAAGTCATGAGATCAGGATATTCTCACAACTTTCAGAATCATCCTTATAAATTTGGGTTACTGTGTGGACCATTCCCATTGAGTACTCAAGGTCTAGGTCATCTTCCCCTCAGAATAGATTACTGGGTGGTTCTAATGAAGAAATATAGAGGTAAAGACCTAAGGGAGAGAAAAGAGGAGCATGGAGGAAAAGAAGCCAAGGAATCAGACTCAGTTTATCTACCTTCTGAGTCCCTTGGGTATTTTCTCTTGGTGGGGGGGGGGCAGAAGTGTTAAGCTGTGAGAGTTAATATATTAACCATCATTTAATGCTAAATGAACACAAAAAGTACCATCCCAGCCAGGACACTTTTCAGAGTGAAAGTGCTTAATAAAAATTATTAACAGAGATTCATTGACTCTCAACAGGTATGAACCAGCACTGTCCCAGGCAAATGGAACCAAGTCTCTTTAAGACTTTATCTATTCATAAAGTTCTCTCCTACACTTATGTTTTCAAGAACTTTCCCCTGTCTCATCAGATACCCAGGGATTACCTTTGAGTTTTTCCTTCTTGTTTTTCTGACTTTGTCAGAACTCACTTCCTGTGTCTCTGGGACAACTTCCTCTCAATAAGCCTTTTCATTAGGAGAGACAGGATACATTAGGTCCCAATTCATGCAGCAGTTTTTCACAAAGACGGCATTCAGGAAAAAGGCATGGCACTTTTCCTCTCTCCCTTTCTGGAGGTTTAGTAAGACTGAATCTTCTTTCAGGCTACAATGAGAGCGTGGACTATCACCAGCACAGGAAGGATGATGGTACCACTTGGGCCTGCCAGTCCAGTCAAGGATGGGTGCAACTTCAGATATTGCCTGGAGGGAGGCTGAGAGAGCAGCCCAGACAGAAAATATCTGGAGTGACATCAGCTTTAGACTGTTCTAGAAGTAGCTGTAAGCATGGACTAAAGGCTGATCTGGGGTTCACGGTTAGCACCACCTCTGAAGGACTTTGAAATGCACAGCAAACACAAGTCAGGGTAAGAACTATTTTTCCAGTATTCACTTGCTTCTACCAGTGTCTGCCCCAGACTTGAGAATAACCCACATCTTTAAGCTAATGAATTCATGAAGAGAAAGATAATTTTTCATAGGGACTTATATGAAAAGGAGCCCTGATAGCACAGTGGTTAGGAGCTCAGGCTGCTAACCAGGAGATCGGCAGTTTGAATCCATCAGCTGCTCCCTGGAAATTCTATCGGATAATTCTACTCTGTCCTATAGGGTCGCTATAAGTTGGAATCAAGTCAACGGCAACAGATTTTTTTTTTTTTTTTTTGATGAAAGATCTTTCTTCCAATCTACCTGTTGGGTATTTTACCTTCCCAGACCCACTGTTGAGTCATTTATAGACATGAAGTGTTTTGACTTCAGAAAAACCTGGGACAGAATGAAAATCCTTCTAGTCCACAGTCCATGGTCCATTCCTAAGTGCCCCCTGCTCCCCACCTTCCTTTGCTCAGCCTCAGTACCTTTCCAATAAAGACTCCTCACCATTGATTTCATAACATCGGCTGCAGCTCTGCTGGGGTTGTTAGTTGTAGACAGTGGGCTTTTGACAACTTGAACTGTGAAGGTCCCTCTAGGACAGACAACCCTCTGATACTTCCTGGGAAAGTGAATGAGACTGGCTGGGAGACAGGGTATAAAACCCATGGTCTGCAGGTGATGCTCTCATAAGCTTATGCAAGGGTAGTTTCAGAGGAAACCTTAAGGGGGAGGAAAGTGATCAAAATGAGCCCCAACCTGAAGGATTTGAGTAGACAGCATAAGAAAGGGCCAGGGGACAATACTAATTTAGTTGCAAAATCCCATGAGTAGAGAGTAGTTAAAAGGACCATCCTTACAGCCAGTTCATCATCACAACTTTATTACCTCTTCCTCATGTTCCAGTTTCTTCTTGAATCATCCCCTTTTGGCTTCTGCCTCAACCACTGTACCGAATAACTCAAATTAACTTGCCCTAGAAGTTTTTCTCTTTTTTTAGAAGTTAGGAGGAAGGGTAAATAAGTGGAAGAGAGAGAGTGATAAGTTCCACAAGACTAAGGAAGTGAGTGGTTCTGGGTTCTATGTGAAGAGCAACCTGTGTCCCATGCCCTTGCAATACCCTAAGGAGACAGCAGGACCTCAGAGGGGACTATTTCTATGACGTACCTAGAGAGGGTGGACCCTAGGAACTATTCCAGTTAGGTTCTTTCTTCCATCATGTCTCCAAAATTTCTTTTAGTAAAACCAAAGAGTTCCATGGTGTCAAATCAAGAGATCAATGTTGAGTCTTCTTCTTACCTAAACTGTCAGCACATTTAATGCATAATGTCCTTCCTGAAACACTGTCTTCACTTGACTTTCACCACATTGTGATCTCATGTTTACTTCTACTTCATTGTCTCCAACAGCTGTTGTGGACAAGTCCCATGCGCACCCGTGATTTCCAATCTCGGTTGCTTACATCTCTGAGATTTTCTACCTGAAGTTTTCACTGGTATTCAGGAGCTTTCTCTGTCCATATACAGAGCATAACAACAACAGGAGAAATCCATAATTCAAGGGGGATGGGAGTAAGTGGATAAACATCCCAGATATCCCATTCCTTGGTAAGATACTTTAGAGGTTCATTCTACACAGTTCCTCAGAAGATTCCCAGTGGAATGGTGACCCAGTTCCCGTTGCAGTACCCAATGGATTTTCTCCCTTTATTGGATTTTCTCACTTTCCTGTTTCACATTCCACAGTCTTTCACTAGTGTTTCCTGGGACTGCCACCTGTCTTAGTTATCTAGGGCTGCTCTAATAGAAATATCACAAGTGGATGGCTTTAACAAGAAGAAATTTATTCTCTCAGTTTAGGTGGCTAGAAATCCAAATTCAGGGCATCAGCTCCAGGGAATAGCTTTCCTTCTTTCTCTCTGTCAGCTTCCGGGGAAGGTCCTTGTCATCGGTCTTCCTCTTGGCCTAGGAGCTTCTCAGTGCAGGGATCCTGAATCCAAAGGTTGCACTCCCTTCTTGCTCTTCTTTTTTTTTTTTTTTTTAATAACTTTTATTAAGCTTCAAGTGAACATTTACAAATCCAATCAGTCTGTCACATATAAGTTTACATACATCTCACTCCCTACTCCCACTTGCTCTCCCCCTCTTGAGTCAGCCCTTTCAGTCTCTCCTTTCTTGACAATTTTGCCGGCTTCCCTCTCTCTCTATCCTCCCATCCCCCCTCCAGACAAGAGTTGCCAACACAATCTCAAGTGTCCACCTAATATAATTAGCTCACTCTTCATCAGCGTCTCTCTCCCACCTGCTGACCAGTCCCTTTCATTTCTGATGAGTTGTCTTCGGGGATGGTTCCTGTCCTGTGTCAACTGAAGGTCTGGGGAGCATGGCCGCCGGGATTCCTCCAGTCTCAGTCAGACCATTAAGTTTGGTCTTTTTATGAGAATTTGGGGTCTGTATCCCACTGATCTCCTGCTCCCTCAGGGGTCCTCTGTTATGCTCCCTGTCAGGGCAGTCATCGATTGTGGCCGGGCACCAACTAGTTCTTCTGGTCTCAGGATGATGTAGGTCTCTGGTTCATGTGGCCCTTTCTGTCTCTTGGGCTCTTAGTTGTCGTGTGGTCTTGGTGTTCTTCATTTTCCTTTGCTCCAGGTGGGTTGAGACCAATTGCTGCATCTTAGATGGCCGCTTGTTAGCATTTAAGACCCCAGACGCCACATTTCAAAGTGGGATGCAGAATGATTTCATAATAGAATTATTTTGCCAATTGACTTAGAAGTCCCCGCAAACCATGTTCCCCAGACCCCCGCACTTGCTCCCCTGACCTTTGAAGCATTCATTTTATCCCGGAAACTTCTTTGCTTTTGGTCCAGTCCAATTGAGCTGACCTTCCATGTATTGAGTGTTGTCTTTCCCTTCACCTAAAGCAGTTCTTATCTACTGATTAATCAATAAAAAACCCTCTCCCACCCTCCCTCCCTCCCCCCCTCGTAACCACAAAAGTATGTGTTCTTCTCAGGTTTACTATTTCTCAAGATCTTATAATAGTGGTCTTATACAATATTTGTCCTTTTGCCTCTGACTCATTTCGCTCAGCATAATGCCTTCCAGGTTCCTCCATGTTATGAAATGTTTCAGAGATTCGTCACTGTTCTTTATCGATGCGTAGTATTCCATTGTGTGAATATACCACAATTTATTTACCCATTCATCCATTGATGGACACCTTGGTTGCTTCCAGCTTTTTGCTATTGTAAACAGAGCTGCAATAAACATGGGTGTGCATATATCTGTTTGTATGAAGGCTCTTGTATCTCTAGGGTATATTCCGAGGAGTGGGATTTCTGGGTTGTATGGTAGTTCTATTTCTAACTGTTTAAGATAACGCCAGATAGATTTCCAAAGTGGTTGTACCATTTTACATTCCCACCAGCAGTGTATGAGAGTTCCAATCTCTCCGCAGCCTCTCCAACATTTATTATTTTGTGTCTTTTGGATTAATGCCAGCCTTGCTGGTGTGAGATGGAATCTCATCGTAGTTTTAATTTGCATTTCTCTAATGGCTAATGATCGAGAGCATTTTCTCATGTATCTGTTGGCTGCCTGAATATCTTCTTTAGTGAAATGTGTGTTCATATCCTTTGCCCACTTCTTGATTGGGTTGTTTGTCTTTTTGTGGTTGAGTTTTGACAGAATCATGTAGATTTTAGAGATCAGGCACTGGTCGGAGATGTCATAGCTGAAAATTCTTTCCCAGTCTGTAGGTGGTCTTTTTACTCTTTTGGAGAAGTCTCTAGATGAGCACAGGTGTTTGATTTTTAGGAGCTCCCAGTTATCGGGTTTCTCTTCATCATTTTTGGTAATGTTTTCTATTCTGTTTATACCTTGTATTAGGGCTCCTAGGGTTGTCCCAATTTTTTCTTCCATGATCTTTATCGTTTTAGTCTTTATGTTTAGGTCTTTGATCCACTTGGAGTTAGTTTTTGTGCATGGTGTGAGGTATGGGTCCTGTTTCATTTTTTTGCAAATGGATATCCAGTTATGCCAGCACCATTTGTTAAAAAGGCTATCTTTTCCCCAGTTAATTGACACTGGTCCTTTGTCAAATATCAGCTGCTCATACGTGGATGGATCTATGTCTGGGTTCTCAATTCTGTTCCATTGGTCTATGTGTCTGTTGTTGTACCAATACCAGGCTGTTTTGACTACTGTGGCTGTATAATAGGTTCTGAAGTCAGGTAAGGTGAGGCCTCCCACTTTCTTCTTCTTTTTCAGTAGTGCTTTGCTTATCCGGGGCTTCTTTCCCTTCCATATGAAATTGGTGATTTGTTTCTCTATCCCCTTAAAATATGACATTGGAATTTGGATCGGAAGTGCGTTAAATGTATAGATGGCTTTTGGTAGAATAGACATTTTTACTATGTTAAGTCTTCCTATCCATGAGCAGGGTATGTTTTTCCACTTAAGTATGTCCTTTTGAATTTCTTTTAGTAGAGCTTTGTAGTTGTCTTTGTATAGGTCTTTTACATCCTTGGTAAGATTTATTCCTAAGTATCTTATCTTCTTGGGGGCTACTGTGAATGGTATTGATTTGGTTATTTCCTCTTCGGTGTTCTTTTTGTTGATGTAGAGGAATCCAAGTGATTTTTGTATGTTTATTTTATAACCTGAGACTCTGCCAAACTCTTCTATTAGTTTCAGTAGTTTTCTGGAGGATTCCTTAGGGTTTTCTGTGTATAAGATCATGTCATCTGCAAATAGTGATAACTTTACTTCTTCCTTGCCAATCCGGGTACCTTTTATTTCTTTGTCTAGCCTAATTGCCCTGGCTAAGACTTCGAACACGATGTTGAATAAGAGCGGTGATAAAGGGCATCCTTGTCTGGTTCCCATTCTCAAGGGAAATGCTTTCAGGTTCTCTCCATTTAGAGTGATATTGGCTGTTGGCTTTGCATAGATGCCCTTTATTATGTTGAGGAATTTACCTTCAATTCCTATTTTGGTAAGAGTTTTTATCATGAATGGGTGTTGGACTTTGTCAAATGCCTTTTCTGCATCAATTGATAAGATCATGTGGTTTTTGTCTTTTGTTTTATTTATGTGATGGATTACATTAATGGTTTTTCTGATATTAAACCAGCCTTGCATACCTGGTATAAATCCCACTTGATCAGGGTGAATTATTTTTTTGATGTGTTGTTGGATTCTCTTGGCTAGAATTTTGTTGAGGATTTTTGCATCAATGTTCATGAGGGATATAGGTCTATAATTTTCTTTTTTTGTAATGTCTTTACCTGGTTTTGGTATCAGGGAGATGGTGGCTTCATAGAATGAGTTGGGTAGTATTCCGTCATTTTCTATGCTTTGGAATACCTTTAGTAGTAGTGGTGTTAACTCTTCTCTGAAAGTTTGGTAGAACTCTGCAGTGAAGCAGTTCGGGCCAGGGCTTTTTTTTGTTGGGAGTTTTTGGATTACCGTTTCAATCTCTTTTTTTGTTATGGGTCTATTTAGTTTTTCTACTTCTGAATGTTTTAGTTTAGGTAGGTAGTGTTTTTCCAGGAATTCATCCATTTCTTCTAGGTTTTCAAATTTGTTAGAGTACAATTTTTCATAATAATCTGAAATGATTGTTTTAATTTCATTTGGTTCTGTTGTGATGTGGTCCTTCTCATTTCTTATTCGGGTTATTTGTTTCCTTTCCTGTATTTCTTTAGTCAGCCTAGCCAATGGTTTATCAATTTTGTTAATTTTTTCAAAGAATCAGCTTTTGGCTTTGTTAATTCTTTCAATTGTTTTTCTGTTCTCTAATTCATTTAGTTCAGCTCTAATTTTTATTATTTGTTTTCTTCTGGTGCCTGATGGATTCTTTTGTTGCTCACTTTCTATTTGTTCAAGTTGTAGGGACAGTTCTCTGATTTTGGCTCTTTCTTCTTTTTGTATGTGTGCATTTATTGATATAAATTGGCCTCTGAGCACTGCTTTTGCTGTGCCCCAGAGGTTTTGATAGGAAGTATTTTCATTCTCGTTGCTTTCTATGAATTTCCTTATTCCCTCCTTGATGTCTTCTATAACCCAGTCTTTTTTCAGGAGGGTATTGTTCATTTTCCAAGTATTTGATTTCTTTTCCCTAGTTTTTCTGTTATTGATCTCTAGTTTTATTGCCTTGTGGTCTGAGAAGATGCTTTGTAATATTTCGATGTTTTGGACTCTGCAAAGGTTTGTTTTATGACCTAATATGTGGTCTATTCTAGAGAATGTTCCATGTGCGCTAGAAAAAAAAGTATATTTTGCAGCAGTTGGGTGGAGAGTTCTGTATAAGTCAATGAGGTCAAGTTGGTTGATTGTTGTAATTAGATCTTCCGTGTCTCTGTTGAGCTTCTTACTGGATGTCCTGTCCTTCTCCGAAAGTGGTGTGTTGAAGTCTCCTACTATAATTGTGGAGGTATCTATCTCGCTTTTCAATTCTGTTAAAATTTGATTTATGTATCTTGCAGCCCTGTCATTGGGTGCATAAATATTTAATATGGTTATGTCTTCCTGATCAATTGTCCCTTTTATCATTATATAGTGTCCTTCTTTATCCTTTGTGGTGGATTTAAGTCTAAAGTCTATTTTGTCAGAAATTAATATTGCTACTCCTCTTCTTTTTTGCTTATTGTTTGCTTGATATACTTTTTTCCATCCTTTGAGTTTTAGTTTGTTTGTATCTCTAAGTCTCAGGTGTGTCTCTTGTAGGCAGCATATAGATGGATCGTGTTTCTTTATCCAGTCTGTGACTCTCTGTCTCTTTATTGGTGCATTTAGTCCATTTACATTCAGGGTAATTATAGATAAATAAGTTTTTAGTGCTGTCATTTTGATGCCTTTTTATGTGTGTTGTTGACAATTTCATTTTTCCACATACTTTTTTGTGCTGAGGCATTTTTCTTAGTAAATTGTGAGATCCTCATTTTCATAGTGTTTGACTTTATGTTAGTTGAGTCGTTACGTTTTTCTTGGTTTTTATCTTCAGTTATAGAGTTGTTATACCTTTTTGTGGTTACCTTATTATTTACCCCTATTTTTCTAAGTAAAAACCTAACTTGTATTGTTCTATATCGCCTTGTATCACTCTCCATCTGGCAGTTCAATGCCTCCTGTATTTAGTCCCTCTTTTTGATTATTGTGATCTTTTACCTATTGACTTCCATGATTCCCTGTTATGTGTATGTTTTTTTTTTTTTTTAATTAATCTTAATTTGTTTGTTTTTGTGATTTCCCTATTTGAGTTGATATCAGGACGATCTGTTTTGTGACCTTGTGTTGTGCTGATATCTGATATTATTGGTCCTCTGACCAAACAATATCCTTTAGTATTTCTTGGAGCTTTGGTTTGGTTTTTGCAAATTCTCTAAACTTGTGTTTGTCTGTAAATATCTTAATTTCGCCTTCATATTTCAGAGAGAGTTTGGCTGGATATATGATCCTTGGTTGGCAGTTTTTCTCCTTCAGTGTTCTGTATATGTCGTCCCATTCCCTTTTTGCCTGCATGGTTTCTGCTGAGTAGTCAGAACATATTCTTATTGATTCTCCCTTGAAGGAAACCTTTCTTTTCTCCCTGGCTGCTTTTAAAATTTTCTGTTTATCTTTGGTTTTTGTGAGTTTGATGATAATGTGTCTTGGTGTTTTTCTTTTTGTATCAATCTTAAATGGGGTTCGATGAGCATCTTGGATAGATATCCTTTCGTCTTTCATGATGTCAGGGAAGTTTTCTGTCAGGAGTTCTTCAACTATTTTCTCTGTGTTTTCTGTCCCCCCTCCCTGTTCTGGGACTCCAATCACCCGCAGGTTATCCTTCTTGATAGAGTCCCACATAATTCTTAGGGTTTCTTCATTTTTTTTAATTCTTTTATCTGATTTTTTTTCAGCTATGTTGGTGTTGATTCCCTGGTCCTCCAGATGTCCCAGTCTGCATTCTAATTGCTCGAGTCTGCTCCTCTGACTTCCTAGTGCGTTGTCTAATTCTGTTATTTTATTGTTAATCTTTTGGATTTCTACATGTTGTCTCTCTATGGATTCTTGCAACTTACTAATTTTTCCAGTATGTTCTTGAATAATCTTTTTGAGTTCTTCAACAGTTTTATCAGTGTGTTCCTTGGCTTTTTCTGCAGTTATCCTAATTTCATTTGTGATATCATTAAGCATTCTGTAAATTAGTTTTTTATATTCTGTATCTGATAATTCCAAGATTGTATCTTCATTTGGGAAAGATTTTGATTCTTTTGTTTGGGGGGTTGGAGAAGCTGTCATGGTCTGCTTCTTTAAGTGGTTTGATATGGATTGTTGTCTCCGAGCCATCACTGGGAAACTAGTTTTTCCAGAAAATCCGCTGCGTCCAGTCCAAATCCCTGTGGGACGGTTCCCCGGCTCGGATGCTGCTCTTTCTGCTCCAAGACCAGTCACTGCCTCCCGGGGACTTCTCCTACCGGCTGCATCCCACGCCGCCCATGGAACCGGCTGGTCCCCCTCCCGGGGTTAGTTCAGGGGAGTGGAGCAGCTCTCTGTGCTTGTGCCGTACCTGACTGGTACACTGGCTCCAGGCTCTGGAAACAATCGCTGCTTCCCCGTATTAGTTCGTTCTCCGTCTCTAAATCTGTGTTTGTTGTTCAGGGTTCGTAGATTGTTATGTATGTGATCGACTCACTTCTTTTTCCGTGTCTTTGTTGTAAGAGGGATCCGAGGTAGCGTCTACCTAGTCCGCCATCTTGGCTCCGCCCTCTCCTTGCTCTTCTTGCTTGGTGATAATGAGGTCCCTCTCCTCTGTGCTCTCTTCTCTCTTTTGTGTCTCAAAAGAGATTGACTCAAGATACGACCTAATCCTGTAGATTGTGTCCTGCCTCCTTAATATGACTGCTCCTAATCCTGCTTCATTAACATCATAGAGGTTAGGATTTACAATACATAGGACAATCACATCAGATTACAAAATGGAGGACAACCACACATTACTGGGAATCATAGCCTAGCCAAGTTGGCACACATTTCTGGGGACACAATTCAATCCATAACATTCCACTCTTTGATCCCTAAAAATTCATGTCCTTGCCACATGTAAAACACATTCACCCTGTCATATCATCCCAGGAGTCTTAAACTAATTCCAAGTCCAAAATCTCCTTTTCTGCAAAATTCCTCTTCATCTGTGAAACCTAGAATATAAGTTATCTGTTTCCAAAGTACAATGGTAGAACAGGCACAAGGTCAACATTTCCTTTACAAATGGGAGAAATTAGAGGGAAAGAAAAGTTAACGGCATGAAGCAAGTCCAAAGTGAAGTGGAAAGATTTACGTTTGATCTCAAGCTCTGAAAATAATCCTCTCTTCTCTGAGACCATCTGGGCAATGGCCCTGCCCTCCAGACTCTGGATGTTGGCCATGCTTTCTGGATTCTGGGTGGAGGTCCCTCAGCTCCGCACTTCAACTCTGCTTTCCAGGCCCACTGGCACAGCAACCCTGCTCCCTCGAATCTGGGCAGCCCCATTCTCCTGTCCAAATGAGTAGTGACACCACCCCCTTGGCCCCAGCAAGCCCCATTCTTCTGCCCCTTGGGCATGGCAGCCTAGCCCCTTCAGCTTTGGGTAGTGGCTCTGACCTCACTCCTCTGGCATTCCTGAACAGCAGCCCAACACTCCAGTACTGAGTTGGTGAAGATGTGATTCTTTGAAACCCAGGAGCCAGTGGCCCCACCCTTTGAGACCCCAGAGGTAATGACCCTGTCCTTTGAGGCTGAGGCAGCTCTACTTTCTGAGCTCCTTGTCTCCTCAGCTTCTGCTTCCTGGTTCCTTGGCCATTCAGCCCCTTGGCCCCTCAAGCATCCTGGGCCAGCCTGGCCTCTGCTCTGCTCAGACAAGTGTTACAAACTCTTTAGCTCTACCAATAAGTGCCCAGAAGCATCCCATTCCTCTAGGAAGTCTTCTGCCTAAAAGCACTCAACTCTCTTGCTCCATGGGTTACTTCCTACACCATCTCATGTCAGTCTCCTGTTCCATTGTTGCCGTTTCTCTGCTGCTGCTTTTTGCCATCTGCACAGTCTCTGGTATTGCAACTCTCCTCACTTTCTTCTGAACCCTCACCAGAATTGCCTTTGACTTCCATAATTCCACCAACAGTTTCTTGAAGACAATCTAGGTTTTTACTATTAAGTACCTTAAAACTCTTTCAGCCTCTACCCATTCACAGTTTTAAAACCAATTCCACCTTTTAGGTAGTTATTAGAGCAGCACCCCACTCCCAGTACCAAATATCTGTCTTAGTTACCTAATGCTGTTATAATGGAAATACCACAAGTGGATAGCTTTGACATAAAGAAATTTATTCTGTCACAGTTTAAGAGGCTAGAAGTCCAAATTCAGGGCGCCGGCTCCAGGGGAAGGCTTTCTCTCTGTGTCAACTCTGGGGGAAAGTCTTTGTCATCAATCTTGCCCTGGTCTAGGATCTCCTCAGCACTGGGATCCAGGGTCCAAAGGATATGCTCCACTCCTGGCTCTTCTTGCTTGGTGGTAATGAGGTCCCTCTCCTCTATGCTCTCTTCTCTCTTTTGTGCCTCAAAAGAGATTGACTCGAGATATAACCAAGTCCTGTAGATTGTGTCCTGCCTCATTAATATAACTGCCTCTGATCCTGCCTCATTAACATCATAGAGATTAAGATTTACAATACACAGCATAATTACCTCAGATCACAAAACAGGGGACAATCACACAATACTGGGAATCATGGCCTAGCCAAGGTGACACACATTTTGGAGGCACAATTCAATCCACAGCACCACCCAGTAGGGTACCTACACCAAGCACCTATTTCAGGTGAATTGAACATTTGTCGTAAATTCAAAGTTTATTGTGGTTTCCCAAGACTCAGTCCTTGGATTTCTTCTTTTTTTCAGTCCTCACTTATTTTCTTGTGACTGATGTCCTCCAGTCTTATGGCTTTAAATACCATGTATATGCTGATGATTCCCCAGATTGGATCTCCAAGCTCAGACCTCTCTCCTAAACCCCTACTCAACAAACATCTCCACATGGAGGTCTGAGAGGCATCACGTCTAAAACACTTTGTGATAGTTCCTGTCTCCAGAACCTGATCTTCTGGCAGATGTCTCCAAGTTCAAAAAAACTGTGTGTTTAAGAAAGGAATAGAAGACCTTATAGTTGAAACGTGCTGTTAGAGGAAGAGAGTAGCGCGAGATCAGATTGGAGATGTAGGTGGGTGCCAGATCATGCCTTTTAGGAAAAGAATTTCACGTTTACCTTGTGTGCAATGGGAAACTATCAAAGGGCTTTAAACAGGGTTGTAGCCTGATTCAAATAAAATTTGAAGAGAGAAACGTGCTTTAAAGAATGATTAAAACTTCACCAGGTAGAAAAGCTGAAGAAGATCATTTCCAAAAAAAAGTATGAATAGCTGTCACTTCTGAGTTCCTGACCCTCTATAATCCACCTTCACTGGATTTTTAACTGATTTGTGTTTTAATTTGAAGGGCATGAGATATAAATGTCACCTGGGTAGAACAGGTTGGTTGGACATCCATCCAACCAGGGCCACTGAAGTAATATCTTTGGATTGTACTTCTGTTATAGGTGCTATTCCTTATCTTTTCAAACCAATAAACTCAGTTTTATAAATACAGTGAAAGTCAATTTATTATTAATAAATTGGGTTATCTAACCAATCTTGCCATCAAAATCAAAGAATCTTGCCATAGACGGATGAATTATCACAATTTAAAAAGAGTGAATTGGTTAGGATTTTTTTGGTTGGAAGTTCATAGGCCAACTCAAGAGAAAAGAAAAATAATTTATCATAAGAATATAAGAATTTCTCACACAACCCAAGACCAGGAATGCAGTTGGACCCCAAGAAGAGACAAGAATCAGAAACTGAAAATACTTCCTGGGTTCTCTCTGTCTTTTATCTCTGTTCCTCCCTGCACATCTGCTTCATTCTTATCCATTTATCTCTGTGGAAGGACTTCCACTTGTTCTTCCTTTATTTTATTTTATTTTATTTTGTAGGGTTAGGAGAGGATGGTATCCCTGACTTGTTCTGTGACCCTGGTCAAGCCTGGGCCTCAGTTTTCCCATCTGAGAAATGGGGGCAGCCCATGTTTTGGAGCTTTCCTACATGGCTTACAAGGGAGGCCTGGGGTCCCCAGCAGGGCTGTCATGGTGGGGGCACCCTGGCTGTATCTTCTGGCTCCTCTACTCCTCAAAACCCACACATGAACTCCAGGCTCAAATTCTGCTTGTTTTTATTTTAAAAGTCCTGATTAAGTAGTGGCCACCTCTATCAGGGTCCCTTAGCTAGGTGAGGCGGAGATGGTAGTACCAGTCTCCCACACCCCTCCCCCCACCCCTGAAGTGCTAGAATGGGAGCTCGACACGTAGAGGCCCTGGTCTCCTGAGCATGCCCTCTTATGAGTGGTCCCGCCCCACATTGTGTTCTCGTGGCAAGCTGCATGTTGGACAAGGTGTGAGGTTTGCTTTTGGCTGCGCTGTGTCCTGGGAGCCAGAGTGGCCAGGTGTAAGTGTTGCTGTGAGGCTCCCTCCACCCATGTCCCTGGTCACATGGCCACATCTGTGGAGGTCCGCACCCTGGTACACAGGAGCATGTCATGTGAGGCGTGTGAACCTCTCTGGGTCCCTGTGGCTGTGGGCCGGCTGGTTGCTTTTCCTGGGCTGGGTATGCTACAGAGGTTAAAAGCTGGGGGTGGGGAGGGTGTTGCTGTAGATATTTAATCTGGGGGGGGGGTGGGACTGGAGCTCCAAGGTGCAGGATCAGGCTGACCGTAAAGGTTGTATTCCCTCCTCCAAAGGTCAGGGTGGGGAGCTTGGTTTTCTCAGGATCCATATGGGGCTGACACCCTCACAGGAGTTCTCTGGCAACCTGGGCCAAGATCTCTTTGATGTGGCCAATGACCTTCTCGTGTCTGGCTGGGTTGTGCTCCACGGCAACATGTGGCCAAGCCATATAGAAGTCCAGGGTACTAGCATGGGTGCCTCAGAATATCTACGAATTCTATACACTACACCCAACGTGTCCATGGACAAAGGAAGAGAACATGAATGTAGGTGAACCCTTGGCAGTCTCTGTTTCTTCAGGCTAATCTCTTCAGGATCTGATATCCTATTATATCCACTCCATGTGCTGTGTTAAAAAAAAAAAAAAAGGACAGCCACAGATTCTGGGATAACATTAGCTCAGCTACTTGGAGGAACTAACCCTATTTTGGTTACAATTTCCAGCTCCTGGGAAGGGCTGATTGATCTAGCTTGAGAAGGATGTCCACTCTTAATGCCAGTCATCTGTGCCCAGGAGGGCAAGATTATTTTGTTTAAAATCCAAGAGACTGTTTAAAATGCATGGACACAGTGGGTCCAGTATATAGAAAAAGAGAGCTTTGAAGACTAAAAAAATAAATATCAAAAATAAAATATAATTAATCTACAATAAAGGTAAAACTATGAGTGAGCCAGTTTTTTTTTTTTAATCTTAATGTCTGTATTAGTAACGGTGAGCGAACTGCTGTAAATAAACAACTCTGACATTTCAGTGGCTTCATATAAATAACATTTATTTCTTATTCATGTCACAGTCAGCAGAGTATGGGTGGGAGAGTCTGGCTCCGTCTAATCATTCGGAGACCCAAGTTCCTTCCATTTTCTGGATCTGCCCTTCTATATATTCTTGGTGTCTTTCTCCAGTCAACCAGCAGATGGAGAGAGAAAGAGCATGGAGAAGGCGAGCTACTGTTAACTGTCTTGATGTGAAGGTATTATAAACAGCACATTCTTACTCCAGTGAGAACTGGCCACATGGCTTTATCTATATATAAGAGAGCTAGGAAGTGTTTTTTTTTTAGGAAGTGTAGACTAGTGGTGTGTCCAGGAAGAAGAATATCTGTGAGCCCTGGAAGTCTCTGTCTCTATGCTAATCTCTTCATGCTACGATACCCTATTATACCCACCTTCATTTTGGACAGCAAGACAAGGCAGCCATATTCTTGGATCAGGGGATCCTTTTCTCTGGACAGTGCTAAGAGGCCAGCTTCATGTCCTTCAGGCTTTCAGTTTTCTGACAGCCTCTCCTTTGGTGGCACACTCTTATTGCATCTGCTAATACTGTCATTTGAAGGCCCTGGCTGGTGTAAATAGTTAATGCAGTCAGCTGCTAATGGAAAGGTTGGAGGCTCAAGGCCACCCAGAGGGAAGGCCTGGTGATCCACTTCTGAAAACTGAGGCACTGAAAACCCTAATGAGCACAGTTCTACTCTGACACACATGGAGTCACCATGAGTTGGAGTTGACTCGGCGGCAACTGGATTTGATACTATCAGTTAGGTTACTGTTAGGCCTTGCTTTCAGCGGGCAAGTACCCTGTACTTTTATTTGATTGGTTTCTAGGGGTCTTACTGGACTGGAATTTTACAAAAGGAATTTTAATGGAGAAATAAAGGGGAAATCAAAATTCCTCTTGTGAAGTTCTGTAGGCAAAACAAGTAAGGCCTGTGAGAAGAGATCAGTAGGCTGGGTCGATCCTAAAATGTCTGTTAAGGCATTTTCTCCCCTTATAACAAGCTAGATTTCTCTGCCTATTTCCAAGCTAGTTCTTAAAGATTCATCGAACAAATATTTGTTGAACATCTACAGTGAGATAGTCGATTAGGTGGTAGAAACACATTCCGGTGTCATTAGGAACCATGAGATCCCATAGACGACTTTAGCTTCCACTGCTGCCAGTCTGTCTCATTTCTTACCTGAATAATGCAGACAAAAGATGACAGGCACACCCTGAGCCTAATGAATGGCCAAGTCCTTGTCACTAAACAGTATCAGTTTCATGTACTTTCTTGTAGACTCGTTTTTCAGAGGACCCCACTAGTTCTTCATTACAGCTTTACAGTGTCAGAAATTATTTCTCTCTGTTTAATGTTTTTGGATCCCCTGCAAAAACCTACTGCTGAAAGAATGATTATTCTAAAGGCTATGGACTCTAGGACTAAGGAATGAGGACCTTGGGAAACACTGGCCTCCTAATCCCCAGCAAATGGTAAGTCCTGCCCTCACTGGTACCCTCTTGTTTCACTGCACCTTCATTTCACTAGTGACCTTGCCTTCACAGCTGAACTGTTTTGGCCAAATTAACCAGAGTCAGGGTCCAGAGACATAAAGTTCTTGGTTAGGAGAAAAGCAAAAAAAAAAAAAAAAAATCATTAAGGTTAAAAAGGCATGACATCAGAGTTGGATTATTAGACATGTCAGTCCGAAGAACAGGAGATGCAGAATTGAACTTGAAATTCACAGGCTAGAGGAGGAAATAGGGAGAGAGCTCCATGCCCAGAGGAGAGAGCTATATCACACGTGGTTATATCTGCTGGCAAGTTCTCTCCTACCCAATCCTGCCTAAAAGGCCATTGCTGAGAAGCTGCCACACCTGCTTCCCTGTCAGCAGAAAAAGCATATCACAGAGGGGCAACTGTTCAGGCTGTCATATCTAATTTATTAGACAGTGTAAATGTAGGCATATTATAAGTACGGAGCTTAGCCTCAGAGTTTAAGATTGTCCATTTTTACAATCAAGTCTTGATTGTCATTTTAGTATCATGATGTTTCGCCTCAGATTAGCAGGTCCCAAAGCCTCGGTTCATAAAATGAAAATTACATTTTCTGATTGGCGTGAGACACAACTCTGGACATCCCAATCTCCTTCTGCCTTTTTCTTGCCCTTCTCCCAGTAGTAGCTCCATATCCAACATATTTTTCTTAGATAAAACTAATGCGTGTGTAACAGTCTTCTTGTTAAAGGCCAACCGTGTTGGCAGGTAGTATAGGGATGGACAAAAAATATATTTATCAGGGTATTCAGAATATCCAACATCTTTTTCCAAGTGTCATGAAAAAGGTCATGTCTTGGATTAGAGGATTCTGCCCCTGAAAAATGTTCCACTCTCACCAAGGAATAAGAGAGTAGAGAAGCATTATTAATTGTGATCACCCAAGACTTGATAAAAAGCTATAAGATGATTCTAAGATTTCCCCCAACTTCTGTGAAATTGTCTACCAACATTTCCTTTCAAATGTTCTTATTGCTCCATTCCTTTCATCTTGTTTGCAGACATAGATCTTGCCTAAGCAATGGATTGCACATCTGGTCAAAATGACAAGCCTAGGAATCCCAGGCAGTTTGGGAAGAAGCAAAAAAGGCTAAAAAACTAATGTCAAGGGGTCAGTGGTGAGGAGAGAACAACTGGAAGCTCATCTTGCCCTACAAGAAGTTTCTATTTCTTCCCTCATAACTCTCATAACAGGCAAGGATGGGTGTGCTTGGCTCTGAGAGCAAGGCTTGAGCGCAGTGTTCGGACTCCTGCTTAGGGAACGAGGGATGGTGGCTAAAGTTGTTGCCAGGTGAAAACCCCAGGTTTTGCTCAGCGTGACTTGTTACAGCCAATAAAGGAGAGGCCGAAGTGGGAGATCAGAGAGATGCCTTTATTTTGTTGTACAAGGGAAGGAGCAATCGGGGCTGCTGCCTCCAAGACTGCTTGCAGGCAGCTTGGGGAGGTGGGCTTTTACAGAGAGCAGACAAGGAAATGCAAATTAATCATGAATATTCAGGATTGACCTTCACACAGGTGCTCCTAGCTTGGGGATGACTATACATTTTTTTCAAAGGTTTGATCCCCCAGTAAGGAGGAAGAGGTTGATCTTCTTTCATTAGAAGGTTAAGTCTCCACTCAGAGGCCATTTTGGTTATCTTGTCAAGGACAATTTCAGAAGAAAGGGCAGCTTATTCTGCTCAGTGTAGGAGCATAAGCCAAAGCAGGTGTCTCTTAGAAGTTTGGGCTCTGAGGCTGCCTGCCTCAAAGTCTGCAGGCCCAGCATGGAAAAATCTGGGCCCATGAGACAAGTAGGGTCATTCCAGAGCTAGTGGGAGCCTGATGAAACATCAAGAAGACCAGGCTATGGCTCTGTAAAGACAAGAAGAACATACAGTAAGGGTGGCAACAGGTCATGAAAGGATTGTTTCATTCAAGCTCAAAGAGGCTAAGAAAATAGATGGCACCTTCCTAGGGCCTAAGACACACACTGATGGTGGGGCCAAGTCACAAACTAGTACAGTACCCCAGGGACTTACCCAACCAGCTCCCATGTGAGTCACAAACAATACTCACATATATTAACACATTTTATCCCCCACGATCATAAAACTCGCTGAGGTAAATGGGGCAAGTGTCTCCCTATTTCACACACGAAAACACCAGATTCAGAGCAATTAAGCGACTATCTAAGATCACATAGCTTCAAAGTAGTTGAGCAGGGCTCAAACTCCAGTCTTGTGTCACCAAACCCCTCCTTTTCAAGGCACTAAGCTGCTCCTCACATTCCTTGGTCAACTATCAGGTCTTACCTAGTTCCAGAGCCAAATAGCTCTGCACAGTCAGCTCCCATTCTGATTATAAAACTGAGCTGCTGACTGGTGGGTCTCTTGAGTCAGCCACTCAAGGGCTGCATTTGTATTTCCTGGCCCAAGTTAGGGCAAGGATTCTTCTCCCACTTCCCCAAAGAGGTCTCCAGTTCAGGGCTAGTATTCCAGGCTCTTTGAAAAGACTTTCTCAAGATTGTGTCCAAAGAGTCCCCACTTCCACTCCTACTCTGCAGCCCACACCAGGCCAGTCTTCATGGATTCCAGCTGCAGGACCTACCTGAGCAGATCACAGCCACATCTTCCTTGTGGGTGCAGTCATGATACCCCCAGAACCTGTGCCGGCACTGCTCTAGAGACAACTCATTCCCTGAGCAACGAACATCATCCAGCCAGATGGGGCCAACCCCCAGGCCAAAGCGCTTCTGGACTCCAAAGGGTAGAAGGAGGGGATCGCCACAGCCCAGTTGTTTGCATACCACCTGGTTTTCCTTTCTTCCCCAGCCATCATCACAGACAGAACCCCATATACCCTTGTGCAGCACCATCAGACGTCCAGAGCAGTGGCTCTCTCCTCGCTCCAGCTTCAGTTCAAAGGGATCTGTGGTGTCAAAGAGGAAGTCAAGGGTTGGAGAGAGGTAGAGAAAGGGAAAAAAAAGTTCCTTTACATCCTCACTCAAACACATTGCATATGAAACTCTCCACATGTGTTTCTGTGTTTACAGTCCCTCTTCTAGGTCTCCGTCAGGTTCTAACACATGTGGCCTAGATCCCTTTCCTTAACAAATATATTTTCATTCCCCCACCTATGTTGTAAATCTAACGTGTATACATGACTTTCTAGTAGGTCTGAAAAACTAAAGAACTTAGCAGCGACATGGGGTGGTTTGACTGCACCACACTGAGTGCATTTTCTGGTAACTCTTCCGAAAGCCCAAGCGAGAATCAAAGCAGAGGCAGCACAGACTGACGATCCAGCCTGTCTATTCCTCTGAACCCGTCTCTGCCCACGTGAAGATGTGGAACATCCACCACCACGGTTTCGGTTCTGCCAGCCTGAGTCCATGGAGTGAAAACTGACTACATAATGGGAGTCCCATCCCCATCAGCGAGTGGAGCTGAAAAATAGTTGACGGCTAAAATTTTGGGTCCATAGTCTCTTAACGAGGATCCTGGCATACATGAGCAGTCGCCCAGAACCCAGCACCTACAGTATATACTTAGATCACTTTCCTGGGGTTTTGCTCACGTTCTGGATTTATATTCTTGTCCTTGGTGACCCCCTGCCTCTCTCCTCTACAAAGGGGATAGATTCCGTTTCTCAGAACCTAGGATGCTAACCGAGGATTGTAATCAACTAGGGCAGGCATCTCTGAGGCATGACTCTGCCACTGTCCTTATAACAGGTATCAATATTGTTCAGAGACTTCTGATGCCACGGCCATACCCTCTTTTGATCTTGAGGCCAACTTGGTCAGTCACAGTTTACCTCTGTCTTCCTGAACCTGTAACTTGGGTTGCTACCAGCCCCTTGGAAAAGGAGAGGCAGCACTAAGGCAGGATTAACTTCTCAACTCCAGGTCCGTCCCTTCTAGCCAGTGACCAGTTGCCATCAAGTCTATTCGGACTCATGACAACCTCCTGCGTGTCAGAGCAGAACTATGTACCATGCGATTTTCAGTGACTGATTTTTCAGAAGTAGATAACCAGGCCTTTCTTCCAAGGTGCCTCTGGTTGGACTTGAACCACCAAACTTCTGGTTAGCAGCAGAGCACATTAACCATCCACACCATCCAGGGACTCCCCATCCTCCCTAATGTTGCCTAATTTCTCTCTCTCCACATGCCTAATGTTAAGATTGCAGTATATTTGTCTTTACTCAAGCCAAAATAGTACTCAATACCAAGGATGAATTCTTAGAGGCCCCTCTGGTTCCTACGCCACTGCTTCCTCTCTTTCATCTAACACTTTGGCAGTCAATTCTTTAGATATTTAAGACTTTGTGCAATAATTTTTCATTTGGGGAAAAGACCTAATCAAAATAGAAATTTAAGGTCAGCTCTTACTTAAAGAATTAATTCTGGGTGATTTCATAATTTGGTAGAATTCCAAACAGATACTTTAAGCCACCAGAAATTTTAAAAGAACTTTAAATCAGGTTTTTAAATATGTTTTTATTGTATATTAGCTAGCCCCTATCGGTTTGGTATCACTGGAGAAGGACATCATGCTTGGCTGATGAAAAAGAGGAAGACCCTTAAGGGAATGGATTGACACAGCAGCTCCAACAATGGGCTCAAACATAGCAATGATTGTGACACTAGCACAGGACTGGACAACATTTTGTTCTAGTGTACATACAGTTGCTGTGACTCGGAACTGACTCTATGGCACCTAACAACAGCCACAATTTGTATGGTTGAAAAACGCATATCAAAATCCCATCATAAATGAGGTAGGGAACAAAAAAAATAATAGAAATAATAAGACTGGAAGTTGGTTCTTTGAAAGCATCAACAAAATTGACAAACAACTGGCCAAACTGACAAAAGAAAAGCAGGAGAGGAAGCAAGTAACTTGGATAAGAAATGAGATGGGTGACATTACAACCAAACCAATTGAAATAAAAAGGATCATAACAGAATACTACGAAAAACTGCACTTCAACCAATTTGAAAATCTATAGGAAATGGACACATTTCTAGAAACACACTACCTCCTTAAACAAAAAAAAAAACTGAACAGATCCATAACTAAATAAGAGCTTGAAGAGTTTAAACACATGCACACACACACACAACAACAACAACAACAAAAAGCCCTGGCCCTAGTGGCTTCACTGGAGAACTCTACAAACATTCAGAGACGAGCTTACACCAATACTACTCAAACTATTTCAGAGTATAGAAAAGGAAGGAATATTCCTGAAGTCAATCTATGAACCCAGCATAACCCTGATTACCAAAGCCAGGCAAAGACACCCCAAAAAGGAAAATTACAGACCAATGTCCCTCATGAAAACAGATGCAAAAATTATCAACAGAATTCTAGCCTTCAAGCCTAGGAACTTCATCCCACAATGTGTTTGGTTATGTCTAAGAAGTTGCCTTGACTATGGCCCTTGTGTGCTGTTGTCTATATTAACATATGAGCAGCGTGGAAAAGGCAGTCAAGAAATCAAAAAACGTATTGCACTGGGCAAATCTGCTGCAAAAAGCCTCTTTAAAGTGTTGAAAAGCAAAACTGTGTCACTTTGAGGACTAAGGTGAGTCTGACCCAAGCCACGGTGTTTTCAATCACCTCCTACGCATGCAAAAGCTGAACAATGAATAACGAAGATCAAAGAAGAATTGACGCCTTTGATTTATGGTGTTGGAAAAGAATACTGAATATACCATAGACTGCCGGAAGAACGAACAAATCTGTTTGGGAAGAAGTACAGCCAGAATGCTCCTTAGAAGCAAGGATAGTGAGGCTTCATCTCACATACTTCGGACATGTTATCAGGAGGGACCAGTTCCTGGAGAAGGACATCGTGCTTGGTAAAGCAGAGGGTCATCAAAAAAGAGGGAAGACCCTCTAGGACATGGATTGACATAGTGGCTGCAACAATGGACTTAGGCATAACAATGATTGTGAAGATAGTGCAGGACCGGGCAGTGTTTCCTTCTTTTGTACACAGGGTTGCTGTGAGACGCAACCAACTCAACCAGCTCGACAATACCTAACAACATCAAATGAAAACGAATTTGCTTTGTAAACTTTCACCCAAGGCACAGTAAAAATTTTTTAATCCCTTTATATGAGCTAAACCAAAAAACAAACAAACAAACAAACAAACCCAGTGCTGTTGAGCTAATTCCAACTCATAGCGACCCTATAGGACAGAGCAGAACTGCCCCATAGAGTTTCCAAGGAGCACCTGGCAGATTCGAACTGCTGACCCTTTAATATGTTTCGGGTTTTAGATACACCATTTGGGAGCAAACTGCAGAGGAGGCGATTATCAATTCAAAAGCATGCTGAGTGGAAGAAAGAAGCCAAGCCAGGATTAAATAAATGTGCTACCGAAAATTGGGGAATCCGGCTCAGAAAACTTATACAGAATTCAATAAAATAATAGTTCGTATTTTTTTTTAATAATATAGGGATTAATATTGTTTAATATATTAATAGAGCTGCTATAGTAACTGTCATGGATTGAATTATGTCCCCCCAAAAATGGGTGTATCAACTTGATTAGGCCAGGATTCCAGTATTGTGTGGTTGTCCTCTGTTTTGTGATTGTAATTTTATGTTAAAAAGGATTAGGGTGAGAATGTAATACCACCCTTACTCAGGTCACCTCCCCTATCCAATGTGGAGGGAGTTTCCCTGGGGTGTGGCCTGCACCACCTTTTATCTCTCAAGAGATGAAAGGAAAGGGAAGTAAGCAGAGAGTTGGGGACCTCACACCACCAAGAAAACTGCACCAGGAGCAAAGTGTGTCCTTTGGACAGGGGGTCCCTGTGCCTGAGAAGCTCCTCGACCAGAGGAAGGTTGAGGACAAGGACCTTCCTTCAGAGCTGACAGAGAGAGAAAGCCTTCCTGGAGCCGATGCCCTGAATTTGGACTGGTAACCGACTAGACTGTGAGAGAATCGATTTCTCTTTGTTAAAGCCATCTGCTTGTGGTATTTCTGTTATGGCAGCACTAGATGACTAGGACACTGATTATGAGTTAGAATCGACTCAGTGATGACAGGTTTAGTTTTTTTGTTTGTTTACATCATTTTTATATACAAAGGCAGGTATTATTAGTCCCGTTTTAAAGACCAGAACATTAAGGATAAGCACAATTAACTTTGCTATGTGTATTTACAATTCTCTGTAAATAATGACTGAATAAAATTTCATTTAATAAATTCATGAAAAATCTTAGCCTCTGAATTTGCAGGTTTTACCTTCACAGTGGACCCAAGTGTCTTCGTCATGGGTGCAGTTGTTCTTCCCCCAAGGCCTGGAAGGGCAATCCTGAATAGTTAGTTCTTTTCCTGAGCATGACACCTGGTTCAGCCAGATGGGCCCTTGGCCCTGTGTAGCTCTTTTACAGTTTCCTTGGGTCAGTGTGGCCTTCCCACATCCCAGCTGCCGGCATACCACCTTGGCAGCCTGGAGGTTCCAGCCTGCTTTGCACACGGTGCCCCACTGGTCCTGATGCTTCACCTCCACTCGCCCTATGCAGCGTCCGGGGCCATCAGCCAGCCGCACAGTCTCTGGGACTGGAAAAAGAAAGAGGAAGTGTCTGTTCCCTGCGAGAACACAGTCTTCTTGAGAAAAGAGAATCAATGTATACATCTCTACTCTCTTGCTGTTTAGTGCAATGTAGACTGGAGTGCTTAGGGCCTAATAACTGCTTACGAATCCTCTGCTGAATGAGTAGATGAATGAACCAATGAGTCAGTTCTCAGTTGAACCATTAATCATTTCTACGCATTTTTATTTTTTCAAATTCTTTTCACATTCAACTTCTCATTTCCTCCTCAAAAAAGGCAGATAGAAACACTGTGTAGATTTAAAAAAATAAAATAAAAAACCAAACACAATATAACATACAGAGAAGTGAAGTGATGTGCCCAAGGCCAAAGCCTTTTGCTATTAGTGTCAGCACTAGCACCCAAGAATCCCAGATTAGGGCTCTCAATCTTCAAGACTTCTAAAAAATAGGAAAGAAGCCTCAGCATCAGGTCACAAAGAGTCGGTGCCTGTTTCCCTAGTAACGAATTCATGGGAGGCCGAGAAAGAGAAGACATGGCCTAGCCTCTTAGCCAAATCACAGTCTAATGGGGAAAAGTACACACAGAGAGGGGAGAAATTATTAAGACATAGAAAGCAAATGTATGCAGGAAAGGAAAGGAATAGAGAAAAACACGTGAGAGTGTGCTGGTTTCCCGTGAGCACCTCCTACCTACCTGACTAGCTGGTGGACAACTTGAGAGCCGAAACTATAGGACAAGTATAAATTATACCTCGTGGGCTCATTTCGTCCCCCATAACTCCAACTCTAGATCCAGATACATGGTACCCTATTCAGCATACGCTTCCTGACTGCAGGG
This sequence comes from Elephas maximus indicus, assembly GCF_024166365.1. Lineage (NCBI taxonomy): Eukaryota > Metazoa > Chordata > Mammalia > Proboscidea > Elephantidae > Elephas > Elephas maximus. The sequence goes on from NC_064821.1 coordinate 195,714,390, forward strand.
GAGTCTCTGCATGTGCGTCTGTGTGTGTTCAGAAAAGAAACAGGTTCTCATATATCTTGTAACTAAGAGGAAGGCATTAGCTCAAGCAAGTAGCAGTAAAAATTCTAGGTGAGGATAACGTTTATCGCTAGGTCAAGTGTGAGATGTGAAGGACAAGGGACCAATTAGCCATTGCAGCCCATGTGAAAGTCCACAGTGGGAAGTAAAGACAAACAAGTGTGGCCTTGTGGGATATGGGCAGCTGGCAGATGGTCTTCGAGCCCTGCCATACTCACTTTCACATGAAGCTCCTGCGTAGTCTTGGTGGCTACAGCTCCCATAATCAGTATCTTCTTTCTCACATTGAGCCAGTGTATCTTCCAGCCCCTTGCAATGGAACTCCTCGATGAAGAAGTCTTGGTTCTCTTCCGCCTGTGGCTTATATGTAAAACTACTCTGTGTTCCCTTCGCTGCTCCACAGCCCAGCTCCCGGCACACCACAACTACGTTCTTCAAGTCCCAGTTGTAACCACACACAGCGCTCCACTGACCGTTCTGTTCCACATCTACTCGCCCTTCACAGCGGTGGGGGCCTCCCACCAGTCGCGCTCTGTATGAAGACTCTGCGAGGAGATGCACTATTAGCTGGGGACCCAGGAGGAGTCTAAAGGGTCCTCAGGGATGTGGTCAGTCAGCTTGGGACTGCTTCACCATTCACAGGCAGCATGGAAAGTCAGAGGAGGGGAAGGAGAAAACAGAAGGGAAGGGGAGAGAGGACCTGCAGGGCCCCATCTCTGAGCTCTGATTCTGCTACACCCTTAAATGTACCCTACCAAGAAATTCCACCTACAGACTCCTAGATATGACTGTAGGATTTTGTTTGCAGATTAAAGGAAGGATATTGATTAAAGATAAAGCAGAATTCTCAGAATCTCTGGTGGTCAAAACCAGAAGGGCCTATAGAGATTATAAAGCCCAATCCCACTATTTCACAGATAAGGGAGACAATCCCCAGAGAAGTGAAGATCCTAGAGTCATACTGTAAATTAGCAGAAGCCCCAGGCCAGCATCCAAGTCTAGCGAAGGTTACTATGTGATCTTTCTTGTTCATGACTCTGTCTCTCCCCACGGACGTCAGATGGAGGAGGGACTGAGAGATCTACGTATAGTTTGGGCTCCTAAACTGAACAAAGGAGTCCTGGTGGCACAGTGGTTAAAGGGCTCAGCTGTGAACTGAAAGGTCCAATGGTTCAATCCCACTGACCACTTTGTGGGAGAAAGCTGTGGCATACTGTTACCATGAAGATCACAGCTTTGGAAACCCTATGGGGCAGTTCTACACTCTATGAGTCAGAATCAACTCGATGGCAATGGATTTTTTTTTTTTTTTTTAAGCTGAACAGCCTCTCTCTCCCATTATCAGTGACCCACATCATCCTTGTTACTTCCTGTGACATTTTCCCATGCCCAAGCATCCAGGTCAGAAGAAATACAGAGAATACCAGACAAAGGAATCAGTAGAGCCTCAGAGTCTCAGAGCCCCAATTTCTAGTCTAAGAGGTCACTGAGGATGGGTTTGGGGTAGGAGAGAGGCTCTATAGAACCTATACATGAGTTTTGAGGAATCCATGACTTGGTTCTGCTTCTCAAGTAGACTATGGGGGGCAAAAGACTAACAGAAACCTCTCCCTTCTCCTGAGGCATAGAAGTAGAATAGGAAACAAACAGCCCATCAGGCAACATTTGTTGAGTGTCTGCTATGTTCAAGGTATTATTTTATGAACTTTGAGAACAGCGATGAATGAGACAGGTAATATTGCTGCCCTCAAGGAGCTTATATTTAGTCACTAGGCTGAAGTAATCCCTCCAAGTCGCCTGTAGCTCCAGAGTGAAAAAGGAGAAGAGAGGAATTTGTCACGCTCCACAGAGTGGGGAAGTTAGCCAGTGGGACATTTAGCTGAGAGAGGTCTGGTTCACCTGGAGGGATCACATTTGGGCTGGTGGTCTGCGACCTATAGAGATACGAGGCGCTTAACAGATGCCCACATAGACCACACGGGATGACCCAGCTGCCTGCAGGGATGGAATATGACTTCTGAGGACCATATTTCCTGCTGCCTGCCTTGTCTCAATGCTGTGTAAACTCCCCAGAAAACTTAGAATTAACCCAGAATAAGTGGTTGAATGAGAAAACACTGATCTGGCTGATATTAAACTGCACTGGAAAGCTTATGTTTAGTTTGTTCATTTGTTTTTTGTTTCTTCTTATTCCTTTTTTTTTTAATTTTTTTGGTAATATGCAGAATATATAGAATGAATACTTGAAATTTAATTAGTAATAGAAAAACTAAGAAAGTTACCATTTTTGCACCCGGGTTTAAGGCTGATACATTTGGGTACAAATATAATTCTTAAGGAGTCACCCAGAAATAACTTTTGAGTCAGTATAGTTCATTATAACTAAGACTAGAGTTTGCATTGACATTGTTATTTACTCCAGGAAAGATTAGCTATTAAGATCACGGTCAGGTTATTATATTTGATTTTGGGTGATAAAATGCTAGTTTTAAAATAAACTCCCTTTGAATGAGTTTTCATTTTCTGTGGAATGAAATACTAGAAGAGCCCATGGGAAAGAAGAAATATGTATTTAAAAAAAAAAGAAATAGTAAATATAAAAGAAATTCAGCTTGAGGGGAGAAAGAATGGCTGAGTAAGATTTTAAAGCTACAAAAGAGTAGAAAGAATCATCAGGGCAGTTGTGTCCTAGGCAGTGCCGTTAGCAGCCTTTAGCATCAGAAGGCTTTAGAGAGGGAGCCAGGGTCAGAAGAAAAACATCCTAGAGTATGGGGAGGTTTGTCAAGAGAGCCATTGTTTCCCAATACCAGCACCAAGAAACAGTCCTGGAGGCCAAAATAAAAAGATCAAGTAATCTGAGAGTTGGACTGAGGACCCAACAACTGAGCTCATTAAGAAATCAAACTGCATCCAGCAGGATGCAGAAGCTTCCACACCCATAGCAGAGTTTGTGGCTTCCTCTCTCTAGTAAACTCTCTACTCGAGAGAAAGGATAGACTGCAGGGACTATGTAAAAAAAAAACTGATATTCTACAAACAACCCCCTTGAGTTTGTACCATCATAACCTCCCTCTTCCATAGACTTATTCCCTTTGTGCAGCCCAACCTCTGCTTGGTTGTGCAGTTTGTGCACTGCCCAAAGGCTCCTTGCAGAGGTGACCAATGGAGGCTGACATCCAGCCTGAACTCTGCTGGTCCAGCCATGTACTGCGCAGAGGCAGATGGATTCACAGTTCAAATAAAGGTAACATTAAGGCTGGCAGGGGGAGCTGATGTGCTGGTTCCAAGTGGAGCAAAAGGAAGTTCATTTCCCAGAGATAGCCACCAGATGGTAAGGTACCTCTGTGTGTGTGTGTGTGTGTGTGTGTGTGTGTTGTGTGTTGTGTGTGCCATAGAGTAGATTCTGACTCATAGAGACCCTACAGGACACAGTAGAACTGCTCCTAGTTGGCCTGAAATAAAGCCATATGATACTTGGATGTTGGCCAAGCATCTTGGGCCATGGAGGCCAAGTCGAGAGGAGTCCCCTTGCAGGATAAAACAAAAGCAATCAAGTCAATTCCAGCTCATAGTGACCCCAGAGTAGAACTGCTCCCTAGAGTTTTCTTGGCCGTAATCTTTACGGAAGCAGTTCACCAAGCCTTTTCTGCACATAGACGAGTAGACGAGTGCAAATCGTTTGCACCACCCAGAGACTTGTCATTGCAGGATGAACCACCCTAATTCCTTATAAGTTCTGGAGGTAGAAATCCATCCAGACAAGACTGAGAGGGGGTGGGAACGCGGAAAGGAAGATGGGTTGACACAGTGGCTGCAACAATAGGCTCAAGCATAACAACGATTATGAAGACGGCACAGGGCCGAGTGGGGTTCCATTCTATCGTATGTAGGGTCACTATGAGTCGTAACTGACTCGGTGGTACCTAACAACAACAATTTCCCTGTGGTCCGGTGAGCTTCAAAATTTCCACTTTCCTGAGCTTGAAGGCCTACCTCTCAGGAATCCCCCAAAAATCTTACCTATGAGGCCAGGTCCAGTGCAAATGGCTAGGGAGAAAAGAAGGAAGTGAGTGAGGTCATATAGTCAATTTCCAAGGCTTTGCTGACTACAACTCTCTGGAAGGCCCTTGCCAAAACTTGTGCGATAGTTGGGGCGGTACATATACAACCTCCAAAGTCAGGCTTGTTGGCACCTTCTCCTGGGATGGCCAGCTTCAAAGGACACATGGACATTGGCTAGGAATTACAGAGACCAATTCTACCACAGCTAACTGACCCCATCCTGCTCCCTGGACATGTGATGGGAACTCTGTGCCAGACATGCCTAGATTTGGATTTCTATTCTAGTCAACTATGTTGATTGGTTAATACAGCCTGTAGTTACGGTGTGGTAAAGCCACCTCTGGGTCAACAAAAATGAGTTGCTGGAGGCCACTGGAAAGATGCACTGGTGGGGGGAGGTAAAGATGCAGTGGGGGCAGTGCAAGGAGTAGGGAAAAGTGGTGGGAATGGCCTGTGTTCACTGGCACTGCATTTAGTCCAGGGTCAGCAAATTTTTCCTTCAAAAGGCCAGATAGTAAATACTTTAGGCTTTGTGGACCATATGATCTCTGTTGCAACTACTCAACTCTGCCTTTGTAGTTTAAAAACAGCCATGGGCAATAAGTAAACAGATGGACATGGCTGTGTTCCAATAAAATTTTATTTCATGTAACTTTCACGTGTCACAAAATATTATTCTTCTTTTGAATTTTTAAAACCATTTTAAAATGGGCTAGTTTACAGACCCCAGATTTAGACCAGTAGATTAGAAAGCAGCCCTCTACTCAGTTCCAAATCTCTAGATTTATGCATCCGCACTCGTTCAATATATTGGAGTTTCTTCCTGGAGGATCTGCTGGGTTGGACCCTTTCATTCCTAAGGCTCTCTCCTAACACTGTACAGTCCTGAGCCCTGTGACCTCCAATAGTCCTTGAGGGCTAGGTATTTTCAAGTGCAGAACTCCTCCCTTATCTTAAAGGATTCTTCTGAAGGAACTCATACCTTTGACCTTCCACTCTAGAGTTTTTCAGGCAAATCCAAGTATCTCAGTGGCTTGTCCTGGGATACTTTCTTTTCTTGGTTTCCAAGGAATTCCTCAATAGCCCCAGGCCCTTACTCTTCGGGACATGACCACACTCAGACTCCGTGAGTTCTGGTTTGCAACTGCCTAAAACCCAAAGTTATACTTATGTGAACCATTTGTATAACACTCTACATGCCTAACAATGAACACAAAACATTTTTCTATACAAAGGAAATTGAACGTGTCAAGTTTGATACCAAAAACCAAAAAACCAAACCCGTTGCCTTCGAGTCAATTTCAACTCATAGCAATGCAAGCTGGAAATTGATATAGCTACTACATGACTTGAAAGCTCTCCTCTGTAGGGAGGGGGATAATGCGGGTGACACCGACCAATAACGCTTCATGAAGGAGCTGGGTCTGAGGTAAGCCTGGGAGATTCAGCAGAACATTTATGATGGGCAGAGCTGGCTCTTAGGTGCTGTGGGCTATATAGATGTTTCAGGGAGCATATACTTGCCCAGTTGTGTGTGTGAGAGAGAGAAAGAGAGAAAGAGGGAAACCAGGACTTCATCAAGACAATGAAAATGGATGAGATTGATTAGAAAATTTATCTAGCAAGCATTGCATTGTTAGATGTCCTAAATTAGTTATCTCATGAAAACATTCTTAACAAACCTGTGAGAAATATAACATTATCTTCATTTCATACATGAGAAATCAAGATATCAGAGATGTATGGTAACTGACATATTGAATGACAGATAAGAAATTAAAGAGCCAAGATTGAAACTCAGGTCTCTTTAGTTCCCAAATCCCCATTTACTTTAGATTACCCTGGGTGTTAAGAAGCTGGGAGAAATTAGGGAAGTGTGATAGAGAAAATTTTTGAGAGGAAACCAAGTAACATGATCAAGAAAAAAGGAGTATGTCTTGTGGCTCATCTTCCTTTCCTTGCTCTACCTGTTTGTCTTCTCATAAATAGTACATTTAGGGAAATTTATGTAAAAAGGGAAATGGAAAGAAAAAAAATGACCATAAATAGGTTATTGCAAATATAAGGGGAATAGATTTTAAAAATCTGGCCATCAAAGTGGATTATAAATTGGGTGTGGATTAAGTGGCTTCCTTTGGGTTTAGAAGAGTTGCTAGATATAAAGAAAGGAGAGCAGGGAGAAGCTGACCTTGGAAGAATGGGATCTGTGCAGGCTTGGCAAGTGGAAGATTGTCCTGATCAAAATCCGAGAAAACTCTGGAGTCTAAGCCAACAGGAGCAGAGATACTCACCAAGGATCAAGGAGAGTAGCAGAGCCATGACCTGGGCAGCTGAAGATATTGAACTGAAATTTAAGGCTGGAAGGAAACCCCAGAGTAGCAATATTCAGCTTCAGCTGCAAGTGTGTCTGGAGGGTGAGGGCAGCAGCTCCTGTATGTGACAGAAGTGCTCTCAGATGACCATGAACCAATGGATTTAGAAGGCAGAACTGATAGGCTGGACTTGCTGAAATCGGCATGTTTCCAGAGGAAGGGAGGTGGCCGGAAATGGCAAAAAGATGTTCACAAAAACAAAACAAAAAAACCAGTCTGTCATAACTTGGCTCTGCTATAATCCCAGCCCCATCCATATCTGCATTAGTTCCTTCACTATGTAAACAGGGGAGATAGTTCCTACAAGGAAACTCAGATGCTAGGAACAGGGCCATCTCGTAGAAGGCCAGGCAATGCTTTGTCTCCAAGTATGGTTTGTGGGGGCAGCAGGCCAATTTTGATTCCTTCTCTTCACAGTAAGCGCCCAGAGAATACGGAAGCCAGAGGCCATAGAAAGAATGCAGAGTTGCCCATGGAGGCAGTCATAATGGGCCACGATCCAGAACCAAGATGTCAAGTTCTATGAAGAGGGCTGGATTTGATTATCGTCTGTGTCTTTCCAGGTGTATTAGGCCCACCTTTGGAAACTGAGTGGAAACAGCTCCCTGTAGTGATGGACATCATGATTTCCGAACTTAAGGTATCCTTAGGTCTAAGGAATAATGAACAGAGATGAGACAGCAAGACCCTCAGTATTCCAGGCCCCTCTGCTTTGCTGTATTATTAAGCATAGCTATGCATTGAGAACTGTTCAACTCTGGAATACTCAAGTAGTGAGCTTGATATGCTAACATAATCTACAGTTCTGAGCAGAGTAATTTTTCCTCTATAATTAGACATCTTAGCTTCTTTGTAATTAGTCCAGTTACTCAGCATGCATTTTGGCTCATTGTAGGCATTCATTTTTTTTAGTCCTTATTTCTCCATTTACTTATTACTGCATTTATTAAAAAGTTTTCAGCAGCCATGAGTGGCAGACAATGTGACAGGTGCAAGCAATACAGTGAAGAATAAGAACCAGTTCCGAATTCCAAATGGGCGTGGTCTAATAGTTCCAATAGCATGTGAAAACTGCTATAAAGTATAAGAACTTTGGGGACGCAATGGAGGAAAGTGTCACCTCTACTTGGGGCTAATCAGAGAAGTCTTCACAGAGATGATGGCATTTGAGCAGATGTTAAAGGACGACTAGAATGGAGAATCAGAGTGAGAAAGACTTTGCAGGCATATCCAGAAAAAGGAAACAGCTATTGCCCAAAACACAACGTTCTTGGGGGTCAGAGGTCAAGGTGTTGTTGTTGTTAGGTGCTGTGGAGTCACTTCCGACTCATAGCAACCCTATGCACGACAGAACAAAACACTGCCCGGTCCTGGGTCATCCTCACAATCGTTGTTATGCTTAAGCCCATTGTTGCAGCCACTGTCAATCCACCTCCTTGAGGGTCTTCCTCTTTTCCACTGACCCTGTACTCTGCCAAGCATGATGTCCTTCTCCAGGGACTGAACCCGCCCGACAACATGTCCAAAGTATATAAGGTGCAGTCTCGCCGTCCTTGCTTCTAAGGAGCATTCTGGTTGTGCTTCTTCCAAGACAGATTTGTTCATTCTTTTTGCAGTCCATGGTATATTCAATACTCTTCATCAACACCACAATTCAAAGGCATCAATACTTCTTCAGTCTTCCTTATTCATTGTCCAGCTTTCACATGCATATGATGCAATTGAAAATACCATGGTTTGGGTCAGGCACACCTTAGTCTTCAAGGTGACATCTTCAACACTTTAAAGAGGTCTTTTGTAGCAGATTTACCGAATGCAATGTGTCTTTTGATTTCTTGACTGCTGCTTCCATGGCTGTTGATTGTGGATCCAAGTCAAATGAAATCCTCAACAACTTCTATCTTTTCTCCATTTATCATGATGTTGCTCATTGGTCCAGTTGTGAGGATTTTTGTTTTCTTCATGTTGAGGTGCAATCCATACTGAAGGCTGTGGTCTTTGATCTTCATGAGTAAGTGCTTCAAGTCCTCTTCACTTTCAGCAAGCAAGGTTGTGCCATCTGCATAACGCAGGCTGTTATTGAGTTTTCCTCCAATCCTGATGCCCTGTTCTTCTTCATATAGTCCAGTTTCTGGGATTATTTGTTCAGCATACAGATTAAATAGGTATGGTGAAAGAATACAACGCTGACGCACACCTTTCCTGACTTTAAACCAATCAGTATCCCCTTCTTCTGTCCGAACAACTGCCTCTTGATCTATGTAAAGGTTCCTCACGAGCACAATTCAGTGTTCTGGAATTCCCTTTCTTCGCAATGTTGTCCATAATTTGTTATGATCCACACGGTCAAATGCCTTTGCATAGTCAATAAAACACAGGTAAACATCCTTCTGGTATTCTCTGCTTTCAGCCAGGATCCATCTGACATCAGCAATGTTATTCCTGGTTCCACGCCCTCTTCTGAAATCTGCCCGAATTTCTGGCAGTTCCCTGTCGATCTACTGCTGCAGCCATTTTTGAATGATCTTGCTTGCGTGTGATATTAATGATATTGTTCTATAATTTCCAAATTTGGTTGGATCACCTTTCCTGGGAATAGGCATAAATATGGATCTCTTCCAGTCAGTTGGCGAGGAAGCTGTCTTCCATATTTCTTGGCATAGATGAGTGAGCACCTCCAGCGCTGCATCTGTTTGTTGAAATATCTCAATTGATATTCCATCAATTTCTGGAGCCTTGTTTTTCGCCAATGCCTTTGGAGCATCTTGGACTTCTTCCTTCAGTACCATCGGTTCCTGATCATATGCCACCTCTTGAAATGGTTGAACATCGGCTAATTCTTTTTGGTATAACGACTCTGTGTATTCCTTCCATCTTCTTTTGATGCTTCCTGCGTTGTGTAATATTTTCCCCATGGAATCCTTCACTATTGCAACTCGAGGCTTGAATTTTTTCATCAGTTCTTCCAGCTTGAGAAACGCTGAGCATGTTCTTCCCTTTTGGTTTTCCATCTCCAGCTCTTGGCACGTCATTATAATATTTTACTTTGTCTTCTCGAGAGGCCCTTTGAAACCTTCTGTTCAGTTCTTTTACTTCATCAATTCATTCTTTTGCCTTAGCTGCTCGATGTTCGAGAGCAAGTTTCAGAGTCTTCTCTGACATCCATCTTGGTCTTTTCTTTCTTTCCTGTCTTTTCAGTGACCTCTTGCTTTCTTTATGGATGATGTCCTTGATGTCATTCCACAACTTGTCTGGTCTTTGGTCACCGGTGTTCAGTGCATCGAATCTATTCTTCAGATGGTCTCTAAATTCAGGTCGGATATACTCAAGATCATATTTTGGCTCTTGCGTACTTGCTCTGATTATCTTCAGTTTCAGCTTGAACTTGCATATGAGAAATTGATGGTCTGTTCCACAGTCGGCCCCTGGCCTTGTCCTCATCACTGATGATATTGAGCTTCTCCATCGTCTCTTTCCACAGATGTAGTCAATTTGATTTCTGTGTGTTCCATCTGGCAAGGTCCATGTGTATAGTCGCTATTTATGTTGGTGAAAGAAGGTATTCGTAATGAAGAAGTCATCGGTCTTACAAAATTCTGTCATTCAATCTCCAGCATTCCTTCTATCACCAAGGCCATATTTTCCAACCACTAATCCTTCTTCTTTGTTTCCACCTTTTGCATTCCAATCACCAGCAATTTTCAGTGCATCTTGATTGTATGTTCGATCAATTTCAGACTCCAGCAGCTGATAAAAATCTTCTGTTTCTTCATCTTTGGCCCTAGTGGCTGGTGCATAAATTTGAATAATAGTTGTATTAACTGGTCTTCCTTGTAGGCGTATGGATATTATCCTATCACTGACACCGTTGTACTTCAGGATAGTTCTTGAAACGTTCTTTTTCATGATGAATGCGACACCACTCCTCTTCGAGTTGTCATTCCCAGCATAGTAGACTATATGATTGTCCAATTCAAAATGGCCAATACCAGTCCATTTCAGCTCACTAATGCCTGGGATATTGATGTTTATGCGTTCCATTTCATTTTTGACGATTTCCAATTTTCCTGGATTCATACTTTGTACATTCCAGGTTCCAATTATTAATGGATGTTTGCAGCTATTTCTTCTCATTTTGAGTCGTGCCACATCAGCAAATGAAGGTCCCGAAAGCTTTATTCCTTCCACATCATTAAGGTTGACTCTACTTTGAGGAGGCAGCTCTTCCCCAGTCATCTTTTGAGTGTCTTCCAACCTGGGGGGCTCATCTTCCAGCACTATATCAGACAATGTCCCGCTGCTATTCATAAGGTTTCAGTGGCTAATGCTTTCCAGAAGTAGACTGCTGGGTCCTTCTTCTTAGCCTGTCTTAGTCTGGAAGCTCAGCTGAAACCTGTCCTCCATGGGTGACCCTGCTGGTATCTGAATATTGGTGGCATAGCTTCCAGCGTCACAGCAACACGCAAGCCCCCACAGTACAACAAACTGACAGACACGTGGGGGGAGGTCAAGGTAGTAGTGTTGAAAGGTCCATATAATCTTATCTCATGAAAAGGTTCCTAAAAAAACCTGTGAGGAACATAATATTATCTTCATTTCATAAATGAGAAAGCAAGATTTCAGAGAGTTATAGAAAAGATTATAAACAGGGTCCAGATGATAGAAAATCTGTTATGAACAAATTTGTAGATGCTAATCACATCGTCTGCTCTCCAGATTCTGAAGCAATGCATTAACAGACACGGAAGTCAGAAAGGGCTCTATTATCAGCTTTACTGTTGATGAAGCTGGATGAGATTGCAACTGGGATCCAAGATTCTATGCATTTACCTCTGAATTGAATTTACCCAACCAGTCGTAGGCACATCTGCAGAAGCTTCAGAGCTTCATCCTTCAGGAGCCAGATGTGACCTACCTACTGAGTTTACACTTGGAGGAGAAAAGGCTTGACTTCATGTGGCCTGAGGACAGACAAATGCACCAGAAATTTGCCTTCACAATTCAGATATATTTCTTCCCAGCTCATATGGAGAAGTGAGTGAAAGAAGAGAGAAAGAAGACAAGGGCTTCCCCCACACCCACTCCCCCAATACTCTATTTTATTAACAAAGTCAGGGCATGAAGAAATGAAAGGGAGCTTCATCAGACAGAAGAACATTACGAGAAGTCATTGAAAGCCTTTATGCATCTTAGAGTGTTGTGTGCTCTGGAGACAAGTGGAGGACAAATTGGAATAGAGGGAGGCTGGAGTCAGATTCATTAAGGGACCACTGCACAAGTCCAGGAGAGAGCAGAAGAGGGCTTGAATGGAGAGGGGGCAGAGGTTCTTGAGGAGAGAGAATGGACCTGAGAGATGAATAATTGTAGAATCTGTAAGACTTTGCTCTTTGGATGTGGTTTAAGATAATGCCAAGACTTCTGGAAGGGAAATTGTGGTAAAGGGTGCAAATAAAAATCAATGCCAGCAGTGATATGTGGAAAGTAGAAGTTTGTACCTGATAGTCACAGAGTTTTCCAGTAAAATGTGGGGCAAGATTGTGTAGTGTGAGTGGGGAGACAGACTTGGGTAAAGAACTTCTGAAAAATGGTAAAGGTCTAAAATAATCACTGAGAGAAAAGAGGCTGTGAATAAAGATAAGTAAAACAATTTGTCAGCATTGAGCTCAACTGACATTAAAAGGCACACATTTGTAAGTCCCATCAGCACGTCCATCTTTGAGAGCCTCTCAGACTGCAGTCAAGTAGCTTGGGGATGAGATTATTAGCCTGCCGGATTCAGAGTTGGGGACTCATAGGAAAGTCTGCTGGAAGGCTGAGAAAGGCAGGGAGTTCAAGTTGAGAGAGTAGCTCAAGTTGCTTAACAGCCTTAGAGAAGATCTGGAAATGGGCTGATGAAAAATGAAAATAGAAACACATTGTCAGACAAGGGAGACCTCAGTGAGAAAGGGTTGGGAGAGCAGAAAGTGTTAGAAAATGAAACGGATGGGAAACTTGTTCAGAAATTTGGATGGTGGTATTTATGGTCTCAGAGGAGAAGTAGTTGTGAGCAATGACAAGGACTGGAGGAGAGTGAAGGTGGGAGTTGGAGAAGCTGAAGAGTTTAGGAAATTGAGAAGAGGTTAACAGTAGGTGGCCTACTGGGATGGGGCAGAGGGGGGGGATGCAGGGGGCTAGGGAGCCCAGGGCTGTATGGTACAGTTGTCTGGAAGACACCTATATATGACATACATAAGAGGATAGAGGCATTTTGCAGGATACTCTAGTGAAGTGTGAACTCCATGCCCTGTTGGTTTGACATCAAGGTGAAGCTCCTCTCCTCCCAGTCTAAATGGACAGTTCCCAAAGTTCCAGTCCACAGGATCTCACCTTGGCCCACACCAGAGCTATAATGATGTTCTTCTTCCAATGAAATGTTTTTTGCTTTTTTGTTTTTCTTTTTTATCTTTTATTGTCCCATGTCCAGATGGGGGACTTACAGAGCACCTTTCTCTTGGCTTGCATTTCTATGGCTTCAGTTTGACAATTATTAGGCAGTAGCCTCCATGAAAGTAGGGCTCCCTGTGCGTTGTTCACCATTATTTTCCAAGTACTTGGCATACAATAAATTGCTTTTGAATCAATGAATGAATTAATGGATGTACTGGCAATCAGAGAATATCGCTGAGCCTTTAAATGCTTAAGATATGCTATCTCATGGCTATACTCCTTGTCCATTATTTCCACATTGTCTTGTATGGGTTAAGGGGAAAATGTACTAGGCCCCAGAGGGAATAGCTGGCAGGAAATGTGCTTTGCTAAGCTGGGGCTTGCATCACAGACTTAAAGAATTAACAAGAGACCAAGTTATTTGGGAGGCCCACCACAGTAATAATGGAAGAGATTTAGGCCAGGAAAGCTCACTCCAGTCACGCTTGCTGGATCTTAATGTGCACCTGTCTTGCGTAGGATTCACTTCGGATCAGGGTGGGACTGAGCCCACAGGTAAGAGTCATTGGTGTGTCCTTCCAGGGCTGGAGAAGAGAGGGATTGATATTCCGAAATGGTTGTCAGAATGACTAAGACTCTTTTGGGCTGCCTTTCTAGAAACAAGATACATAACAGGATTCTGTTGGGTTTGACTTCTCTTCCTTTGGGCAGCTGTATACACCTGCATTATAGCTTTGACTCCCTTCTGTTGCTCTCATTTGTTTACCTGTCTCCCTCTGCTATAGTGACCCAGATGGAGAGAGAATTCAGAATTAAGTCACATGAGGACTTAGGGTTAAGGAAGCGTGAGCACAGTCTCCAGGCATTTAGAAAAACAAATAGATCTGTTCTGTGGGGTTCTTGAGGGGATAACTAGGACTCATATATGGAAATAACTGAGGAGGTAATAGTTGCTCCAGGGACCATGCTATCCACAACTGTAAGTATTCAGTCATGTGGCCTGTTCATAGATATTCCACTACTTGAGGCTGGCTGATGATTATTAATGATTTCTTTTTGTCACTAAGGCTCAGGGTTGTTTATTGCAAAAATACTGATCACTGTCAGAAAAGAGTTCCTAAACTCTTCTTAAAACCCCAGCAGTGACCCTGTCTGTATGGGGTCTTTGTGGACGCTGTGCAATGGTCATAGCACCTGTGTGTGGACTCTCTCAGAGCACGATGAAGCCATGATGACCTCCTGTTCTCCAGGTACCTGCTGTGAGAGATCCACGAGGAAGGACAGGTGATGGGCCCAGAAGAGTGGATTCCACAGGGAGGAAGACCTGTGAGCCTGGCTAGTCTGCCTGCATCCTGCCTGGCCCTAGTTGTCTTTAATGTCCCTGGTACGCTCTGTGCTGGAACTTCAACCTCTGCTTCTCTGGACTTTTCTGGAACCATCCCTTAAAAAGAGCCATTACAGCGCAGAGGCTGAAAACAAGAACTCTGGAGACAGGCATACCTGGTTCAAATACCAACTGGGTAGCTTGCTAGCTATGTGACCTTAAGTAAGATATTTTGGCCCTTTGGGGTAGTTTTGTTGAATAGGAACTTGAAATGCTTTGCTCGAATTGTCAGTTTCATTTCTGCCTTTTTAAAATAAATTTTTAACTAATTTAATCTTGCTTAACTTGCTCTCATGTTCCTCTTTTAAATGGGAAATCAAAAATGACCAAAAAAGACACCTCAGATAAGCACCAAGCAGGGGAGGTCAGCTTACTCTGAAATCTAGCCTTGCTCAATCTCTTCTGTGCCCCAGGGCAGATTTCCTGGGCATCCCTAATCCTAAACCTAGACTTTATGAATGACAGAATTTCCTATATTAAAAAGCCCCTCTTCTTTTTTCTGGTAACTCTAGAACAAATGGTTTAGTATAGGCCCACAAGAAGTCAGGAAAGAGGAGCCGATTGAGGAGCTGGCCCAGGATTGGGAGTGTCCCAGGAATTACTGGGCATTGCTGCCTGACACTGCCTCTCCATAGAAGGCATTATAAACCCGCTGCTGTCGAATTTCACTCATGGCGATCCCATGTGTATCTGAATAGAACTGTGCTCCATGGGGTTATCAATGGCAGATTTGGGGGAAAATAGATGGCCAGGCCTTTCTTCTGAGGTGCTTCTGGGTGGACTCGAATAGAAGACATTATGCTAATGGCTCAATAATTTCTCCCTAACAAGTCACATATGTGGCTTACTCTTGTGAACTTCCTACTGAGCTCCTGGGAGTATTTCTCTGTCAAATGTGATGGCAGACTCCAGCCCTACCTCACTAATGAAATGGTGACTTTCCTTTATCTGTGTGACCAAGAGAACAGTTTCTGTTCTGCCCACCCAGATACCTCTTTTTCAGAGTCTACGGGTCCTCTTCGGTGTGTCTGCACCATTCTTGCTCCATGTGGTCTGGGTGGGGCTGTCGTTTTTCTTTTTTCAGTATCCCCGCTCCTCTTTTACCGTCTGGAATCTGCCGCTTCTCCTGAGAAGAGGTTGGAAATGCAGTAAGGAGATGGTAGTGTCATGAGGGAAGAGCTGAAACCATACAGAAGGAGAAGAAAAAGGAAGGGAAGATAGTCTCTGTTAAACCTCACCCTCAGCTCTCTCAAAACTAAGAATATATTTTTTAACCAAATCTTATTACTTTAACCACAAGTATTTCCTGTGGACCAAGCCCTGTGTTAGGCTCACTGAAGGAGGAGGCAAGTAGTCAAAGATGGGTTAAAGGCAGTATTTTTGTGTTTTTTTTTTTTCCAAGACACAAGTAACCATGTTAAAAGGCAGTATACTATGAATGCTTCAATTAGATGTAACACTTTTAGGGGAAATTTATAATCCCTGTTCTTGTCGCTGGAGCCCTGGTGGTGTAGTGGTTAAGCGCTTGACTGCTAACCAAAAGTTCAGCAGTTCAAACCCACCAGCTGCTCCTTGGAAACCCTATGGGGCAGTTCTACTTTGTCCTCTAGGGTCACTATGAGTTGGAACTAGCTTGATGGCAACAGGTTTGGTTTTGGTACAAAGTATCCCTGCTTAATATAATGGCCTTTGACACTTGAAAACATCCGTAAGTTGTGAACAGGGACACAAGCTTGGTAATAAAACTTTCACATGAAAATGGAGATGGGGGAGAAGACTCTGTATAGATAGATGACAGAGATACAGAGACACAGACAGAGAGAGACAGAGACACAGACACCTGGTATAAGAGATGGGGGAATTAAGAGCCAATTTCTGTGAGACTGCGGAGAGACATACTGGAAGGAATAAAATCTTTAATGGAGATTTATTTGGTTTCCTTTTTGTTGTTAAGGAGTAATGCAAATTCTCTCATATCTTCACTAAAATATCTTAGGTAACATCTCTTTTACTTCTAAATATGCCTTTTCATATGGTCTCAGTTTTGGAACCCACCCTACTCTGTATGACCTCATTAACATAATAAAAAGAAATTTCTGTTTCCAAACCGTCCTATTTATAGCACAGGGGTTAGAATTTTAACACTTATTTGTATAAATCTGTGATCTTTATCATTTTTCTATGACTTGTTTGTGTTATTTTTATTTACTTATTAACATGTTATAGCTAAATATTAAAATGGAAATTCCAGCATCGATGAAAATATTTCATCTGGCTATCCGAGAAAGAAAATTTCACGGGACAAATTCAGTGCATATCAGCAAAGATGAATTTAACCATATTTTGTACTATAGTCGGTGATAAAAAGAAACAATGATGAATGTGATGCAAATTCTGCCCTCAAGGAGGTTACAATCTGGTGAGTGAGGCTGATTTATATAAATAGTAGATTCTAATAAAATAAATGGTAGAATACAGATTAAAAAGTGTTGGATAAGAACAGAGAAAGATACATTTAAGTCTGATTGGGGGTTATCCTTGAAGGATAGATAAGTAGAGAAGAATAGGGGAACATAAGGGTAGGGTGCCCCACATTAAGGGAAGAGCGTGTCAATATCACAGAAGCGTGGAAGCCTAGGTGTGTTTAGAGAATGAGGAGGTGAAATGTGTGACTAGAGTGTAGGTGTGTAAAAGGATTTCGTGGGAAGGAATGAGAGAGACAAAGAAGCCTTAAGTTACAAGCACCATTAAGCCCTCAGGTAAAGCGTTTGGTCAGTTTTCGTCATCCATTGGGAATGACGAAAAAGTTTAAAGAGGGAAGTGATGTGAATAAAGCCGGAAGACAAGTCTGATGAGCTGTGAGGGGTGGACCAGGGGGCACAGTATTCTTAGGGAATATTATAATGGTCTGGAGAAAGACAACAAGGACTTGAATTGGGAACCAACAAAGAGAAAGATTCCAGAGAATCAACTCAGGTGATGCCAAGAGAGTCAGGAGTGCCCAGATATAACAATATCATTTTTTCCACAAGGGTGAAATTTGAGATTCTTGGAGTTTCATTTGTAGACTCAAAGAATCAAAATATGTCAGAGTTGGAAGGAATCTTTGAAATTATGTAGTTTTGACCAATAGAAAAACTGAGCAACTAAGAGGAACCCACTGACTCCAAGCTAGGAACTGTGTCCACTACTCCAGCTGTTCTTTGAGCTTAAAGGTTTAAACCCTAGAAGAGGACAGCTGTCCCTGGGAGTGCTAATGCTTTAAGTTATTTTTAGGTTATGAGTACCTAGTATAAATAATTGTCAATTTCCCTTCTTTACTGAGGCTCTGGGGCAGAGAAGAGTTCCTAGGAGAAAGATTTGGAGGAGAAGGGAGGCCGGAGTAAGGGAAAAGTCCCAGAATGAGGAGAGTGGGACTCTAGAGACAAAATAGTCTGACTGCACAGTTCCTCCCCTCCCAGGCTGGAACGAGCTGCGGGGACCCTGCAAACCACTGTGGGTGGAAAAGTGTGAGCCTGACACACTCTCACAAGATTCGCTGTCTTTGCCATGCCCACAGATGTCCGTCCTGAAAGTCAGGGTGGTTTGGGTGCTGTGAGTGAAACGTGGAGCGCCATTTTCTCCATTGGGTCACTGAGAATAGTAACAAGATTTACATGTTCTTGCTATTAAGCAAAGCAACTGACTGCAAGGGAAATCTTAGGGGAAATTTCTGCCCAAAGAAACTTTGAGCAGTTTTATTCCCATAAAGGGCATGACGATTAAATTGATAAGGGGTATGTTTTTGTGGCAATCTTTTGTTGAGTAAAGAGTGCTCTTGTGCAGTGCAGCAAGTTCCATGAAAGATACCCAGACCAAACTCGTTGTCATCGAGTCGGTTCTGACTCCTAGCGGCCCTATAGGACAGAGTACAACTGCCCCATAGGGTTTCCAACGAGCAGCTTGTGAATTTAAACTGCTCACTTTTTGGTTCACAGCCAAGCTCTTAATCACTATACCACCAGGGCTCCATGGATGGTATAATCCAATATTAATAAGCATTTTAGGATATACACTTACCCTAGCAATTGTGGGAATTTACAAATCCAAACCCCAAACCAAACCCACTACCATCGAGTAGATTCCAACTCATAGCAATGCTATAGATAGACTCATATATATCTAAAATAATTAATTCCACAAATATTTATCGATTATCTACCGTGTAACAGCCAGAGCCGTGGACACTGGGAATACATCAATGATCGACATGAACAAAAATCCTTGCTTAATGGCGCTTGAACTCTGGTCTACATACAAACGAATTTGTTCAGTGCATTATAGTTTGAAACAGGTAATATTTAAAAACAATATTAATGTGCATCAATAAAGAAGTTAAATTATTTGCACCAGTACAATGGAATATTATTCACCTATAAAAATAGGTAAGGGAATTTTTATCTACTGACTTATCGTGATTCCTAACAGCTACTGTTGAGAGAAAACAGCAAAACGCAGTCAAGTGTGTGGTGTTACCATTTATACAAACAAGGAAGAGAAACAAACATCTATTTATCTGTCTGTTTGTACAGAAGAATTCTTAGATATATTATTTAAGCAATTGCTAATACAGGCTGCTTTCAGGGGACAGAAACTAGCTGAGAGTGGGAGCGTACGCCCTTTTATATATTTTGAATTCTGAGCCGTGTGAATATATAACCTACTAAAAATAAATAAAATAAAAGAAAAGTTATTTAAAATATTGCACAGTAGGAGAGACGCACACATACATTTCTAAAACAGCTTTAAATCCTCCGTGGCTGACAGGATGGTTGGTTTTCTTGGGAAGAGCTTGATTCTTCCTCCTATAGTAAGCCAAGAATCCATGAGAGCAGAGTGCCCTCTGCTGGCAGAGACGAGCCTTGGGTTTTTTGTTTGTTTGTTTCTGTTTTTGTTTTTTTCTTGAAAAAAGGTAAGGGACAATCCCGCGGAGACCACGTGGGACAAGAATGGTGCAGACACACGGAAGAGGATCAGTACAGCCTACAGAAGAGGCATCTGGGCCGGCAGAACGGAAACTGTTCTCTGGTCGCACAGATTAAGGAAAACCACAATTTCGTTGGTGAGGAAGAGTTGGAGTCTGACATCATCTTTGACAGGGCAATGTCTCCAGTGGCTAAGTCGGAAGCGCATAGGAGTAAACCGTGCCCGGGCCTCTTTAGGGAGCACGCATTGAGCCATTAGTATAGTGTCTTCCATGGAGAGGCGGAGACTGCAGGGATGCTCAGTAACCCCCGGGACACTTTCCAATCCTGGGCCACCCCAAACAGCACCTCTTTCCTGCCTTCTCCTGGGCCCTGTACCTAACCATTTGTTCTGGAGTTATCAGAAGAGGGGCTTTTTAACATGGAAATGTCATTCGTAAGCTTAGATCAGGGATGTCCAGGGAAACTGCTCGGGGGCACGGAAGGGCCTGGGCAAGCCTAGATTTAGGAGTAAGCTGATCTCCCCTGCTTGGTGCTTATCTGAGGTGTCCTCATATAAACTGCTTGTTTTGCTGTTACTTTTGATCTTGCCTTTAAAAGAAGACCATGAAAGTGAATTACATAAGACTAAATGAATTAAAAATTTATTTACTAAGAGGTAGAAATAATAACTGATAATTCTAGCAAAACAGTTTAAATCCTATTCAGCAAAACTGCCCCAAAGGGCAAAATTATCTTACTCAATTTCACACAGTAAGTGTCTGAGGTGGGATTTGAACGGGGTCTGCCCATCTCCAAATCCCATGCTCTTAGCCTCTGCACTGTAATGTCTCTTTTAAGGGAACATCTCCAGAAAAGTCCAAAGAAGCAGAGGTTGAAGTTCCAGTGCAGAGCACACCAAGGACATTAAGGACAACAAGGGCCAGGCAGGATGCAGACAGGCCAGCCCGGCTCACGGGGCTTCCTCCCTGCAGACTCCACTCTTCTGACTCCATCACCTTTCCTTCCTCACAGGCCTCTCACAGCAGGTACCTGGAGAACAGGAGGTCATTATGGCTTCGTCATGCTCTGAGAGAGTCCGCGCGCAGGTGCTGTGACCGTTGCACAGGATCCACAAAGATCCCCAGACAGACAGGGTCACTGCTGGGGTTTTAAGAAGCTTTTAGGAACTCTTTTCTGACAGTGACCAGTATTTTTGCGATAAAGAGCCCTGAGACTCAGTGAAAAAACAAATCATTAATAATAATCAGCCAGCCACAAGCAGTTGAAGATAGCATGGTCTCTGGAACAATCTATTACCTCCTCAGTTTTTCCATATTTGAGTCCTAGTTATCCCCTCAGGAACCCCAGAGAACAATCTATTTGTTCTTCTAAATGCCTAGAGACTGTGTTCACGCTCCCCCAATCCTAAGTCCTTATGTGACGTAATTCTGCGTTTCCTCTCCGTTTAAGTCACTATGGTGGAGGGAGGCAGGTAAACAAATAAGAGCAACAGAAGGGAATCAATGCTATAACGCAGGTGCGTACAGTTGCCCAAAGGAAAGAACAGCCAAACCCAACAGAATCCTGTTATACAGACATTTTATTTCTAGAAAGGCAGCCAAGAGAGCCTTATTCATTTTGACCATCACCTCAGAATGCCAGTCCTTGCCTTCTCCAGCCCTGGAAGGACACACCAGTGACTCTCACCTGTTTCAAAGCCAGTCCTTCACAAGACAGGTGCACACTAGGATTCAGCAAGCATGACTAGGCTGAGGCTTCCAGCCATAAGCAGTGAGGTATCTGTTAACAGGCCATGTGACTGAATACCTACAGTTGTGGATAACAGGGTCTCTGGGACAACCTATTCCGTCTTCAGTTTTTTCTCATGATGAGTACAGGAAAAAAAAAAAGTTTTCTTGTACTTCCCTTACATGAGTTCTAAGAATCCCCTCAGGAAACTCAAAAACAAATATATTCATTCTTCTAAACACCTGAAGACTCTCTTCATGCTCGTTCAACCCTAATCTATTCTGAGACACAATTCTGAGTTCCCTCTCCACCTAACCAACCCAACTCCCTCTATCTTCAAAGCCAGCAGTTTTATTCAATTGGTTGGTAACACCGCTGGAAGTTGGCATTAGAGATAGAAGTAGTCAGGGGAGTAGTCCTGCAGCCCTCCTCTACCCACCGCCCCAGCCTTTTCTCTCCTTCCTATGTAACATCTGCCTTCCCCTCTGTGAATGGTAGAAGCAGTCTCAAGTTGACTGAGTACATCCCTGAATGCCTTCTAGGCTCTTCCCACAACCCCAGCTAATATCCTATGTCTTTGAAAAGTCTTCATCTAGGATGTGATTGGTGAAAAGCCCCCACCACTCAAAAGGCTGGTGAAAGTGAACTGGATGGGTCTATGGAGGACCATGTGTGATGATAGCTGGGACTTGAAGAATGTTGCCAGTGTGTGCCAAGATCTAGGCTGGGGACCTGCCAAAGGAATACTTGAGGGGAAATATGTAAGCCTCTGGCAGAAGGCATGCAACCAACCTTCACCCAGGATGTCAATGTGGAATGAAAGATATACTGGCTCAGTGGGAGGAAAATTGCAAAGTCTTTGAATCTTGGCCCTGTGAGGATGCAGGTGTAAAGGTGAGTAATGGCAGAGTTCAACATCTGTCTGTCAGCTGCTCCCATTCTGCCTGGCCACCTTGTCTTGTCATTATTCCCTCCCGTGGACTATCATATAGACTGCAGTGGCCAATTGGACTCTCGTAGCATGTAACATCTCACACTTTCTCATTTGTGAGTCCTTGAGATTAATATTATCCTTATCAGGAATTGTTTACCCCAGGCTATAAGAAAAAGCTTCCTCCTTTTTTCTAATTACATATAAGAATTTATCTTTTCTCAACATGCGCACGTATGCGTGTACACACACATGTATATACAATTACTATGTCAAACAATTACTAAATGTCAAACTATTACTAAATCTCTGTTGAATATTGTGTCTTGCATCTGGAGTCATGGTAAGGGATGAGCTTCCAGAGATGAGCTCACAAGCCGGTATGAACGGAGTCCAGCACATCACTAGCTGCATAAACCATGATATAGCCATAATTTAGAATACTATTTAGGAGATTAAAAGAATAAGGTAGTTGTCTATAGGGTCACTATGAGTCAGCATCGACTCAACAGCAATGGTTTTTTGTTTGTTTTGTTTTGGTTTTGGAGTCCTGGTGGCTCAGTGGTTAAGATCTATGGCTGCTAACCAAAAGACCAGCAGTTCAAATCCACCAGCCACTTCTTGGAAACCCTGTGGGGCAGTTCTACTCTGTCCTATAGGGTTGCTAAGAGTCGGAAGCAACTCCACGCTATGGGTTTGGGTTTTTTTGTTTTTGTTTTTTCTTAATTAGGTGGCCTGGAAAGATCACCAGGACAGGCTTTTACACAGGGAAGAAAATTGTAAAACTATATGGAAAAATGTCACATCATTTATGTTGGAAAAAATCACACATACATGAAACAATCTTGCAGATACATACGTATCTAGCCTGGAAGAATCAATCCTAAAATCACAACAACAACTACATCTAGAGAAGGGATTCGTGTTCACAGATATGTTCAAGGGGCACTCCAATTTTACCTGTAGTGTTCACATTTTTGCAAGAGTGAACTTATGTATACTTGTGTGATTCAAAACTAATCTGAAAATCAAAGAAAAACATTGTAACTTGCTAATAATTAAAGAAAAAATAAAACATTTGTCACAAGTCATAACACTACTGAACCTCAATAAACTGGGTCTCTGCTTTCCCTTTAAGATCCATTTTGGTAAGGTGGCATTTTCAAAAAGTACAGAAATCCAATCCCCACAAGTACTGAAAAGTAACACAGGATTTTAAAGACTACCTCTTGAGGAGGGGCAAGAGTAGAGAGTGGTAAATATGATGGATATCACAACACACAGCACACAGCAAAATTTTCTAAAATTCTTTTTTTAGGTATTTCTCTTGCCAAAGTTCACTCGTCATAGTACCTGCTCACCCCAGATCGATTTTCTTTTTTCCCCAATCCTCCAATTCCCTGACCTCACCCTACACCTTCTATCCCAACCTCTCCACTTTTCTTCCTTCTCCTCCTATCTTCCAGAGGTTTCCTCCATATCTTGCCCCTGCATGTCTTCAATTCTCCTCTCTTCACTACAATGATCCTAGAAGCTGTCACTGCAGATTCAGAAGCTGACATGGAAGGTATCCCTAATACAATCATACATTGTATAAATATCTGTGAGAGTTGTACTCTGGCCAGCTACGACGATGAAGAGACTTTATAACGGAATTAGTTGGATCCAATCAAATGGCAAAGAGGCAAGCCGAAGACTGGTTGGGGCGGGGCAGGGTAATCATAGCCTCTAATCAGATGTAAGACATCATTTGAATCCAGGGACAGTGAGCTGCATGACCATTTCACTTCCAGGGCATAGATCTGAAGTTCCTGTTGGCATGGAGTCCCTAAAACCAAAAAACCAAACCCATCGTGGTGGAGTCAATTCCGACTCATAGCGGCTCAGCCGCATGTCGCTGTGATGGCTGAGGTTAAGGTGTTGGAAATGAAATTCCATGTGGTCTCCATGTGCATTTTCAAATCCTGCTCACAGCCTCTGTACTTTTAAACCCTGGTGGCGTAGTGGTTAAGAGATACGGCTGCTAACCAAAAGGTTGGCAATTCGGATCCACCTGGCGCTCCCTAGAAACTCTATGGGGCAGTTCTAGTCTGTCCTATACAGTCTTTATGAGATGGAGTCCCCAAGTGGTGCAAATTGTTAATGTGTTCAGTTGCTAATGGAAAGTTTCAAGGTTCCAATCCACCCAGATGTACCTTGGAAGAAACACATGCTTCCAAAAAAGCAACTATTTAAAAACCTATGGAAAAAAAAAAAAAAAACCTATGGAGCACAGTTCTACCCTTGACACACATGGGGTCACCATGAGTCAGAGTCCACTTGACAGCGCCTGATATCGGCATGGAAACAATAAAAGAGGGTTCTACTTATTTTTCACAATTTTGAGACAAAAAAAAAAACTTTGAAGCTCAGCCCAAATCTCTGGTCTGTGTACAACTTCAGTCTACCAGCACCAACCCTGTAAAGTCACGGTGCTTGGCAGAGTGGGGCAGAGATTGGAGGTTGTCCACCAAACACTTATTCTCCCTTTCTTATTGGAGGCAGCAATGTAACCAGATGAACACCAATGTTTCCCATGTCTCCCTTTGCAGATAAGGGTGGCCATATGACTGCATTCTAAACAATGGTATGTAGGCAGAAGTTGCTGGTTGAGAGGAGATGAAGTTGACTCAACTTAGAGGCCTTTTTACTCTTCCTCTTTCCTCCTTTCTCCTTTCTGGAATGGAATGTTGTGTCTGTGACCTTGAGGCAACCTTTAGGATAGAAGCCATGTGGTAAGAAATGTAGAATAGAAACCTAGAAGGAGCCCAGAACATTGAAAAGGACAGAGATGCCAAACTAAGTAGGAGGAAGATAACATCTTGGGTGAAGAGTGGACTTTGAACTGGAAGAGACCCTGAGCGGGCCAATTGGGTTTTGTGAAACTCTTTCCAAAGACTCAATTTTGGCTCCTGTAGGCATTAGGTGCAAGAAAGACAAATTTCTAACATCTTTAAGTCATCATCATTTCAGGTTTCTGAAATTAGCACTTACGCAAATTCCTAACATTTAGTAACTCCAGATTGCTTCAAACTGCTAAAATTATTTCCTTAATGGGTAATTGACTTAGCCTGCTGAAGGCATAAATGAGAATTGAGATGATGAAGTAAAAGCAAACACATTTCATTAATATATTCTCTATGTTAAGAAGGAATCTTTGGATATTTAATGTTTTCAATATCTCAACTATTTAAAATAATTTAGCATATTGGATTATCTGATAAATTAACCATGAGGTTCTAATTTCAAACATGTGCAATAAGTAAATTATCTAGAAGTGTGGTTTTAGGTTGAAAGTTATAAGAGAATATTTTACTAAGTTTGTAAACATCATTGAGAAGAGCTTAATAGTCACCGTGTTTATAAGTGTAATTTATTTGATTTGTGCTTACTTAAGTACATAAGAATATTTGTTAGTCAAGCAGTTTATGGGGAAAGAAAATCAAATACGGTGCATTAAATTTATAACTGCAGTTAAAAATGTTCAAGAAATTTAATTAACTAAGCTATCAACTTCACCTTTAAAACTACTTGTTAAATTTCATTAACATCAACTGACATGTGTAAGCATTATTTTTTGTTTTTCTGTTTTTGATTTTGTTGTTACTCAACACACTGAAAACATTTAAACCATAAATGTCTTCAAAATCTTTTGGTTCCCACAAGCCACCCTCAGAGACACAACAGAACTCACAGGAACACCCTCCTTAGATTATCCTGATAAACTGAATCGTGCAGTCTGAACAAGGAACTCTCCACAAAAGCCAGGCTAGGGGAATGCTGAATAGTCAATACTTTAGTTTTTTTCCCTGCCACTGAAATTGCCGTAATATTTGCAAAGGGGTTCACAAAATCTAATTGGATCATGCAGGGTCCCTTCAACTTCAAAGCCCATTCTCATTCTTGAGATGATCTCGCTCTTACTGGGTTCACATGGCTCCTCTGTCACCCTTTATGGTGACTGCCTGGATCGGCCCAGACATAGCTTTTCGATTTTTTTTTTCTTTTAGTAAACTTTAAATTTTGGATATGTGTAACATTCCTGAGGAAAAACACATCAGTAGGAACATTTGTGCCTCTTGAAACTTTTGTGCCTCTTGATAATGTGACGAAGATGTGAAAATGTGAAGAAAATGGCATGTTCACAGAGCATTTTTCTTCATGGATGCCACCAGATGTCACTCTTCTCTATAACCAAGATCATTGCTAAAGTTTCTGTGGTGGGTGGAATACTCAGTGCTATCCAGTGGGTTCTGACTCACCGCGACCCTATTTGACAGAGTAGAACTGCCCCATAGGGTTTCCAAGGCTGTCATCTTTACAGAAGCAGACTGCCACGTCTTTCTGCTGTGGAGCGGCTGGTGGGTTTGAACTGCCGGCCTTTGATCTGACCTTTCTTATAGCAGCCAAGTGCATTAAACACTGTGCCTTAGTGGGTCAAACAGTGTTTCTGAAAGGTAGGGGAAAGAAGGAAAATTTTGGTTAAGCTAGCACTGAGTTTTTGTTTATGGGGATGGAAAATATGACAATGGATATTGGTGATGGTTGCATAATGATTGATGTAATTGATTTCATTGACTTGTGCAAATGACAAATGTTGAATTGGCAAATGTTGTGTTATCTATGAGAACATACATATTATTTTTTTGCAACAATTAAAAAAAAATTCATGTCCACCTGGAATCTCAGAATGTGACCTTCTGTGGAAATATGGTCTTTGCAGATGTAATTGTGAATATTAGGTCATGTTGGGTTAGGGCGGACCCTAAAGCCAATGACTGTTGTCCTTGTAAGAAGAGGAGAAGACACATCTAGTTCCATACAGGGAAGACCATGTGACAATGGAGGCAGAAACTGAAGTGATGCAGCTACAAACCAAGAAAAGCCAAGGTCGCTGGCAACCACCAGAAGCTAGGAGAGAGGTATGGAACAGATTCTCCCTCAGAGCTTGCAGAAGGAACCAATTCTGCCTAAACCTTGATTTTGGACTTCTGGCCTCCTGAACTATAAGACAATACATTTTTGTTACTTTAAGCTTTACAGTTTGTGGTAATTTGTTACTATGGCCCTAAGAAAGAAATATAGTATCCTTACCTTTCCAAATCCTGGGAAGTCCTAGATTTGTAAGTCTGCCCCAACCACGGAGAAGATTGAAGGCATCAGCTGGACACTGCGGCATCTCACTTAATCTCCAATACTTCCTTACCTTCCAGGTTGTCCAACCTGCAAACTTCAGGGGCCTGCTCTTACCATGACGGTCTTTCTCGACCGTCTCTACTAGAACTCCCCATGAGTTTCTCTTGTTTATGGTAGCACATGGCCTCTAATTCTGGTTCCAAAATTTGTTTAATGACTTGCCTCACAAGAGCCATTCAGTCCCTAGAGGGCCCTGTCTTTGAAGGTGGAGTAGAGCAAATGTCTAATCAGGATCTTTCTCCTTCTAGGAAAGATTGAAATTTATTAAGAAATTCGATATCCATAGAAGTTGGGTTAAAAATACAAGGTTTGATCTGTAAAGGGAGTTACTTAGCCTTCCCCCAAATCCCAAAACCCAGTGCTGTTGAGTCAATTCCAACTCATAGCAACCCTATAGGACAAAGTAGAACCGTCCCATAGAGTTTCCAAGGAGCATCTGGCGGATTCAAACTGCCAACCCTTTGGTTAGCAGTTGTAGCACTTAACCACTACACCACCAGGATTTCCACTTAGCCTTCATATCAATGAATTCATTTAACGTTATAAATCTGGTTTTCCTTCTAATATAACCAGATCAAACTGCATCAGTTCATCAATGGGCATTACTAAAATACCACAATATCCTCTACAATATCTCTTTAATTTTGCGGGTGTATTTTGAGAAGCCATTATAACTTGATTGGGATAAATTCCTGCTCATTTATACCATAGGCCAAAGAGTTTGGTAGTCATGGTGAAGGTTACCTCTTTACCAACTGTCTTAGTCATCTAGTGCTGCTATAACAGAAATAACACAAGTGGATGGCTTCAACAAAGAGAAATTTATTCTGTCACAGTCTAGGTTTCAAGTTCAAATCCAGGGTGTCAGCTCCAGGGGAAGGCTTTTACTCTCTGATAGCTCTGGAGGAAGATTCCCTGTCATCAATCTTCCCCTGGTCAAGGAGCTTCTCAGGCATAGGGACCCCAGGTCCAAAGGACACTCTTTGCTCCTGGTGCTTCTTTCTTGGTGGTATGAGGTCCCCAACTCTCTGTTTGCTTCCCTTTCCTTTTATCTCTTGAGAAAAAAGGTGGTGCAGGTCACACCCCAGGGAAACTCCCTTTACATTCCATCCGGGATGAGACCTGGTAAGGGTCTTACAATCCCACCCTAATCCTTTTTAACATAAAATTACAATCACAAAATGGAGGACAACCACAGAATACTGGGAATCATGGCCTAACGAAGTTAATACACACATTTTTGGGGGGACATAATTCAATCCATGACACCAACTACATCTGAGAAAAGAAGAAATTTCATCTTACAACCCAAAGCCAAATTTCCTCGATATCTTTTCTCTATATTTTCTCCAAATCAAAATTTCACGCAGCACAGTAGCTATTACTTCCAAAACGTATTTTAAAATCCCTTCCAACACCCTAATTCTCCTGGCTCTTCTCTTTCATCACCTCTTTTCCTTTCTTGAATCTTCTTTTCTCTTTTGTTCAGAATATTTTCTTCTGCAGTTAACTCTGTGCCTTTTCTCATGGAAATCAATTACTCTGCTCTCAGCTCCTCCCAGTTCTTTTCCTCACTTATTATCTTGATCAAGTCCAGACACTGTGCAGACCAAGCAAAGAAATCTACTTACAAAAAAGGAGCAAGAAGAAAGGCAGGTATATTTATATTTCAAAATTTTCCTAGGCACGGTCCGGTGAAATTAACAAAAATAAACATAAAGAATAAAATGCAATGATAGTAGATCTTTTAGAAATAAGTATATTGCCAGTGGCATTGAAAAATAGCAATTTTTCCAAAAAGTAATCTCACAATATATGAAAAAGTCTGTTCAAGTTCTTTCTGATTCAGTAATCCCATTTTAGAAATATACCCCCAAGAGATAAATAAATGTCAAAATGTACAAAGATGTTTGAAGCATTGCACTGTGAAGGGAGGTAATGGTGGTGTAAATACTATCCCTGATTTATAGCCTGAAGCATTATAGAAGCTGTATATCTAGGATGTGGCCTCAGAATTTGAATAAATAAATAAAACACTCTCACCCTGTAAAACTGAGGCAAAGAATATTCAACATATAGTAAAAGGAACATGCCCATGGCCCAATTCTTTCCCACGGGAGTGGCCTACCCAAAAGAAGCATTTGTAGGTTTCTTTTAATGAGGCTTGGTAGCTCCCAATTCCCAACAATGAGATTAGAGTGCAACAAGGGGCCAAACCCATGAACTACAATCTTTGAAACTCTAATATAAAATGATAAATGAAAGGGGGGGAAAAAAAAACAGGATTGACTATCAATGATTCTTAACTAGTTTTGCTCCTTAAGGCTTTTGATGACTATCAGATGCTCCAAGAACACTTGGTTGAGCTATGTACAACACCTCCTTCTCAGTTCTTAGTACCAAAGGACTTGAAAAATAGATTTAGTTCATTCATTAAGTCATTTAAAATTTCGAATATTTTGATTGCCTACTTTGTGCTGAATACTGTGAACTTGTTGTTGTTAGGTGCCATCGAGTCGGTTCTGACTCATAGCGACCCTATGCACAACAGAACGAAACACTGCCCAGTTCTGCGCCATACTTACAATCGTTGTTATGCTTCAGCTCATTCTTGCAGCCACTGTGTCAATGCAACTCCTTGAGGGTCTTCCTCTTTTCCACTGACCCTGTACTCTGCCAGGCATGATGTCCTTCTCCAGGGACTGATCCCTCCTGACAACATGTCCAAAGTATGTAAGACGCAGTCTCGCTATCCTTGCCTTTAAGGAGCATTCTGGCCACACTTCTTCGAAGACAGGTTTGTTCGTTCTTTTGGCAGTCCATGGTATATTCAATATTCTTCTCCAACACCACAATTCAAAGGCGTCAACCCTTCTTCAGTCTTCCTTATTCATTGTCCAGCTTTCACATGGATTTGATGTGAGCTGGGTATGTCAGGGGTGGGCAAATGTAGGTAGTAGGTGGAAGTTGAAAAAAGGGAGAACAGAAAGCAAATTTCTCTAGCTTCCAGGAAAACCTATGTAGTCTGAAAAAGCTGCTTTCTTCTCAGATATTAATACACACATTCCCCAGATCAGTTCATCACCACCATGCTTCAGCCTTGAGGAATTTGCTCCCCTACATTAGTATAAACTGGCAAGCAAAGTGTTATAGATTCAGTTGTGTCCCCAAAGAAGATATGTTGAAGCCTTAACCCCCAGTACTTTCAAATGACACCTTGTTTGGAAATAGGGGCTTTGAAGATGTTACCAGTTAACAGGAGGTCATATTGGAGTAGGATGGGCCCTAATCCAATATGAATGCTGCTCTTATAAAGGAAAAGAGACACGGAAAGAGACACACAAAGGGAATACAGCCATATGAAGATGGAGACAGAGTTTGGAATGATCTACAAAGATTGCCAGCCATCACCAGAAAATGGGAGAAAGGCATGAAACAGATTCTACCTCAAAGCCCTCTGAAGGAATCAACATGGCCGATACCCTGAATTCAGGCTTCTAGCCCTAGAAGTGTGGGACAATAAATTTCTGTTGTTAAAAGCCACCCAGTTTATAGTACTTTGTTATGGCAACCCTGGGAAACTAATATGCACGTGTGTGTTCCCATCATCTGTTGTTATTGTTGTTATTGTTACGTGCTGTTGAGTTGTTTCTGACTCATAGCAACCCTATGTACAACAGAACGAAACACTGCCTGGTCCTGAACCATCCTCACAGTCATCATTATATTTGAGCCCATTGTTGCAGCCACTGTGTCAATCCATCTCATTGAGGCTCTTCTTCTTTTTGGCTGACTCTCTACTTTACCAAGAATGATGTCCTTTTCCAGGGACTGGTCCCTCCCAATAACATGTCCAAAGTATGTGAGATGAAGCCTCGCCATCCTCACTTTCATAGAGGAGATTTACAGTTCTTAGCTGACACAAGACAAAGTTACATGGAAAGTGTACTTCCAGTAACACTTCCCAAAGTTTTTCCATGTCATAATATTTGTTGGGCAATCTGGCGCTGACTGGAGGCAATCTAAAGATCTGGGTGAGGCTGCTGCAGCAGGAAATGAATGGTCCAGGGGTTCTAGCAGCCTCAGGCACAGCCCCCAGGAATTAAGGGCCTTGAGGGTCAATATCTCACCCAGATCAGCGTTCCAGGGTGATGATAGTTCAAGATCTACCACAGCCATATCCCCTGAAGTCTCCTTAAAACCAAACAGTAGTTTATCTTGGTGGTGGTGGTGTTAGGTGCCATCGAGTCAGTTCCGACTCATAGCAACACTATGCAGAACAGAGTGAAACTCTGCCTGGTCCTGTGCCGTCCTCACAATCGTTGTTATGGTTAAGACCATTGTTGCAGCCACCATGTCATTTCATCTTGTTGAGGTTCTTCCTCTTTTTCGCTGGCCTTCTACCTTATCAAACATGATGTCCTTCTCCAGGGACTGATTCCTCCTGATAACGTCAAAAATATGCAAGTCGTAATCTCGCCATCCTTGTTTCTAAGGAGATTCTGGTTGTACTTCTTCCAACACAGATTTGTTTCTTCTTTTGGCAGCCCGTGGTATATTCAATATTCTTCACCAACACCACAATTCAAAGGCGTCAATCCTCCTTTGGTCTTCCTTACTCATTGTCCAGCTTGCCTTGAGCATTAAACTATTTTAAGTGCTATCTATATGGAATCGAAGTGACAACAGCAATGGGAAAGCTTAGACAGGAACTTTAGGGGTCAGCGAGTTTATGTTAATAGGGGAGGAACAGCTCAGAAAAGGAAGGCGACAATGGTTGCACAACCTGAAGAATGTAATCAACGTCACTGAATTGTACATGTAGAAACAGCTGAATTGATGTGTGTTTTGCTGTATATATTCAACAGTTTTTTTTAAGTGAAAAAAAATAAAGGTCTACCACAGCCTCAGTGACATATCATTAGCTCTTTGCTCTGATTCCATGTTCATTAAGCAACATTCTAGTGTTTGGATGAAACACTACGCCACAGGATGTGGGAGGAACAGACAGATTCTTCCTTAGTCTTCGCTCTTGTTGACTAATCTGAAGCGTGATGCTTCACTGAAGAGTCTCTAGAGAAGCCTTGCAGCCAAGTGGATGCACACATTTTGTGACCTTGCTTTGGTTCTATGTAGCTTGATATAATTGATAGCCAGTGTGAGAATGTACCACTTCATATTCCTTCATCTTTGCTTGTTTCATTTTCCTTCTTCCTTACCCTTGTATCCTGAGTTTTCATTTCCCAAATAAAAGGTCAGCAATTTAATCTTGTCCTCAGCCTATGATTTCCAGAAAACTCTGGCTAAAACAACCATTAAATTCTCTCTCACTTTTTCTCTTTTTTCTACCTGAGCTAATTTGAGTTGGGTGTCCGTCACTTGCAATCAAGAATCCTGACTAACACAATCCCAATATAAATGTCTACTCTGTTATAAACCAAACCAAAGCCCGTTGCCATCGAGTCGATTCAGACCCATAGCGAACCTATAGGGCAGAGTAGAACTGCCCCATAGAGTTTCCAAGGAGCGCCTGGTAGATTTGAACTGCCAACCCTTTGGTTAACAGCTGTAGCTCTTAACCACTACACCACCAGGGTTTCCCTACTCTATTACAGCCTCTCATGAATCCAAACCCTAACCCACTGCCATCCAGTCAATTCTGACACATCGTGACCCTATAATTTTTCTTGGCAGCACTTGTCAGAATTTTTAATATCTGTCTTCCTGCATTAGCACATAAGCTCCATGGAAATAGGGGTCATAGTTTTTTTTGGATGGCATGCAGAGTTAGCATCTACCACAGTGTTCAGTATAAAGTAGACTATCAACAAATACTCAAATTTTTGAATGACTTAATGAATAAACTAATTCTACTTTTTTAAGCACTTAGGTCATACCAACAGTTAAGTGTTCAACTACTAACCAAAACGTTGGTGGCCCAAACCCATCCAGAGGCACCTCAGAAGAAAGGCCAGGCTATCTACTTGTGAAATATCACAGCCCTGAAAGCCCTATAGAGTGCAGCTCTACTCTGCAACACAAGAGGTTGCTTTGAGTAGGAATCAGCTCAATGGCAACTGGTTGGGTTTTTTAGGTCCTTTTTTTTTTTTCTTGAAGAAGGAGGTATAGTACATAGCTCAACCAAGTACTATTTTGAACCCTGAAAGTTACATCCAATGTATAAAACTTTTAAAAATTGATCTTTGGGTTTCTTAAATGAGTCTTCTATGAGTCTGGCCAATAAGAATTAATTTACCAGTGTATGTTCAGCCCTTGTACTAATATTGTTTAGTCACTAAGTCTAAAACATAGACAAAAAAGCTTTTAGCTTTTACTGGCTCTGAGATTTGGAACGTGTCATTGGAACTCTCTGATTGTACAGGACAATTTTGAGGACCCAACACTTCGAATGGTGTGAGTGCTCCCTGTAGCTGTGACCGGGAGGGTAGATGTTGTGGTTTTCCTGAGATTGACTCAGAGGGGCAGCCACCATGTAAGGAAGTTACAGCTCAGAACAGTAATCTCAGAGTCTCTAATCCAGAAATGAGAAAAGCAATTCCATAATATTTATGAAAATGCTTTGCCCTTGTTGTTTATAACTTCTTTTATTTTATTATTCAGAGAAATTTTAGCCATTTTTCATCTTCTCATCTACTACCTAAAAGTGATGGGGGAGGAAGAGCGGATGCATTTTCTAACAGGACTATTTTTGCCAACAAAAGAGCAGTTCTCTTCCCGAGGTAAATGTTGTTTCTGAAATCCAGGTCAATTGACACAAATTGATATTGGTCTTTAAATAGTAATTTCTTCATATACTTGTAATGGGATCATACTATAATGGTGCTTTATAACCTCTTTGTTTACTTGACTATATATTATACTGTCTACACCAAAAAATATGTATTTACTTCATACATAACTACACACAATTCCATTTTGTGAATATACAATAATGAATCTAACCAATTCTATAGTGTTGGACAGTTTTATTGATTTCAGTATAATTAATAACCCAGCAATGAATGATCTTCTGTAATCACCTTTGCATGATAAATTTTGGGCATATGAGTTAAGAATCTGGAAACATAGAGATATTTTAGACAGCATCAAGCACTTAATCAGTATTTTTCCATGAAGAGAAAACAGTGACAACTGTCTATTGGGAAGTATCTCTGTAGGAAATGGTATAACTCATTCCTGGAATTCCTATTCACCCGCTTACTAATGCCTCTCCTAATCCATGGTTTCTGTACCTGGAAGACAGTCTATATGGAAATTTATCAATCCTGACCCAACAACAAGCCCGCCTCTAAGATTGTTCTGACTACTTTCTGCTACACTTAAAGGGAAGCACAGGGATTGCAGAGCCCCTGGGCCTCCCTTTTCACAGGAGCCTTCTCACAACTCAGAAATGTCCTTCTCCCTTCTGGGATGCTGCAGAAGCTTCATTAGAAGCAAACAAGTCATTTGCTGATCTGCACACAATGTTTTCTTCCTTGGGGTAGAGAAAAGGGAACAGTTCCCGCAGCCCATGTTGATCTGTGGATCTAGTCCCGTCTCCTCTGCACACACCACACTGTGCTCTGCCAGGAGTTCCTGTGCTCTGAATTCTCTTGTCCATTCTAGAAACAGAGCCCTTCCCAGGTGGAAAGAAGAAGCATAAGGGTCCTGCACAGGGCCATCTGAACTAACACAGAGCCTGAGGTGTGATCTCTTTCCAAGTCAGTAAAGTGAGGGTGCAATAAGACCGTACTCCCTTATATTGACATGATTCATTCTTTTCACTAAAACTTACAGCATATTTCCATGTGTCAGGCATTATTAGGCATGTATAATATAACAATGAACAAAAGAGAAAGCCCTTGCCCTCAGGGAGCTTACATTACAGTGGAGGGAGAAAAATTAAACAAATAAAATGTGTGCTATTTCTTATGTTGATAAAGCATATTTTAAAAGCAAGGTAAAGGGGGTGGAGAAGAGGAGTGCTATTCTATATGGGTTGGTCAGTCAAGGCCTTGCTGATAAGGTAACATTTGAGCAGACCTCTGAAGAAATAAAGGGATGAAATGAAGGGGTCATACGGTTATCTGACGGGAAATGATTCCAGACGGAAGGAACAGCCAGTGCAAAATCTCTCATGCAGGTGTGTGCTGGTCATGTTCGTGCATTCAAGAAATATGTATAATAGGAAGATGCAGCTGAGCGTGGGAAGGAGAAAGTAGTAGGAAATTAGATTAGAAAGTATATCTAGGGAGCAAGATAATATAGGCCATTGTGAGAATTTTGGGATTTTTAGTCTAGGTGAGATGGAAAACCGTGGGGGTTTTCAAAAGAAGACTAACATAATCTCTCTCCATCCATGTTCTACTGCCTGCATGTAGTCTTGGAAGGGATAATAGGCATGTAATTGTACAACCTTTCTATTAATTAAGCAATTTGACAATATGGATCAAGAGCCTCAAAATGGCCAACACCAACCACTAATAAGAAAGCATTATAGAATAAAAGATCCCATTTACAAATAGGAAAAAAAAACAAAGCTAACTTAACCTAGGAATCAGCTTGGCGGGATCTATAAATTAATCTTCAAACTCTAATGAGAAAGATAAAATAATACCCAAACAAGTAATAATATAAAATCTATCCTCAGAAATTCTCAATATTGTAAATATGTTTGTTATTTTTATACTTATTATTTATATAGATCTTTTATATGACTATTTTTATTTATGTATTATTCGTTCATGACCTAGGAAATGGTCTATCTTGTTTAATGCTCCATGTTGTTGTTACTAGGCGTCATCGAGTCAGCTCTGACTCATAGCTACCGTATGTATAACAGAATGAGACACTGATCCTGCACCATCCCCACAATCTTTGCGACGTTTGAGCCCATCATTGATGCCACTGTGTCAAGCCACCTCATTGAGGTTTTTCCTCTTTTTCATTAACCCTTTCTTTTACCAAGCATGATGTCCTTCTCCAGGGACAGGTCCTTCCTGATAACGTGTCCGAAGCACGTGAGACAAAGTCTCACCATTCTAGCTTCAAAGGAGCATTCCTGCTGTAATTCTTTCAAGACAGATTTGTTAGTTCTTCTGGTATTCCACCGTATATTCAGTATTCTTTGCCAAAACCTGTAATTCAAAGGCATCCATTCTTCTCTGGTCTTCCTTATTCACTGTCCAGTTTTTGCATGCATATTGAAAATACCATGGCTTGGGTCAGGCACACCTTGGTCCTCAAAGTGACATCTTTGATTTTGAACACTTTAAATAGGTCTTTTGCAGCAGATTTGCACAACGCAATACATCATTTGATGTCTTGACTGCTGCTTCCATGGGTGTTGATTGTGGATCCAAGTGAAATGAAATCCGCTTATCATGACGTTGCTTATTGGTCCAGTTATAAGGATTTTTGTTTTCTTTATGTTGAAGTGTAATCCATTCTGAAGGCTGTAGTCTTTTATTTTTCATCATTAAGTGCTTCAAGCCCTCTTAGCTTTCAGCAAACAAGGTCATGTCATCTGCATATCGCAGGTTAGTGAGTCTGCCTCCAAATCTGATGCCGTGTTCTTTTTCGTATAGCCCTAGTTCTCGGATTATTTGCTGAAAAGATACAACCCTGAAACACACCTTTCCTGATTTTAAACCACACAGTATCCCCTCATTCTGGTCAAACGACTGCCTCTTGGTCAATGTACAGGTTCCAAATGAGCACAATTAAGTGAGCAGAAGATTCCAAAGGGTGACTCAGGAAGACAAAGTAAAGTGTTATAATGACATGTGCAAAGACCTGGAACTAGAAAACCAAAGGAGAAGAACATGTTCAGCATTTCTCATACTGAAAGAATTGAAGAAAAAATTCACGACCTGACTTGCAATGTTAAAGGATTCTATGAGCAAAATATTGAACGACAAAGGAAGCATCAAAAGAAGATGGAAGGAATACACAGAGTCACTGTACCAAAAAGAATTGGTCGACGTTCAACAATTTCAGGAGGTAGCATAGGATCAAGAACTCATGGTATTGAAGGAAAAAGTCCAAGCTGCACTGAAGCCTTTGGCAAAAAAAAAAACAAAGCTCCAGGAACTGACAGAATACCAATTGAGGTGTTTCATTCCAAAGAAAGGTGATCCAGCAGAATGTGGAAATTATCGAACAATATCACAAGCAAGTAAAATTTTGCTGAGGATAATTAAAAAATGGTTGCAGCAGTACATCGACAGGGAACTGCCAGAAAGCCAGATTTCAGAAGAGGAAGTGGAACAAGGGATATCAGATGAATCTTAGCCAAAAACAGAGAACATCAGAAAGAAGTTTTCCTGTGTTTTATTGACTATCCAAGGACATTCAACTGTATGGATCATAACAAATCACGGATAAAGGTCTATAGCCTAGGCTAAAATTCCTTCAGAATTTGGTTCTGCAAGTAACTAGTAAAAAAGTGTTTATTTGCCTTGTTTACTCTTTGATCAGTACTCTTCCTTAGTATGGCTGAATGAAGATGATCAAGGTATTCTCTTTGCTTGGCCAAAATATCCTCTGAATCTTGCCTCAGCACCCCACACACTGATGACATTGGGTGGGATTGTGCAGATTCCAACAAGGAGGGAAAAAAAGGCTTTTGCTGGGAAGTTGTAACTTTGTTTTCCCCATTGAGGACGCTATTGGTTATTTTCCATTTAAGCCATCCCACTCCACCTTAGATTCATTCTCTGCCCTTCCCACTGTTCTGTGCCCTGGAGGACTGACCCCTGCATACTGCATCTATCAGACTCTGGCTGGCTGGCTTATAGTTGGGTTCCATTAGTGGAAGGTGCTGATGGGTGATCCGATGGCAGGGACAGAGAGAAATCAGAATATTTCTTCCCTCTCCCACTTGGCCTTGGTGTGTCTTCCCACATCCACAACTTCAACTGGCATTTCCTCTTGTGGTTCCAGTTTTCATTGGGCTTTGTAACAGTACTTCCTCCCTTGTTTCTTCAGCCCTAGGTATAGTAACAACTTCCCACCATGGCTTGTATCTGGATAGTTTACCATCTTTACTCTGTTACTTTAATCCTATCTACATCTCAGTAGGCAGTCCCTTCATTGAGGTACCTCCTTTTTTAACCATTAGAGTGAATTCTATTTCCAACTTGACACAAAAGCTGTCTTTCAAAATTCATTCTTGAACTTTGGAGTATGTGTGTTCTCCTGTATGTGTTCAAGCCCTTCTGACTACTCTGCTATAGTTTAGAACTAAAGCCTCAAGTATCCATAAGGTGTTTGCATTACTTCTTCCTTCCTGTATGTGTCTTCTGGAACACCTCGTAGGCAAGAGTGACTTGGGTTAAGCAGAATTTGTATCTTGCTAGGTCCCTTGGTCATATATAATACCATCTAATATCATCCTATTCCCATCATCATTTCTTACAAATGTCTGTTTGGCTCTTCATGGGGTCCAGGTGGATTCCCATAGAGCAGCATTGATGCAGTATATACAGGAATTGCATAATAAACCATGCATCTCAAGTGGTAAAGAGAATTTCCTTTGAATGAGGCAAAGCAGGTGATTAAAATCTTGGCAAGCATGTATTTCAACTTTCTCTGCAAAGTCAAAATAAGTTGGGAAACATCCTGAGAGACCTAGCTACTGGGCTGAGGGTTGGAGACCGTGGCCTCAGGGGATATCCAGCTCAAATGGTATAACAGAGTCTGTAAGGAAATTGTTCTACTCGGGTGAGTGCGTCTGTGGTCTTAAAAGCCTGCTAGTGGCCATCTAAGATACATCTACTGGTCCCATCCCGGCTGGGGCAAAGGAGAATGAAGAAGACCAAAGACACAAGGGAAAGATTAGCCCAAAGTACTAATGGACCACAACTACCATAACCTCCACCAGACTGAGCCCAGAACAACTAGATGGTGCCCAGTTACCAGCACCGACTGCTTGGACAGGGATCACAATAGAGGGTCCTAGACAGAGCAGGAGAAAAATGTAGAACAAAATTCAAATTCACTGAAAAAAAAAAAAAAGCCAGTCTTGCTGATCTGACAAAGACTGGAGAAACCCTGAGAGTATGGCCCCGGACATTCTTTTAACTCCGTACTGAAGTCACTCCTGAGGTTCATCCTTCACTTCAGCCAAAGTTTAGACAGGTCCATAGGGCCAACAATAACACACGTTAGGAAAGAGCTTCCTAGTTCAATTCATGCATGGGAGACTCACGGGCATACCCGCCCAAAGCAAAGACAAGAAAGAAGGAAGAGGAAAACTGGACGAATGGCAGCAGGGAACCCAGGATGGAGAAGGGGACAGCGTTGACACAGTGCCGGGTTGGCAACCAATGTCACACACACACAAAAAAATTGTGTATTAACTGTTTAATGAGAAACTAACTTGTTCTGGAAACTTTCACCTAAAGCACAACAACAACAAAAAATTGGGGAAACTTCCCTTGAGTGACTTGTGCTATGAAGTGAACATCTGACATTTTAAGACTTTTTCTAGTCAATACACACCATCTGAGCGACTGTGTGAAGGAGCAAAACATTTCCTTTGTCAGCACCCGTGGAGATGGGGGTGGGGGCAATGGTGATTGGCAAACAGAGGGCTTTTCTACTTCCTTTTTTCTGTTTCTGTACCGCCCCTGCTAAACCACGTGCTCAGTCCTGCCTTCATGGTCATCTGGATAGGCCCCTGCTCTAGGACCTGAGCAGCACCTGAGCTGCCCCTGA